>NC_139026.1:36305360-36905360 GCF_964662115.1 Mustela nivalis
CCTGAGTTGAAGGTAGAGGCTTAACCCACTGAGCCAACCATGACCTACCACAACTTTTTTTTAAAAGATTTTATTTATTTATTTGACAGAGAGAAAGAGAACACAAGCAGGGCTAGCAGCAGGCAGAGGGAGAGGGAGAAGCAGATTCTCCACTGAGCAGGGATCCCAAAGCAAGGCTTGATCCCAGACCCTTGGGATCATGACCTCAGCAAAAGGCAGACAGACACTTAACTGACTGAGCCACCCAGGTTCCCCCCGGCATTTTCTTTATCCATTCATCTATCAATGGACATCTGGTATCTTTCCATAGTTTGGGTATTGTGGACATAGCTTCTATAAATATTGGGGTGCACATAACCCTTCGAATCACTATATTTGTATCTTTGGGGTAAATACCTAGTAGTGCAATTGCTGGGTCATAGGGCAGCTCTATCTCAAAGAACCTGAATACTGTTTTCCAGAGTGGCTGCATCAGCTTGCATTCCCACCCAATAGTGTAGAAGGGTTCTCCTTTCTCCGCATCTTTGCCAACATCAGTCATTTCTTGATTTGTTAATTTTAGCCATTCTAACTGGTGTGAGGTGGTATCTCATTGTGATTTTGATTTGTAGTTCTTTGAACCAAGTGATGTTGAGGATTTTTTTCATGTGTCTGTTGGCATTTGTGTGTGTTCTTCAGAGAAATGTCTGTTCATGTCTTCTGCCCATTTCTTGATTGGATTATTTGTCCTTTGGGTGTTGAGTTTGATAAATTCTTTTTTTTTTTTAAGATTTTATTTATTTATTTGACAGAGAGAGATCACAAGTAGGCATAGAGGCAGGCAGAGAGAGAGAGAGGAGGAAGCAGGCTCCCTGCTGAGCAGAGAGCCCAATGCGGGACTCGATCCCAGGACCCTGAGATCATGACCTGAGCCGAAAGCAGTGGCTTAACCCACTGAGCCACCCAGGTGCCCGAGTTTGATAAATTCTTTATAGACTTTGGATACTAGCCCTTTATCTGTTAAGACATTTGCAAATATGTTCTCCCATTCTGTTGGTTGTCTTTTGTTTTTGTTGAATGTTTCTTTTGCTATGCACAAGCTTTTTATCTGATGAAGTCCCAATAGTTCACTTTTGCCTTCGTTTCTCTTGCCTTTGGAAATGTATCTAGCAAGAAGTTCCTGCTGCTGAGGTCACAGAGGTTGTTGCCTGTGTTCTTCTCTAGGATTTTGGTGGATTCCTGTCTCACATTTAAATATTTTATCCACTTTGTGTGTGTGTGTGTGTGTGTGTGTGTGTGTGTGTTATAAGAAAATGGTGCGGTTTCATTATTCTGTGTATGGATGTCCAATTATCCCAACACCATTTGTTGAAGAGACTGTCGTTTTTCCATTGGATATTCTTTCCTGCTTTGTCAAAAATTAATTGACCATAGAGTTGAGGGTCCATTTCTGGGTTCTCTGTTCTGTTCCATTGATCTGTTTTGTGCAAGTAACATTTTGTCTTAATGATTATAGCTTTGTAATGGATCTTGAAGTCTGGGATTATGATTCCATCAGCTTTGGTTTTTGGGTCAACTGTATTTTGAATAGAAAGATTCAATGAGATACAAAGGGAATGATTTCAAAAAAAGCAGTTCCTCTCTTTCATCAAATCCTTAGATAATCTGGAAGTACAAAAGCTCTCTGAAATTACTGACTAGGAAAGATATATTTATTATTTCAAAGGAATTAGGCCTATTTGAATTCCTCACACCTCCCAGAAGTTTTGCTGTATCTACTACTCTCTTTGACCCATTGGTCAAACCAGCAATTAAACAGATTCATCTTACAAAGTAGATTCTGATGGACATAGTGAAAAATATTTAGTTGTCTTCTTTCCCAATTACTTCATTTAGTTTGTAATAAACTATTTTTTAAAAAGATTAATCATGTGTATTTTATGATTGGTTTTGATAAACCCTTTGGGTAAAATTTTATATGAAAGTCATTTGATAAGTATAAAACTATTGTATTGATTTCATATTTCTATTTTTCTTTCTTTTTTAAAAAAGTTTTATTTATTTAAGTAATCTCTATACCCAACATGGAGATTGAACACATGACCTCAAGATCAAGAGCTGCATGTGCCCCCAACTGAGCCAGTCAGGCACCTCTTTGAAAAATCTAGAACATTAATTCTTCAGTGCTTATCTGATATGTATTACACACTTTAAAGTTAGTTTTGGAGGGCATAGGTAAGATGAATTCTACTCATCAAAATTTTGACTGGGATTTCTTTTCCAACTTTAGGTTTAGCCTAATATTTTTAAAAAATGACAATACTATATAACATTCTAATTTTAAGAGGTGATCCTAAAATGCTTAATTTTCATTGAAGTTAATTAATTAATTAATTAATTTTAAAGATTTTATTTATTTATTTCACAGTGAGAGAGCCGGAGCATGCATGGGCAAAGCAGGGGGAGTGACAAACAGAGGGAGAGGGAGAGGCAGGCTCCTCGCTGAGCAAGAGAACCCCATGCGGGGCTCAATCCCAGGATCCTGGGATCATAATCTGAGCTGAAGGCAGACGCTTAACCAACTGACCCACCCAGGCACCCCTATTTATTTATCTTTAAGATTTTATTTGACAAAGAATGAGAGAAAGTGGGTGCAAACAGAGGGAGCAGCAGGCAGAGAGAGAGGGAGAAGCAGGCTTCCAGCAGGGAGCCCCATGCAGGGCTAGATCCCAGAACCTTGGGATCATGACTTAAGCGGAAGGCAGACACTTAACTGACGGAGTCATCAAGGACCCCTTTATTTTGAATTTAAAATATACTATTACTTAAATAGGTTTACCTAAAATACAAATTGTTAAAAGCTTTGACAACTGTCACTAGATGTAGAAAAGTAATGTTAGGATAAGAACAATTTTGGAGGCTATATTTTGCATGAAAAATATTTGAAAAGAAGTAAAGCTGTTTAGCCTAGAGAAGAAATTCATAAAAGTAGACATAATGACTGACATCATAGTTTTAAGAACTTTTCAAATACAATTATCTTTTGAAGGAGAAATTAGTACAGATTTAGAAAACAAATTTTAGTTTATTTTTAGAAAACCTTTTTAACAACCACATTGGAATAAAAACAATTTATGTGATGCTGTATATCTGAAGTTATCAGAAGAAAACAATTCCTGAATTAGGGGTAAGGTCTGAAATTACAGTATAGCAAGTACAGCAATTTTTTAAGTTCTGCTTACAGGAAAAAAGTGGTATAGACTGAGAATGTAAAGCAAGAGAAACTTCTTTTTATTTCTTAAGACAGAAAGAAAACAGAACTTGAGTATATGTTAAGAAAGATAATCAAGGATAAAAGGGAGATATAAGAGAGGTATGGAAAGGGAAATTTGGGGAGCAAAACTCGACTATGAAAAAGCACGTGGAGGGGCACCTGGGTGGCTCAGTGGGTTAAAGCCTCTGCCTTCGGCTCAGATCATGATCCCAGGGTCCTGGGATCGAGCAAGCCCTGCATCGGGCTTTCCGTTCAGCGGGGATCCTGCTTCTCTTCCTCTCTCTGTCTGCCTGCCTCTCTGCCTACTTGTGATCTCTGTCTGTTAAATAAAAAAAATAAAAATAAAAAAATAAAATAAAATAAAAATCATGTGGATGCAGGACCCCAGTGGCATTGATAGAAATGCAAGTTGTTCATTTCTTATAATGGAAGGTAAGACAGAGAATATGACTATAGTGTATAGTAGATCGAGGTTTATTATGCTGAGAGAATGAAAAGGTTTGTGGTAAGATCTGACTATCTCAAGTTCCTGTTCTCTGAAAATTCAGAAAAGGTCTGATTTTTTGAACTTTTCTTATTTCATGAGAGAGGAATAAAAAAGAACAGGAAAGATACTAACACTTAGAGAATATGTGCTACATTCCAGGCACTCTCGAGAAATTTTACTTATGTTACCACATTATAACCTCATAAAACTCCTAAAATAAAGGCCTTAGTGTGATTATTTTATAGGTAAGCAAACTGAGAAACAGAGTGATAGGCTATTTGTTTAAATAACATACTGTGACAAGTGACAAAGTCAGAATTTAGGATGGAAATCGGGTTGACTAGATTCCGTGTTCTTTTTCCAATTACTCATTATTGCCTAAATAATTGAAAACCACATGCAAGAAACCTCATTTCATTTTAATGAAAAATTAATACTACTATGTTTTTAAAATCTTTCCTAGGCTGCAAATTTTATGATAATGGTTTGAAGACTAGTTTTATTTTTAGTTTTCAAGGACTTAAGACCACATGGTATTCTGTTAGTACTTAACAGACCATCCCTAAAAGAGTGTGTTCTGAGAAGCCAATATGTATTTTTTGACTTTTATTTTTTATTAATTTTTCCATTTTTTAAACAATTTTTAAAATTATAGTTGACACACAGTGTTACATTAGTTTCAGATGTACAATATAGTAACTCAGCAGCTCTGTATGTTATGCTATGTTTGCTGCAAGTGTAACTACCATCCGTCACCATACAACACTGTTACAATATTGTTAACTACATTCCCTGTGCTCTACCTTTCATCCCTGTGATGTGTTCATTCCATAACTGGAAGCCTGTACCTCCAATTTCTCTTTACCCATTTGCCTACACTGTTTTATATGTTTAATTAAAAAAAAAAAGTTCTTCATTCTTCAGTCATGATACTCTATAATTCTCGGTCGATTATGTCAATATGGTCAAAAATGGAGGATACAAGAAACAGGACAGAAGTTCAGGAATTCACCTTAGAGGAGTTTTCTACTGCTTAGCACCTTGGAAAAGTTCTCTTCCTGGTGCATCTGCTGGCACACCTGGCCTCCATCACGAAAAACATACTCATAATCACCATAACCTGGGCTGACCACCACTTCCAGACACCGAGGTACTTCCTCAGCTGCTTCTCCTCTGTTTTATGGTTTGTAATTTGTTTTAATTTGCTAATTCCTCCATTTTTCTCTATAATTCTGACACCCAGTAATTCCTTGTACTTTTTGAAATTGATAGTGCACATGTATTTAATGTCAAAAGCTTAGCACTATCTTCACAAAATTTTGAATTTCAGGTTCTGTATCTTGTATTTTAAAACCAGTGGTGTCAGAAAGTAACCACCCAGATGGTGCCAAATATCAGTAATTCTTTTTTATTTGTCTACAATAAGAAAATCCATTGCATATTTTACTATTCTATTAATAGACATGATCACTTATAAACCAACAGCTTAACTTGAACAAAAATTATTGACTCTGAATGATTGATGTTTTCTTTTTTTCATGTTAAGTACATAACACATTAAGCTTTAAGATTCTCTGCCTTTTCTTCTACATTGTTAGGGGATAAATATTTTATGCTATCCATATATGGGAGATTCAAGAATACTTCAAAAATCTTTATAAATTGGAGAAAAGAAACTTCTATTCTCCTTTGCCCAATTATTATTAATAATAATAGATCTTAAGGATGCCTGAATGGCGTAGTCAGTTAAGCCACTGCCTTCAACTCAGGTCATGATCCCAGGCTCCTGGGATCAAGTACTGCATAGGACTCCTTGTTCGCCAGGGAGCCTGCTTCTCTCTCTGCTTCTGCTTGCCATTCTGCCTGCTGTGTGCTCTCTCTCTCTCTCTGACAAATAAAAACATAAATAAATAAAATCTTAAAAAAAACAATATATCTCAGTCAGAAAATCAAAACTATGTAAATCATCCAGAGACTCTGTCATATATAAATTTAGTAGAATGTAAAATTCATTGGAAGCCAAAACAAAAATGCAAAGAAGCGTATCTATATTATATATAACTCCACCCCTCTTATCCTTCTCAACAATGGAAACAAGTAACGAAGACAGAACCTGTCTGAAAATGTTATGTTTGCTCAAAGGGAAGTTTTTAAAAAAAGTGTTATTATACAATGTGTAAGGATATGTGAAGGAAGAGATAGAACACTGTTTTTTAAAAACACAAGTTATAACAATTAAAAATATTTAGATAAATTATTTTATGTTGAATATTATGGATGGTACACAATTAAAAAGAGTGGATTATGCTAACATTTTTATTTATTTTTATTTTTTTAAAAGATTTTATTTTTTTATTTGTCAGAAAACACACAATCAGGGGGAGCAGCAGGCAGAGGGAGAAGCAAACTCTTCAGCAGACAAGGAGCCTGATGCAGGACTCAATCCCAGGACCCTGGGAACATGCTTAATAGACTGAGCCACCAGGCATCCCTGTGTTAGCTTTTTTTTTTTTTTAAGATTTTATTTATTTATTTGACAGACAGAAATCGCAAGCAGGCAGAGAGGCAGGCAGAGAAAGAGAGGGGGGCGGTGAGGCTGGCTCCCCGACGAACAGAGATCCCAGGACCCTGGGATCATGACCCAAGCTGAAAGCAGAGGCCTTAACCCACTGAGCCACCCAGAAGCCCCCAGGCGCCTCTGTGTTACCTTTTTTAAAAGGAGAGTATTGAGCTTTTCTGGCATACAGTTATGTGGATCCCTTTGATTCCATTGTTTTTCTTTGTTTGGGCAGTTTATTTCAGTTTTATTTTTACTCCTAAAGTGCAGTCTTATTCTATGCATGGTCCCTACTCTTAATGTCCAGGCTTTCAGGATCCCACATAAGTGATGGTCTTCCAAGGGAATTCTCTTCCCTCTGGCCAAGCTGGAATATCATTATGTGACCTCTGGTATCATCATTCATCTCTGCAGCTCTTACAGCTCTAGGTCTTGCCCTTTGCTTTTGCAGCCCAGCCAAGGAACCCCCCCCCCCAATAGATTTCTAAATCATCATCAGCCTTGAAATGAGCAACCATATCAGCAGCCCAACTCCAGTCTGTGATGCTTAGTTCAGTAAGACCACGATTCATGGATTTTGTCTAGTTTTATACTTATTTATGGTAGAGGATAGGTCCATTCCCAATCATTCCATCATAGCTGAAGTGCAAATTCTGTAGATAAATTGTTATCCAAAATAGAATCAGAGTTTTTTTCCTCTTAACAACTGTTTTCCTGAAAGTTATGTATTGAATTGGTCCCTGAAATTATAAACATGATTAGAGTATTATAGGAGAAAGTAAATAAATGTTACCTTTTGTAACATATTATTTATCGGTAATTAAGATTTTCAGCAAAAAGAAAAATGATGCAGGTGTCGGAGGCCGGCCCTTAGCCAGGGCCGGCCTCTGCCATTAAAAGATGGCGAATAGCTAGTTGCCAGGTTAGGATTGCCTCGTGAGACTAAGCGGGACGCCCAAAGAGGAAGTAAATAGCATTGGTTGCTAGCGAAGTTATTCATTTAGGTGCACAGCCCGATTCGCTCGCTCCTGTACCCTGCTCGCTGATTGGTCATGTAAATGTATATAAGTGGGTAGACTTGCGGAAATAGAGAGAAGATACACCTGAACTGGGGCTTCTTGTCATCCTTGCGGGTCGAGGGCGATAACTGGTGCCGAAACCCGGGAACTAAATAAAGGAATCTTGCAAGGTAATCTGCAGGAAAGCGGGGAGTAAAGGTCCGCAGGTAGGGGGGACATTAGCCACGTTCAAAAGTGGGAATTCCGCGGTAAAGTGGGGAGTAAAGGTCGACTGAAGTATATGCGTGTAGAAAGTTAATGTGCTAGTTAGTGTTTTTAACATCCGCGTCTGCTGTCTGTGTGTTCATAATGGGATCTGAAGTATCTAAGGTGCGGTTGGAAGGGTCTTTAAAAGACCTGCTGAAAGCCAATGGGACTCCACTAAAAGCAAAAACTGCTCGGGCCTTTTTGAATACAGTGGAAAAGGCGGCTCCATGGTTCCTAGATGAAGGCTTGCTAAACATACCTCAATGGGACCACCTGTGATCCAGGGTTTGGCCCCTGTGAAACCTATTAATGCCTCGGGGCCATATCAACCTTTTAAGTTGCCCAGGTGCACCAATAACAGGGTATGGCCACCGGAGTGGTCTGGATGTCAGAGTACCTTGCGCTCAGTTTACATCAATGAAATGCTTAGCTTTACATTCAGTCCACGCTTTCCTACTTATAAAAATAAAACCTTTACAGGGTACAATTATTCCTTTCAAACTCCTAAGCAAGGCAATACCTCCTCTCCCTTTAATGCATGGCAGGTCTGTAACTTGCTAGGAGCATGTACTGATATCTCAGCAGTGTCCATGTTAAATGGTGGCAAATTCCTAAACTGTTCTTATAAACAAAATGACTCTAGTACCTTTGAGACAACAGTTAATGTGTCTTGTCCCAATAATATTACTTATCAGCCCACTCCCATATGCGTCTCGCCACCTTTCCTCATAACAAATGCTAGCAAGCTGAATGATACGTTAAATTGCACTAAGAATTGCTATCTTTCCCAGTGCTGGAATGTCACGGCCTTCAAGCTGGCTGTGATTATGCGTATCCCTACCCATGTTCCTATCCCAGTGTCCATTCCAGAGGACACGTTACCGGTGGTGCTATCCAGAAAGAAGAGAGATTTTGGTATCACAGCCGCCGTTGTGACAGCATTGGCTATATCTACAGCAGCTGCCACGGCAGCAGCAGTCTCGCTTGCTGCAACTGTACCCACTGCGGGAGTTGTGAACACTCTTGCAGAAGGAACGGCGGCTGCCCTTCAAACACAGACTCAGATCAATGCACATCTGCAAGCAGGAATCCTGATAGTCAACCAGAGAGTGGATTTGGTTCAAGAACAAGTGGACATATTGGGGGCCCTATTGGGACTGGGATGTATAGCACCCTTCCCGGCAATTTGTGTAACTCCCAAAGCCTATACTAATATGAGTGACTTACAGAATGTCTCCCGACAGCTCTCCCAATACTTGTGGGGAAATTAGTCCGCAGAATTCCAAAACTACACTCAGCACCTGCTATAGGCATAACAAGGATAAATAACACCAGAGTTGAGCTTGCAACCCTCCCAGAGATAATCAAAATATTGCAAGATGTGTTAAACTTTACGAAACAATGGGCTAGCGTAATTGGTCTGATGACAATCCTCATAGTGGGCTTGATTCTACTAGTAAGGAAACTACAAATTTGGAGGTGACAGTAACCTAGGCAACAGCAAGCCATGATGCAGGCCTTGTTAGCCATCGAGGCTGGAACATCCCCCCAAGTGTGGCTAAGTATGCTGGATCAGTATCCTTACCCGTCAACGATGGGTAAGATTGGTGGGGGAAATACACCAACCTAAGACAGGACGCAGATCATTGATATCTGCCGTCTGATGACAGGTAAGGATATTCCCCGCCACTGACAACCTAAGACAGGCATGATCCCTGCCATAAAAGAAAAAAGGGGGAGATGTCGGAGGCAGGCCCCTGGCCAGGGCGGCCTCCGCCATTAAAAGATGGCGCCTGGCTAGTTGCCAGGTTAGGATTGCCTCGTGAGACTAAGCGGAACACCCAAAGAAGAAGTAAACAGCATTGGTTGCTAGCGAAGTTGTTCATTTAGGTGCACAGCCTGATTCACTCCCTCCTGTACCCTGCTCGCTGATTGGTCATGTAAACGTATATAAGTGGGTAGACTTGCGGAAATAAAGAGAGAGAAGATACACCTGAACTGGGGTTTCTTGTCATCCTTGCGGGTCGAGGGTGATAGCAGGAATTAAAGAAGCTAAGGAAAAGCCCTAGGATTTTATAGTTCATGGGAAATAGCAGTATGATCACTTTGTATTCCCTAGCTCTATCAATTGAAAAGTCCTAGAGGCAGTGACAACATAGTAGTATTGAACCATATCGGTCTGTAATATCATTTCCCACCAAAAGAGAGCAGGACTACTTGAAAACAAGGCTGATTTCAAGTATGGGTCAGAAAATATATGAGAGGAGCCTAGGACATCATATTGTGCTAGAAAATAAGCTACAAAAAAAAATTAAGGTGGTATAATAAAAACTTCACAGTTACTGTCACTAACTGAAGATGGGACAGTGTGAGTTTCAAAAAAAACTATGATTTTGATTATAACATAATGATAAAAATGAAATCTTGTCATTTGCAACAATGTGGATGGAACTAGAACGTATTATGCTAAGCGAAATAAGTCAATCAGAGAAAGACAATTATCATATGATCTCACTGATAGGTGGAATTTAAGAAACAAGGCATAGCATCATAGGGGAAGAGAGAAAAAAATGAAGCAAGACAAAACTAGGGAGGGAGACAAACCCTAAGAGACTTTCAATCTTAGGAAACAAACTGAGAGCTGCTTGCTGGAGGGAGAGTGGGTGGATGGGTGAGGGAATGGACATTGGAGAGAGTATGTGTTGTAATGAGCAAGGAGTATTATATAAGACTGATCAATTACAGACCTGTACTCCCGAAACAAATATATTAATTAATTGAATTTAGATTTTAAATATAAATTTTAAAAAACCATAATGAATGTTAAAGGTCATAAGATGGGATGCCTGGATGGCTCAGTCCATTAAGAATCTGCCTTCAGGGGGCGCCTGGGTGGCTCAGTGGGTTAAAGCTTCTGTCTTTGGCTCACATCATGATCCCAGGGTCCTGGAATTGAGTTCTGCATTGGGCTCTCTGCTCAGCAGGGAGCCTGCTTCCTCCTCTTTCTCTGCCTGCCTCTCTGCCCACTTGTGATCTCTGACTGTCAAATAAATAAATAAAATCTTAAAAAAAAAAAAAAAGAATCTGCCTTCAGTTCAGGTCATGATTCCAGGGTCTTGGGATTGAGTTCTGCATTGGGCTTCTTTTTGGCGGGGAGCTTACTTCTCGCTCTGCTTGCTGCTCTCCCTCCTTGTGCTCTCTCTCTCTGAAAAATAAATAAATAAAATCTTTAAAAAGTAAATAAAGGCCATGGGTTTATTGTAGCACTTTATTTTTTTTTAAGAGTTATTTATTTATTTCTGTGTGAGAGAGAGTGCTAGAAGGGGCACGCTAGAAGAGAGAGAGAGAGAGAAACTTTAGCAGACTCTGCACTGAGCACAAAGCCTGACACAGAGCTTGATCTCAAGACCCTGGGATCATGACCTAAGGTGAAAGCAAAAGTTGGAAGTTTAACTGACTACACCACCCAGTGATCCCCATAGCACTTAAAAAAAAAGAAAGAAAGGAAGGAAGGAAGGAAGGAAGGAGGAGAATGAATCAAAACTCAGTGCATGCCACTGGAAATAAATAGCATACCAATAACTGTAATTGTTGATCATTTAAAAAGAAAGAATTATGCTACTATTCTACCTTTTCAACATAAACTATAATTTATGTTTAAAAAAAGATACTAATGGTTGTCAGAATAAAGTTCCATTATAGAGAATAATTACAGCTAATAAATGTAGAAGGAATGACATAACTAGAAAATCAGTTTTGCTACCACATGCAAAAGAACTGAATAAGGCAATAATCAGTAATGGATGCCCAAACCATTAGATGAAACTAAGGGAGACCTTTGCAATGAAAGAAACAGGATATTACCATCTGAAAACACATGTCAACTAATCTCACTGAAGCAGGACAATCAATGTGTGCCTCCAAAGTGATGCAGTATAAAGGGCAAAGCATTACCTATGGAATGCTCTTGTGAAAAAGAAAGAACATACACCTGAATTAAGTCTTTAAGAACTTATATCCGGTCTAATGGAATATACAGTGAAATACAACAAGAAATAATCAGCCAAATCTAGACTGTGGATCATCTGTAGGATTACTGATCTAATTTCTTCAAAAAGGCAATGATGTGAAAAATAGAATAGGAGGAGATTGTCTATATTAAAAAATAATAAAGAGAGGGAAGAAGGGGAGGAAAGGAGAGGGAATGGAGAGAGAGAGAGATTGAGAGGAAATACAATAACCAATTATAGAAATGGACCATTTGGATTGGATTCTCATTCAAGCAAAGGGAATGTAAAAAGACATTTTTGAGACAAAGATATTTTAGCTGATAATTTAAAAATCGCTAATTTTATTAATTATATATAGTGATAATGACATTATGGTTTTCATTTTCTTTGCCTTTGATGTGTATTGAAATAGAAATGATATGCTGTCTGGGATTAGTGTTAAAATACTTTAGCCCTACCCCTACTCCTCCCCTGTGTGACCCCCAAAAAGGCAAGGAGAAGAGATTGAAGCTAGTATAGCAAAATACTCATGAGTTTTGAAACAGGGTGATATGAGTCATGAGAGTTTATTTTACCCTACTATTGCTTATATTGGAAATTTTATTAATGCAAAGTTAAAAAGAGAATATGAAATTACCTATGAAGTTATATTTTACTAACTTTAAAAAGAAAGGATGAAAGGAAACCTTATTTTTAAAAGATTTTATTTATTTATTTATTTATTTATTTGAGAGAGAGAGAGAGAGAGCACAAGCAGGGTGAGGGACAGACAGAGAGGAAGAAGCAATCTCTCCACTGAGCTGGGAGGCTGACCCAGGACTCTTTCCCAGCTCCCCCATTTTTGTGCTTTTGATGCTTAACTGACTAAGCCACCCAGGTGCCCCCTAGGCCTTATTTCAAAATTAATGTTAATTCTCTCCCTAATTGTCCAGGATAGGAACTTGAACTCAGTTCATATGTAGCCTCAATATGATACATACCATATCAGGCAGATGGCATCCTCAAAGAAGTTGGCTGATGAAAATTCAATGCCTGAACTATTTATAGAGGTGAATTCAGGGTGAACAAAACCAAGGGATGGAGTCACCTGAAGCTACAGAAAATGGAACAGTGCAGCTGAAACCTGTGAGAACTAGCCCTGGGAGGGGTCTATGAGAGGAGGCAGAGCTGTGGAGAAAAGGGCCCTGCAGGAAAGGCACCATCTTCTAACCCTGCTAGTGTCTTCCTTCCCTGTAGTCCAGCTGTCAGAGGCAAAAGAGTCTTCAGTCTACAGAAGTCAAACTTCAAGAGCACAGAGCAGGGCTGAGAATGGTCGGTGGTTGGGGAAGGCAAGGAGGAGCAATGGAGAAAATACTAACCTAAATGTTTATATTGCTATAGATCTGGTGCTGATATGGAATAAATTCAGGTAATATAAGCTTAAATTTTACAAGGTCTCCAGAGCTTTCATAATACAGACAATATCTATCAAATTTCTGTTTATATAATTCATAAATCAGCTATTGGTTCAGTATTTTGACTATGGTGAATAACAGGACAGCAGGGATGAAACTTGAGGACATTATGCTAAGTGAAATAAGCTAGACAGAAAAAGTCTAATATGACAGCATGTCCCTTATATGTGGAAAGTAAATAATAAATCAGACTCATAGAAACAGAGTAGGGAAGTAGTTTCCAGAGGTTGCTAGAGGTTGGGGAGAAAGAGGGAGAGGTTGGTAAAAGGATACTAACTTTCAGTTATAAGATGAGTAAGTTCTGAGGATCTAATATATAACATGGTGACTATAGTTGGTAACATTATATTATATAATTGAAAATTGCATAGAGACTAGTACTTAAATGTTCATATGCACAACACAAAAATAAGTATGTGAGATGATGCCTGTGTTACTTATATAGATGAGGTGAATAGCACGTGCATCATCTCACATAGCAATGTGCACATACGTCAAATCATCATGAGGAGCATTTTCCATATCTTACAATGTTATGTCAATTATGCCTCAATAAAGTTGAAAAAATTGGCTGTGCTTTAAGGGGAATTACTATTATGTTACATTTTTAAAGTAGTTGATCACTATATTTGTATTTAAGAGTACCCTGAAATGTATCATTTTCCCCAGTGTGTTGTGCTTTCTCATTTATTTGCTGAACTTTTTAATAACATTTTTACTTCCATTTTTAATAGTTATAGGCATTTTATAGACAAACCACCAGACGCTAAAATGACTTAATTTTTAATTTTAATGATAATCTATTGAGTTCTGTAATCAAGGTGTCCACAAGAAAACGACATTGAATAATTTTTAAAAACTAGATCATGGATGTGGCAAGAATTTAAATACAAGAACTTAAAGGAAAAACATGGGTTGGAAAATACATTTGGAAAAACAATATGGACCAAGGTCATGCTATTTATTTTAATTTCAAAACTATACTGAGATGGTGAAAAACCAGTGAATTCACTCAAGAAATGTCGAGCATCACAGTCTCATTTAATTATGTATCTGTGCTACCTAGTGAATGAAAGCTACATTACAAGTCAGGATTGACTCTTCATCCATTTGAATCAAATATATGCATAATTTTCATAAAAAGAGAAGTTGTGCCAGACCAGTTAAACAGACAAAGACAACTTCATTCAAGACTATTGCAATAGAAAAGAGAGATCACTTAATAGAAGAAAGAATGAACTCCACTCAACCAAAACAAAGATGGAAGAGTAGAAAAGTATTGAAGGACATTGTGGGGAGGGGGGTTCAGTCAATGAATTAGGCATCTGTGTTTGCTGATTGGCATTCATAGAGTTAGATTCCCACCCTTCCCCAGAAACTGAGAGAAAAAGGTACTATCATTCTTGATGATTACATTTCAAAGCAATGACTTCCAGGTTTTTGAGAAAGACAATTCTTGATTGTAGATTCACACCTCAAAGGGTCAGAGAAAAAATTTACAATTACAAGTTTTCTAAAGTAGATGTTCTAAGAAAGGAGGTCGGGGACTATAGATGAAGTTTAAAGTTTAAACTTTAGTCTAAAGTTTAGTCAAACTGAGGAACATTAAGGGAAGGCCATCTTGATCAACTATATGAATATTCAAATTATTGGATTTGAAATGAAGATTTCATAAAACAATAAAGCACTCTATACTTTGTGCTTTTAAGGCATTTTAGGGACAAGTAAGGTATTACTATTTCAAAGTTAATCTTATGTTTAATCTCTAGAGAATTTGGTTCATTGTACCTTTTGTTTTCCTTCAAAGAATTATGCTTCTATAAAACTAAGCCTTCCATATAATAGGCAAAGGGATTTGAAGAGTCTATCCCAGGGTGAATGTGCAGCCAATATGCTGTCATAGATGATGAGGAACAAGAAGCAGCCCAACTCTTGAAAAAAAAGTAATAAACCTTTCCATTAAGTAGAAAGGAACTCTATATACCAGGGCTCCCTTGTGGGAGAGTTGGCATCACCATAAATTGTAAATCAAAGCATAAGCAACCATTGCATGACAAAAAAATTATTTCAGGCAATTCAGTGAAGAAAATCTACCAGTAAATTGTTCTCTTCTTTCTTTCCTGATTGATATGCAATTTATGTTCCAAAAGGCTCTAGTCTCTCTTGGCTTAAAATTTTATACTTACTGCCTCTTGAGCTGTTTTGTTTTTTAAAGCTGGGTGAAAGTACACAGGGAAATTTGTCAGTAGACTATTTAAAGGAGAATAGGTCTGTGAGAACCCTTGGAAAAGCCAAGAAGAGGAAAAATCAGTGATATTTTTAAATCTAAGGTTATCTTCTCTTAGATATAACCAAAATGTTGGATTTGAAGACATTTGGAATAAGTATTTTTAAGTTTTTATTTAAATTCCAGTTATTTAACATACAGTGTAATATTGGTTTCAGTTGTACAATATAGTATTTTTACAAAACAAAAGAATGGCTAATTAGATTCAGAGCAAATATATGGGAATGTCTGAAAAAAATTCAACCAAGTTTTATGATGAAAAGTTGTAGAAGTGAAAAAGATAATTTTCTGAATGTACTGAGATCCAGTCTGTACCTCAATAAGGAGAAATTGAACATTATTGTTTGAATTAGTCTATGGATATAGCCTTATATTAGTTGTACTTTTATAGCTACTCATGTTTAGGTTAATAATTAGAACATTAATTATAGTTCACGCTACTATGAAGTCATGCATTTTTAAATCACAGTTATATATACTTTAGGCCTTTTTAAAAAAGATTTTATTTATTTGACACAGAGAGAGAGAGCACAAGCAGTCAGAGCAGCAGGCAGAGGGGGACGGAGAGGAAGGCTCACCACAGAGCAGGGAGCATGATGTGAGTCTCCATCCCAGGATCCAGGATCATGACCCCAGCAAAAAGCAGACACTTAACCGACTGAGCCACCCAGGCATCCCATATGTTAGGCCTTTATGCATATATGCCTCCTTCCTTTCTTTTCAACTCTTTCTTCTTTATCTGATACCACTTTCGGAGCTATTCAAGCGAAGCTTGGTTCTATACCACTCTCTACTCACTCCATACATGTTCTCAACTCAATCATATCTGTGTCCCACCTTCCATGTGGGGTGTGGGGTGTGTGTGTGTCTCCACACAAAGGATGGTGGCTAAATGAGTCACAGATTTGTATATCTGATGCAGGCCTATTCTCTAATTTCCAAAGCAAGTAACAGTTTACCTGGCATCTTTTCCTGGGTGTCTGAAATAAACCTCAGCACATCTAAAGCTGAACAGAATCCTCAGCCAATGGTAGCTGTTGTGAAAGGCAGCACCCAGATCACCTCTCTCCCACACGACCCTCCATATCCGATGTTTTACCATGACCTGTTACTTTTACATCTTAAATATCTTTTGAACTCTTTTGCTTCTATACATCTGTCATGCCAACATCTTCCTCCAAGGGGCCATCATTTGACATCTACATGACTGCAACAGCCTGGACCACCTACGTGTTTCGTCCTGCCCTTTCCTCACCTTCCCAACCAACACACCTCTATCATTTCTCCTTACTGCAGCTGGAGTGATCTTTCTGGAACACAGATCTGGAAATCAGATCAACGCCCTCTTTGAGCTTCTCAAAGACTACTCTTTGCTTTGAGAATAAAACGGGATTTCTTTTTTTAAAAAATATTTATTTATTTGAAAGACAGGGAGAGAGTTCACAAGTAGGCAGAGAGGCAGGTGGGGGTGGGGGAGAGGAGGCTCCCCCACTGCGAAGAGAGCCTGATGTGGGGCTTGATCCCAGATCCTTTAGATCATGACCTGAGCCAAAGGCAGAGGCTTAACCCACAGAGCCACTCAGGTGCCCCTAAAATGGGATTACTTTATATGACCTTCAAGGTCATATATATATACTACTTTGCCAGTGTTATTCCACTCTATGTGTCCCCTTAGTCCTTCTCAGCAGCCTCACTGACTTGCTTTGCTCCATCACCACTTCGCTAACATATCATCATGTTCCCACCTAGAGATTTATGCTTGCTCATCCCTCTGCTTGAAATGTTTTCTCCCTAGATTGTCATGTAGCCTCTTCTTTCAGGTCTTTGCTCAGGTATCACTTCCTCAGTAAGACCTTCTCTGACCACCCTATTTAAAATTTAAAATTTAGAATTCCTCTCCCCAACATCTGTTCTTTTGGTGCCTTGTTTTTCTCCATCATCATCTTGATACCTATGATATAGTTTACTTATTTTATTTTATTTTAGGCACTGTCAATTGGAATATAGGTTCCTTGCTCACAGGTATTTTTCTGTGTTTACAGGTAATATCACTGAGCCTAAGAGAATACCAAAGACACAGAGCTACATATTTTCCCTTTGCTGCAGCAGATCTACTCCAAGCTTTCTTCTTTCCTGTTCTGTACTATGGGAGGCTGGCCTCTACAAATTGTGTATCTGGACTCTTGCCCTCTGGTTTACACTGAGTAGTTTGCCAGTTGGGAAACACTTTCAGAGGATCAGAGGAGAAAAGCTATTTAGGTTGGATTTTATTTCCCTTGCAGCAGACCAGTTGTGGCTGTGTCTGTCCAGTTAGGGCCAGAGCTGTTCCATAATTCCTTTCTAAAGGTTGAAGGATCTCCAGGTTTTGGTAATTGCTTTCTGTCTTTGCCTCTTAGGGGACAAGTCTTTTGTTGTAATGGCTAGGCTCTCGTCCTCTGATCTCATCCTTTGGTTTCTTCAACCCTTCTTAAACCCTTGTAATCTGCCTTTTACTAAAATCTCCTCACCTACCCATCTGAGTGTGTCATCTATTTCTGCAGGTACCCTGACTGTTCAAGTAGGCATTCAATAGTAAGACCAAAAATTATATATATTTAGTGTTAAGAAAATTATCTTTTAGGGAAATTGAGTGTGTAAAACACAGTGTGTTTCTGAGTGCATTGTAACTTCTCAATTAGTGGTAATTATTATTATTATTAGGCCAAGACTTATTCTCATGGCTCATATCTCTTATATTTTAAGATTTTATTTATTTACTTATTTGAGAGAGAGAGAGAGAGAGAGAGAGAGAGAGAGAGAGAGAAAGCATGAATGGGAGAAGGGGCAGAGGGAAAGGGAGAAGCAGACTCCCCACTGAGCAGGGAGCCCAACATGGGGCTGGTCCCAGGATCCTGAGATCATGACCTGAGCTGAAGACAGACGCTTAATTGACTGAGCCACCCAGGCGCTTCTTGTTTGTATCTTTCTGGAATTTCATACAGCATTTTGTATATTGTCTATCAGTTTAGCATATATAGCACATAATAGAACATTTTACTAAATCTTATCTACTTTTCCTCAGGTTAAAATATTTTATCAGTAACTAGAAAGTAGCATAGTAATAACTTCAAGATGTTGGTCTTCATGATTAATTTATTGTCATTTTGTAAATATGCAAGTGTACCCTCCAAAACTGCTCCAGTAGCAGGAATATATTTACCTTGTTTTATGTAAACTGGGTGGCTCCTTGGTGTATAATAGTGTAGTTCAAATACAGCCCTATTTACAATGCAAGCAGGAAGAAGATAAATCATAGAACAAGGATTCTAAAAATAACCAGTGATTACCTGTCGGCTCCCTGAGTTTCCCACTGCTGTAGTAAAATGGCTCACTTCTACCTAATTCAGACAATAGCCACAAAATCCAAGTGGCCAGATGTAAAGCTGTGGGATGTTTCACAATGAACTTAAAGCCAGGTTTTAAAATTCTGTGCTCTTCTAATTAATATTTGTGCATAAATTTTTCTAGGAAGGTAATCTACATGATGCCATTAATGACTTTTTAAAATTCTCTGCTGGTGAAGAAATCAACATTGCAGGCTTCTGTTTAGAATTCCTTTTAAGCTCACACCAGAGCACAATATAGTCTCTCTGACACTGCATGGTATCCCAGAAGATCTTTAATGAGCTGGTGCAGAATTACTGGAATGAGAAGGATGTCTACAGGAAGTCCTGTAAGCTCCTCATTGCCAAAAAGATAAAATGTAAAAGAGGGAGGACCACAGCATTTGGTCAAGATATAAACTCAAAAAGAAAATTAAGAATTTTTATGTCTATAGCCACATTATATGATTGACTTCATACCATAATTATGAACTATATAATTAATAATTTTAGTTTTAATAATGTAGTAATGTACTGTATCAATAGTAATAATATATGATATCTAATAATTCTGATATTGTTAAAGGCCAAATGTCCTTTGGAACACATCTAATAAATCCATGAGGGATCTATATTTCTATTACTCAGATCCACTGTGACCATGAAAGGCAGGAAACTTCATATTCTTCTACTTTCCATAATTTTTTAAATTCAAATTCTTTTGTGTCAACTTATGACATTTGTCTTCCAGATTTATATTTAAGCAATTTGTCAGGCATCTCTTCACTCCTGGCACATACAACCGAACCAGCTGTTGTTAATTTTTATCCCTTCCAAGCCTTTTGGATCAGGGACAATAATTCCCCTCAAAAGATTCATTGATGTTTTGAGATAATGAATAAGAACTTCTTTAGAAATTTCAATATTTTCTCTATATAGAAATTGTCAAAAATCATATTTTATTCATCTTATCTCCTAGATTGATTTGCATCTTCAATAATAGCATACCTTCTTTATCTCTACACTACTTGGGACCTTTGTTCTCTGCATTCTTCCTATTTCTTGGACCTAGTAATGCCTTGGCACTCTTTTTTTTTTTTTTTTTTTTTTTTAATTGTCACTGATTCATCAGCTCCAGGGTAGAGAGTGTCCTTAACCAATCTCCACCTGTACCTCATTTCCACCCAAATGCTATTTGAGGATGTAGGCAGACCCGTATCCACATTGCACAATTATGGCAAGGGCCTGTGCAGTGTTCCTCAATAGTTGTGTAGTGCAAGAAGTAGGATTGCCCTAGAGAAAGGCAAGAGAAATAGGCTTAAAACCCTACAAAAAGATTTATTAGTGTACCTCTAATGTCATCATAAAATTAGTATATCTGACTACAACTAAAAAGAAAGACAAATGAGTACCCATATCAACACACATACACATACACACACACACACACACACACACACACTTCTGAGAAAGAAAGACTATTATTTCCCTAGTCTAATGGTAAAGATGGCCAGAAGCACGGTCTGTCACAGATCACTTAGAATAAGGAAATGCCTCATCATGCTCCAGAGAGTCCAATTCCAAAAGTTTCCTACTCTAGGGTACAGTAAAGACTGCTATGTTAACTGTTATAGCTGTTCATCTTCATTCATCTCATCTAACTACATTTTTCAGGGCCTAAAAGTCCAAGTTCAATGAAAATTGATGACAGATTTTAAAATGAAGATAACTCAAATTTGTTGATATTTCAAATAGTGAGCTTAAAATGTCATTAATAGATCTAACCTTTGTTACTTCAAGAATACTTTATTAATCAAATCATTTGGTTTTCCTCATAAAATTAAGATTCTCTACTTAGGCTATTCCCACCTGATAAATTGCAGGCTGGTTGTCAAGACAGAAGCTGTGGCATATCCCTTCTCCTAGCTAGAACATCTCCATGCCTCTGCCTCTTTGTGATATAAAGGGAATGGTGGATGGACTGGAGAGAGCAATGAGAAATGAATAGATGGTGCTTTCCAGCTTGAAGAGTCCAGGGCTTGAGATTACAAACTAAGTGACTCATTTCATTCCATTTCTGCATAGGTAGTACTCTTTACATATATATTCATCAATTATAATAAAACTAGGTTTGGGGATAATTGTTGCATCAGGCATACTGTAACATTTCATTCCAGGAATTCTGACTAGATTCATAGACTGTTGCATTTTTCTCTTCATTGATTACCTGCTCCTCATTTTGCTTTCATAGAAAAAGTATTTGTCAAAATAATATCAACATACAGTTTAAAAATACATAATTGAAAATCACACTCTCTACTGCTAATTACCTACTGCTAAGAAGTGATAAACACTTCTTATTCTTTCAGTTGTCTCTTGTGATACTTAGCTACATATTTTTAGGTAACGTGTTAATGCCATTATTTCTTAATTTGTGTCTTTATACAATATTTCTTGACTTTTATGGCAAATAAAGATTTAGTTTCCTTGTGTTCTTGCTGTTCACTTTCTTCCACACAATGTGGAAACGTAACTTTTAGTTACATCAGTAATCAGTGCTTATCTTATGACCTATGTAAAAATTATCCATTGTTGAGTGTACTGTGATATCTCCTTTCTTGAATATCTTTCCATGAGGTTAAAAGCTTATCCTTTTTTCCATAACTTTGTTTTAGTTTTTGTTAACTTCTCTAGTGAAAGTCTACAGTCACACAGGGGATAGGAAAATAATGAAAGGTAATATTGAAGAAAATACACCAATGAAAATTTTAAGCATTAAAACTCCATTGTATTAGGGTTCTCCAGAGAAACAGCTCCAATAAGGTGTGTTTGTCTGTCTGTCTGTCTGTCTCTCTCTCTCTCTCCATCATCTCATCTATCTATCAAGACAGGGATTTATATTAGGAATTGGCTCACCCAGTTATGGAGACTGACAAGTCCAAAGCTGAAGTGTGGGCTGGGGAGAGCCAATGGTGCAGTTACAGCCTAAAGGCCAATAGTCTGGGACCCAGGAAAGGCAAGGTGCAGATGAAGTCCAGAGGCAGTCTGCTGAAGAATTCCCTTCTGCTATGGGAGGCCAAGTTTTTGTTCTAATCAGGCCTCCCACTGATGGGATAAGACCCACCCACACTGTGGAAGGTAATGTGGTTGCTCACAGTTTACAGATTTGAAGGTTAATTTCACCCATAACACTTTCCAAGTTGATAGTAAAATTAAGCATCATACTCTTGATTTTGTAAAGCACAGTGCGTTTTTTAAATTTTAAAATTATTTTACAATACTTTGTTTTAAATTATTTCCCAATTTAAGCAAATTTTCCCCCAATATGAGAATCTTAGAATTTTTTTTTCAGAAAAAAGTGTCTCTTTTCTATATTATTATTTATTTGAAATAGCAATTAACTTTGCTAACATAAGCTCTTCTAAACTCAATATTGCTTGCTTTTCACTAGGAGTTATAAAAGGTTGAATAGAGAACAAGAGCTTTCAGTAACTAGAATAGAAGCAGGGGGGTAATGAATAAACTGTAATTTTTTTTCTTTACTTATGCTCCTGCCTCTCATCAATGTTCCTTTAAAAAAAAATCTATCTTATACTTCCTTAGACTTGCACTGTGCAATGTGAAAGTGGCTAACCGTATATGGCTCTTTAAATTAATGAAAACTAAATGCTACTCAAAATTCCTTTTCTTGACACCACTAGCTATACTTCAAGTGTCCAAAAACCATTATGTGGTTTCTCTTCTGCACAGTGCAGGTGTAGAGCCCTCATGCCATTATGGGATATTCTACTGAACAGCACTATCCTAGACAAATAATATAGAATTAGTAATTATAATCAAATGTATTGTTCCTGTTTTGTGATGGGATTGAAGCATGAGTTGGTCTTACAAATGTTGTTTGATTCTCTTTCCTGTTAATAAGAGCTGTTTGGACTTTAAAACTAAGACTCAGAAGAAACATTACCTTTGAAACACTCCATTAGGACTTCTGGGTTTTTATAACTCAACCCATTCAATTGATAATAAAAGCCAAGACATGAGTGAGACTGTGACACATAAGAGGAAGAGCAATATGCTTCGTATTTAAGAACGTGACCCATGAAGGGGGAGGGCTAGCCCGTCAGAGGCAGATGGGGACTAGATTCTTAAGGTGTATGGAAAACATGTTGGGAAGTTCAGTTTTAAGTAGAAAAGTAGAAAAGAAAATAGAAAAGACATCTAAAAATGTTAAGCCTGGAAACAGCATAAGCGGATTTTCTTTAGAGGCAGCTCTCAGCTTTTTGAAGACAGCAAGCTAGAAAGAAGATAGGATTTTCAAGTCAATCATATCTGGATTCACATTATTTTTCCATCTGCCACGGTCTGAAATGTCCTGTATACATTCCTTAATTTCAGTCTATCTCAATTTCTCATTTGCAAAATGGAACTAATAATACTTAACAACATGAGTTGTTAAGATGAATAGATGGGGTAAAATATGTAGTATCTACTGAATTCTTGGCATTTAATAGGAATTTTGTAATTTGCTAGTCCCTAGTCCTTCCCTTATTCACATCTGTTTATATTGCAATAGCAGAAGACACAAAAGGAAAATTCTGCAAGTGTCTGATATGTTTGATCCCATAGTTCAGGATGATTTATACGTGGCTTAACTGATGGGAAGTACAAGCAGTTTGAGATTAGTTAATAGCTCATCACCCCATGACGGGTTCTGAGTATAGCAACAGCAGAACAGAAACGAATGCCTCATAATCAAGAGGAAGCAGATCTAGAACTCATGTACTGACCGCCTAACTTAATAGTGAGACCCACTAATACAGAATTAGGTGTGACCGCAATAAATGCAAAAGAGAAAATAGTTTTCATCACATCAAAAAGGGTTTTCAGATAGTGTTGTGGTTCACTGGGGTACCACAAACATCCATGACATGCTGCTGATCCTCAGGAGATATGTAGAAGTTATATTTTCTACAACTGACAATACATATTCTAAATGCGTTTATCTGAGCCACTCATATGGTTGGAAAGCTTTCCTCCTAGAGAGTAACAACTTGTCATTTTGCTTCATTCCCGAGTATCTGCTCAAGCATCACTCTTGCAGGAGGACCTTCTTGACCATGACATCTAAAATAGCAGTTTTCCAAAGTTCTAAGTTTTACTTAGAGGATCAAATTTAATCTTTGGCAACAAATACTGTCAGTTGTTTTCTTGAAATGACAGGCTCACTCTGTTCATTTTCAAGTAAATGTCTGCCAATTACACAAGTCTGATTAACCATGGTTTATCTGCCAGTTGTTCTTTCAATTAAAATGTTGCTTCATGAAAAAGGCAGCTAGTTTCAGCTCTCAACTCAAACAATTGTGCATGTTCTTTTTTTTTTTTTTAATTCAAGGACAGTTTAGGTATGGAGCAAAAGTGCTTTGTGTTTACTTCCTACTTCATCCCATAGAACATTAAGAAGTCAACATTCAATAAAGTGAATAATTTTTACTGTTTTAGTTTTAAGTGAAACTGACTTTTAAAAAATTTTTATTTTATATGTTTAAAAAATTTAATTTTGTATATTTAAAAAATTTAATTTTATATATTTTTTTCAGTGCTCCAAGATTCATTTGTTTATGTACCACACCCAGTTCTCCATATGTGCCCTCCATAATACCCACCACCAGGCTCACCCATCCCACCACCCCCTCCCTTCCAAAGCCTTCAGTTCATTTTTCAGAGTCCACAGTCTCTCATGGTTCATTTCCCCCTCTCATTTACCCCAATTCACTTTTTCTTTCCTTCTCCTAATGTCCTCCATGTTATTCCTTATGCCCCACAAGTAAGTGAAACCATATGATAATTGATTCTCTCTGCTTGACTTATTCACTCAGCATAATCTCTTCTAGTTCCATCCATGCTGATGCAAAAGTTGGGTATTCATCCTTTCTGATGGAGGCTTAATACTCCACCATGTATTTGGACCATCTCCTCTTTATCCATTGGTCTGTTGAAGGGCATCTTGGCTCTTTCCACAGTCTGGTGATTATGATCTTTGCTGCTATGAACATTGGGGTACAGATGGCTGTTCTTTTCACTATATCTGTATCTTTGGGGTAAATACCTAGTAGTGCAATTGCAGGGTCATAGTGTTTTTTTCTGCAAGTACATGGCAGAATGCATTAATTGGTAGTACAGTTTGGTGGCACTGCCTTCATTCATATTAAGGCACCTATAATTTTACCTACCATTACTTTTGCACTACTTAAATTGGCTACAGTAATCAATTAGTACACAAAATAATGTTAAAATAATGATAAAATAAATAATTATTATTATTAAATAAGTTATAAAATCTAGTCTCTAAATAAACTCAGAATATTGAATGAAGAAATATGCATATTAGAGAAAACACAGGTGTGCACAAAATTTAGAATTAGAAAAAATATCATATAAAATATTTTTTAGTTATAAGAGATTATGATGTTCAATAGCATTTTCATGAATTAGAAATACTTTAAGTAATGGATAATTTTCTAGAGAAATGTAAGTTATCATAATGTACCCAGTAGAAGATATATAATGGAAAACCTGAGGAAACATTAACAGTGTAACTTAACATCAATGATCTTTTATTTTGGACAAATAAAGAGCTAAGATTAGCAAGAAAATATGGGGGAAAACAGTAACAATTTCTTTTATTTTCATATTTTTTGTAATGAGATTTCATTCATTATTACAATAGAAAACTGGTATTTAAAAATACTGAAAGAGAAAGGTTAATTTTTAAGGACTATACTTACTAGTGTTAAAAATATCACTGATGATTAAACTGGTGTGAACTCATAAGAATATTTCATAGCACATTCATTTTTCTCTTTCCAATTAAAGTATAGCCACATAATTTGGGAAAGGTGAACATAAGCTATAAGTTAAGAATGGGTTGGGAGAATTCACAATTTAGATCATGTTGAATATGCCTCATTGATTTTTTCATCAATGTTTCTCATCTGCAATGTTAAAATTTCCACAGCAGAGGCACCTGGGTGGTTCAGTAATTTAGGCATCTGTTTTCAGCTCAGGTCAGGATCCCAGGGTCCTGGGATTGACTGTTTAGTGGGGCTCCTTGCTCAGCGGGGAACTTGTTTCTCCCTCTCCCTCTGAGTGCCATTCCCCCTGCTTGTCTGCTCTCTCTCTGTCAAATAAATAAATAAAAAGTCTTTTTAAAAATTCCTGTAGCAAAACCCCCCTTTTCTTGGATTTTTTCATTTCCAAAACAAACTTTAAACATTTCCAAAAGATTCTTATGGCAAATTCCTTCCTATCTCCAGATAGCCATGAATAATTGGATCTGGGACTAGATCAGATTTCTAACTTGAATGTTTCACTTAGAACCTTTCTAAATTCTGAGGGCACGTTGGATTAGGAATTAGATCCTGTATTTCCAGAAGCAGAATTTTTGACACAATTTATACCACAGGGGTTGCAAACTGGATGTCCACTCGTCACATCTGCCTAGAGGCACGTTTTCTTTTGCCCACTCAAGGTTTATAAAACAATGAATTATTTAACAACAATTTGAAAATATTTGATTTCATAGCCAATTGAAATGTGGGACTCTGAGCTTCATTCTTTCTATCCTGCATGGCAACAATCTTCTGAAATAGAGAAGTTGGAGGACCCCCTCGATAGGGCTCTCACACTCAAGATCTGCATTGCCCATGGGTGCCACGTGCCTTACTCCTTTATAAAATTTGAATTTATGATCACTTCTTTAGGTTATGTCCAAAATCTTGCTGTCAGAAAATGATTTCCCAGAATACCTGCTATGCTATCAAATTCCTATAAATAAAGTCATTTTTTGGTTTATGGAACTCTACAAAATTTCCAGGCAGAGAGCAGATGTGTATCATGGGAGACATTGGTAATTTCAATCTCACATTAACAAAGATTGGATTGTCAATGCCCGTGCAGGGAGAAAAGTTTCCAGTGAAGGGGATATAAAGGGTATGTGAGCGTTCATGGGGATGCACGCAGAAGCAGTGGGTACCAAACATCTAAGAAAGTCAGCATGATCAGGCTGGGAAGAAAGTTAAAACAGACAGTCCACAGAAAGCAACAAAGTTGCTTTTGAAGTTAATGTGTAAAAATTCCCTGACCTGTGATGAATACAAATAGGCTCAGATTAAAAACTGTTCATATTGGCTTTTGAACAATCTGAGTCAGTGGCAGGCTTCTAAAACACGTGTTTAAATATACATGTCTTTAAAAGAGGAGACCGATATATATGTTTAATATTCTATAATAGTTTGATCTCAGAAATGCTTTTTAATTCCCATCCTTTTCTTGAAAAATAGTTTTGAAATCTGTTGTTTTCTTTTCAAGACACATGCAATTAGTCTATTTTTGACATTGCTCTAAGAGTAAACATGATTAAAATTATAATGAAACCATTTATATAGCCATTAATAAAATATGAGTTAAATCCATATTTAACCCCCCCCACACACACCTACACACATGGTTCTTTCTTGAAATCTATTCAACTTTTTAAATTTTGTCTCAGGTAATTTGGAATTGAGATTTACCAGAGTCAGCAGTTATCAGAAGGGTTTGCTGCCTAAGGGGATAACAAAAACCAGGCCAGAGAATTTAGGTTCATCTTGGGAAAATGGAATATGTGCTCCTTTTACTCATTCAGAAACATTTGCCAAAATCTGATCATATGTTACCCACACTAGTCCTTGCTGAGGCCAAAAAGAGGAAAAGACATAGTTCCTGTTCATAAGGGGCTAGCGACTTAGCCAGGCAGAAAAACAGCTCACAGTACAATGTGATAACTATAGTAATGATCCCAGGCAACTGCAAAGGAAGCCCAGAGGAGGCTTAGGTTGATATTGCTGTGAGAATCAGAGAGTTTCCCCCAAAAGCAATAACAGTGCATTGAACTTGGGAAGAGTACTGTGACTTTATCACCTAGTGAAGGGGTATACGAAAGCACATGGTAGGTTCAGGCAGCCACAGATAATCTCACATAATGGGAGAATAACTGATGACAGATGGCAAAGCGTTTCATATTGAGGCATTTTTCTATGAAGACTGAGGACAATTGGGAAACATACCAAGAGTCTTGGAAGTTATATATAGTTCAAGCAATTTCGTGTCTAGGAGTTTATTCTAAGAGAATAATGTGGAATAGAAGATAAGATACAGCAGCAAGGATGTTTCTCACAGCATTATCTGAATACAAATATTTGGAAACATCTGAAATAAGTTTCAACAGGAGCCTGAGATTGAGGTGGAGCTTTAGGATAGACCTTTGACAGTACCTCCATTTTGGTCTGTAAGGTGCAGATTTTTTAGTTAAAACAGAGTTAGACAAAGATTAAGTCAGCAACATCTCGAATTTTCTCAAGACCTGTGCTATTTCTCACATTCTCATTTGGAATCTTCCCATTGATTTTAATGACTTATGAAGAAACTAGTAGATTCAAAGGAGGCCTGGGGAAAAGGCAAAGGATCCAAGGAAAGGCCTGGCTATTGGCTGTGTTCACCTGCCAGAGCCAAGTTTCTGCTTTGTATCTATCTCTTCATTCTTATCCCTTGGTACCTACTGTTCCCGTGCTTTGTACACACTCCTTAAAGCCAAATTTGTCATTCTCCCTGAAGTGAAACATTCTCAGTATGTCCTGTATGCACCAAGTCAGACATGCTCCTACCAAAGGCTGTTTTTTTCAATCGCTCTAACCTCTAAATTTGAGAGAGGCCTATGAAGCCTGACTGCTTGAATGCCCGTTTTTGACTACATCACTTTCTACCTGGGTGGCCTTTGGAATTGACTTAACCCTTCTTTTCCTCAGTTGACTCTTTGGTAAAAATTAGAATTAAAAAATAATGCCTACTTGTTCTGGCTTGAATTGTGTCCCTCAAATATTCATATGTTGAAGTTCTGACCTCCAGTACTTCTTTTTTTTTTTTTTTTTTTTTTTCACACATCATCCATGTATTGGCAAATCACAATTGCTGTAACAATACATTAGGCATTCCACAGTTAAGGGCTATCAAAATTTCCATCAGTGACAAAAAGATTTGTATCCAAATGGACTGATTTTCCAGAATCCAAGAAAAAGTCTCCTAGGATTTATTTAAAGGTAAATATTAGAACAAATACTTCTTAAATTTAGGAAATTCAGAACATACGATTAAAGAATATTTGCAGTGCAGACTATATTCAATCCTTCCTTCAAAATGTGCCTTTGAGTACATAATTCTGTTTTCTCGATCTAAATTGAGCTGTCTTCCAAGGAAGTTTTCCAAAATGGGTGTCTCTGTGTGATAACATGCTTCATTGTATTTTTTTTTTAATTTATTTTTTATTTTCAGCATAACAGTATTCATTATTTTTCACCCCACCCAGTGCTCCATGCAATTCGTGCCCTTTATAATACCCACCACCTAGTACCCCAAACTCCCACCCCCCACCCCTTCAAAATCCTCAGATTGTTTTTCAGAGTCCATAGACTCTCATGGTTCACCTCCCCTTCCAATTTCCCCCAACTCCCTACTCCTCTCTAACTCCCCATGTCCTCCATGCTATTTGTTATGCTCCACAAATAAGTGAAACCATATGATAATTGACTCTCTCTGCTTGACTTATTTCACTCAGCATAATAATCTCTTCCAGTCCCGTCCATGCTGCTACAAAAGTTGGGTATTTGTCCTTTTTTTTTTTTTTTTTTGATAAACATATATTTTTATCCCCAGGGGTACAGGTCTGTGAATCACCAGGTTTACACACTTCACAGCACTCACCAAAGCACATACCCTCCCCAATGTCCATAATCCCACCCCCTTCTCCCAAACCCCCTCCCCCCAGCAACCCTCAGTTTGTTTTGTGAGATTAAGAGTCACTTATGGTTTGTCTCCCTCCCAATCCCATCTTGTTTCATTTATTCTTCTCCTACCCACTTAAGCCTCCATGTTGCATCACCACTTCCTCATATCAGGGAGATCATATGATAGTTGTCTTTCTCTGCTTGACTTATTTCGCTAAGCATGATATGCTCTAGTTCCATCCATGTTGTCGCAAATGGCAAGATTTCATTTCTTTTGATGGCTGCATAGTATTCCATTGTGTATATATACCACATCTTCTTGATCCATTCATCTGTGGATGGACATCTAGGTTCTTTCCATAGTTTGGCTATTGTGGACATTGCTGCTATAAACATTCGGGTGCATGTGCCCCTTTGGATCACTACATTTGTATCTTTAGGGTAAATACCCAATAGTGCAATTGCTGGGTCATAGGGCAGTTCTATTTTCAACATTCTGAGGAACCTCCATGCTGTTTTCCAGAGTGGCTGCACCAGCTTGCATTCCCACCAACAGTGTAGGAGGGTTCCCCTTTCTCCACATCCTCGCCAGCATCTGTCATTTCCTGACTTGTTGATTTTAGCCATTCTGACTGGTGTGAGGTGATATCTCATTGTGGTTTTGATTTGTATTTCCCTGATGCCGAGTGATATGGAGCACTTTTTCATGTGTCTGTTGGCCATCTGACCTCCAGTACTTCTTATATCTAAATACTATGTTGTTTAGATATAAGGTTATTGAAGATGTAACTAACTCAATGATGTCACACTTGAATAAGGTGGGGCCCTAATCAAATATGACTGGTGTCCTTATAAGGTGGGGGAAATGTAGACACAGACAAATATGCCCACAAGAAGACCACTCTGTAAAGATAAAGGCAGAGATCTGCAAGCCAAGGCATGCCAATGCCAACAAACACCCAAAGCTGGGAGAGAGGCAGGAACATATTCTCCCTCACAGCCCTGGGTAGGAGCCAAACCTATGGCATTTTGATCTCAGACTTCTAGCTACCAGAACTCTGAGACAATTCGTTTCTGTTGTTTCAGCATCCCAGTCTGTGGTGCTTTGTTAAGGCAGCCCTAACAAACTTAGAATGCAAAACCTGTAGATTGATTCTTCTCACACAGTAAGTTAACCTTTTCAGTCATTAACTATAAGAGAAATAAAGGGGTAGGTACTGTGGTTCTTTGTGGTACTCCTGAATTATGATACACACCTAGATCTGTTTTACTCTCTGTAGGTTAGGTAAATTTAAACTCAACACTTAAATAACAACTCATTTTTTAAATTATTTTTATTAACATATAATGTGTTATTTGCCCCCCGGGTACAGGTCTGTGAGTCATTAGGCTTACACACTTCACAGCACTCACTTAGCACTACCATCCCCCATGTTCATAACCTAGCCACCCTCTCCCTACCCTCCTACCCCTCAGCAACCCTCAGTTTGTTTTGTGAGATTGAGAGTCTCTTATGGTTTGTCTCCCTCCCCCTCCCATCTCATTTCATTTTTCCCTTCCCTACCCCACAAACTCCCCATCCTGCCTCTCAAGTTCCTCATATCAGAGAGATCATATGGATCATATGATAATTGTCTTTCTCTGATTGACTTATTTCGCTTAGCATAATACCCTCTAGTTCCATCCATGTCGTTGCAAATGGCAAGATTTCATTTCTTTAACCAACTAATTTTTTAAAATGCCCTTGTGAATTCTCTCAGGCTGCTCCCTACGCAGGGAATGTTGCTATCTTTTTCCCCTAGTTTAATTTGATGCAAAAACTTCAACTCATCCTTAGCTTTTCTGTCTCCCCCCATGATTGGTTGTAAGATATTAATTTTTGGTAGATGTTCAGATTTTCATAAAATAACATTTTGACTCTCTTAGTGGTCTCTATATACTTTTCTCTGTGTATTCTACACACTGCTGCTCAACACATCATCCTGGAAATGCTCATTTGAGCACATCAACTCCTTGCTAGAAAATATGCACTGTTTTTGGAAAGGGATTTAAGCTCATTAACTTGGCATTTAAGCTCCTTTGTGATTAAACTACTGTTTAGTTTCCCAAACTCAGATTCCATTCTTATGAAGTTGGTTTCCATTAGCAGTTACTCTCAGGGACAGAGGTCATAGCAAAGAAAAAGAAAAAAAAATCCCTCTGTTTTAGCATTTTACCTTGTTTCAAAACAAATAACTAGCTCAATTTTCCCATAACCTGTCCTCCTTGTTTCCAGAAAATTTCAATGCTATTTTAAAAATTATTTTAAAAAACTATATTAGATTTATGAAAAGGTTTATAAAATAATATGATGAATATTTAAGTACCCATCACCCAGAATCAAATATAAAGCATTAAAAAACCATAGAAATTCATTATGTTCTCCTTCCCTCCACTTCCCCCATATTCTTAAGCTTCAGAGAAAACCAGATCCATAAATGTCTTTATACTTATACCATGTTTCCATCTCTAAATAATGGATAGTACTATTTTAACATTTAAAATTTTCTACTTATGCTGTATATATCTTTCTGCACTTGTTTTTTACTCATTATCAGACCTTTAGGACTCATCATGTTGATTCATACAACTCTAGTTTATTTATTTTCCCTTTTGTATAGATTTTTACCATGACTACACTAAGATGAGTCCACTATCCTGTTGGTGGACATTTAGTTGATATCTGGTTTTATTTTATATATTCATTCATTCATTCATTCATTCATTCAAGAAATATTTATTAATCATCAAGGATACAAAAGGAAAATGAATTCCCTATTCTCCTGAAGCTTATGTTCTTGTATAAACCTGACTTCTTTTGCAAATGAACAAGAGTTTCTATGGAATAAATTCCCAGTGGTAAAATTGCTGGGGCATTGATTATTTATATCTTAAAATGAATAGATATTTTCCATTTTTTCTCCACAGAGATTGTCCCATAATATTAGAATGTTATTTGATCTATATCCTCACCAATACCTGACATAGTCAAACAAAATTTACCAGTCTGATATCCTTAGGATAACAGTATATTTTCAGAGTCTAAATGCACAATTCCCTAATTACTAGTGATACACAAATATGTTTATATTCATTGGATACATGTTTTTCCTGTGCTTTTACCCATTTTCTACTGGAATACATGATAAGCGTTCTTTATATAGTTTCAAGTTCCTATTTAAGTTCCATTTAGTTAACATACAGGGTAATATTGGTTTCAGGAATAGAATGTAATGATTCATCACGTACATACAACACCCAGTGCTCATCACCACAATCCTCTTTGTTCTCTATAGTTAAGAGTCTGTTTCATGGTTTGCCTCTCTTCCTTCCACCATGTTCACTTGTTTTGTTTCTTAAGTTCCATATATGAGTGAAATCATATGGTATTTGTCTTTCTGTGACTCATTTCGCGTAGCATAATACTCTCTATCTTCATCCACATTGTTGCAAAGATTTCATTTTATATATATTATATAAAATTTCATTTTATATAATATATATAAAATATTACTCAGTCATAAATATATATTATATATATATATATATTTGCCTTAGTAATAAGAGATATGGTTTTAGCTCAAAGAGATATGAGAAGATTGTCTTAGAAAATAGAACAACATGAATGTATTGTTCCTCTACCCTCTGTCTTTAGGGTGATATTTGAATCTTAAATGCCTACTTCCCACAATTGATTATGACACAAATCAATGTTACAATGGCAATAGTCCATGTCAGACTTTTTATGCCAGCTAATGTCCAGACATTATATAACTTTATCACCCTCCATAACACTAGGAATCAAAAAAAATTATTTATCATGCATTGAAGTGACATTGAAGAAAGAACTCGTGGTCATTTTGAGTGTTAGACTTTTGTTTCTACAGAAAATTAAAAAACTATAAAATTGTCTCAAGTGGTAAAGTCTTTGACTTTTGTAGATACTATTAAACTGCAACATTTTTTACTGGGACTCTGTATCATTTTACCATCAATGTGTCAAAAACTCCTGAGTTCTCATTTTTGACAGCACAGTGGAGGATAGTTATTGAACCATCACAATGAGAGAAGAAAACTATGGAGAACAAGACATTTCAACCTGCTCTAGCAGCCATACGATGAAATATAACTTTGCTAATGCTATCAGTATTGCTATTATATGACTCAGCATGAATATACCAGTTATGTCCTAGCAGCTGGCTGTTCTGATTACTCAGGCAGTTCTCATGACATACAAATTGCTGAAAATATGCAACATTAGTATTTAAAGCTAATGTTCTTGTTCTGAAGTGATCTATGGTTAGAAACCAGATACTATTTAGTGGGAGGGGGGGATTTGTGTGTGAAGTACCTGGAGGCAGTGATAGATTAGGTGGGGGAAAGGAGAGTGCAAGATGGATTATGCTTGAACTTGCTTCCATTTGCTAGTTTTGAAATCTCTACAAAGAGTACCATAATTAAAAAGTGAAGGGGAACATTTTCAAAGGGATTTGGAACATACAAGAAATATATAGTGCTGTCTCAGGGTTCAGAAGATAAGTGTGATCTTGAGTAGTCAGTTTTATTTCAGTTTCTGTGAAGATTGTACTGTAGTTCTGACACAATGAGAACTGACAGTATGAGAGCTTCACATCTCGGTGGAGATGATTAGAAGAAATTGAGAGAATGCCTTTGAGAATATATAAAACACATTGGTAACCTCCAGAACTAAATGGAGATTGGGGGAAGTGTAAAGCAGGTATTGTGGTCCTGAAGTCATTCTCTAAAACTCAAGGTAGCAAAATAGGATAATTAATAGTAACCTAATTTGTGTAAATATCAATTACATACATAGGAAGGGATGGTGCCTCATGATTCAATCTTAATAACAGATGGTACAGAGGGAGAAAAATCTTTGTTGAAGGTATTTTATTTGTGAGAGAGAGAGAGAGCACAAGCAGTGGGGAGGGGCAGAGGGAGAGGGAGAAGCAGACTCACATCCAAGCTGAGTGCCTGAAAACTCGGTGCTCAATCCCAAAACCCCAGTATCATGACTTGAGCTGAATGCAAACGTTCAACCAACTGAGCTACCCAGGTGCCCTGAAGGAGAGAATAATTTTATGTACTGCATCAGGTCAAGGAATTATCTCATATTCCTAAATTACTGAATACTAAAACAAACAACCAAAGCAAACCAAATAATTTACTTGTTAGGCTTTTTCTTTCAATAGAGAATTTAACCAAGTTACATACATATTAATAAGTAAAATTTTTGTTCTTGTTTAGGTCATTTATTTTATATTTAATGTGCTTTTTTATTTTCCTATTTTTAACTTTTGCTTTATGTATAAAGTCACCCTAACTCCATATTTTTAGAAGTAGTGTTGCTGTTTATGTATTTCTATACTGACAATAGTTTTCTCTGTACACTTTGAAAGTCTCAATTCACTGCCTTCTGGCTTACATTTGAAAATACTTCTTTGATTTTTACTATTATTTTGTAAGATATATTTTCTGGCTTGGGATAAAATGTGCTCTCTGGGTAGGTGTATTGTTATTTTTGTTTCGGTTCAGAAAACCCACAACCATTATCTTTTTAAATGCCTTGATTAGTATATGTTGGATATATACTTTAGATTTAATTTGTTTTTTACTATCACTTTTTTTCCCTCTGCTTCTGAGATCCTAGTCAAGATGCTCAGTAGATCTCTCATTCTACCTTACATACTTCTTAATATTTTAAAAATATTTTCATCTCTTTAACTCTATGATGCATTTTAGTCATTTCTGGGGGTATATATATTCCAGCTTATGAATTCCCTTTTTGTCCCTTTCTCATCTATTAATACTTCCTTTTATTTCAAAATTATCTATAACTATTCCTAGAAGTTTATTTTGATTGTTTTGTTGTTCATATATATGACTCAGACCAAATGTTTAAAATAATTCATATGCAAAAAAAAGAAAAAAAATAATACATATGCAACTACTCTAATATCTATAATTCCATGTCTTCATTTGTGAATGTTTAAATCTTTTTGCTAATTGTTTCATCTGACTGACTTATGTGGCTTGACCTCCTTCACATTTGATGATCACTGGTTGACTTCATTTCTTCATCTTGTCCATTGAAAATATAACACAACACAAACTGGGAAACTTCCTTCCAGAGGAGCATTTTTTTTTTAATTTTTTAAAATTTTTTATTTTTTATAAACATATAATATATTTTTATCCCCAGGGGTACAGGTCTGTGAATTGCCAGGTTTACACACCTAGAGAAGATTTAATTCTGCATTTTCTAGCATATAAACCAAGATTACTTCAGCCTCCTGATGCCTCATCATCGGTGGGCAAATCACAAGCTCTGCTTTGCCACTGCATGCCATCTAAGACTGAATATCTTCACAGCAGTGTAATTGTTGGAAAACCCTCAGAGCAACCCATTTTATTAGGGGTATGTACTGTTACAGCACCAGATCACACTTGGTTTTTTTTTTGTTGTTGTTGTTGTTTTTCCATTATGAGGAGAACAGTTAAAGACCTCTCACTCTTGCAAAACCAACTATACCTCATGTAAAGTGTTCTATGTAGTATATAGTTGGACTGCAGTGAGAATGGTTTATCAATACACTTAGTCACATGTGAAACAGAAGTCACATTAACTATATAGAGATGTTTGTCATCATTATCTACTAGACTCTTTATTGTTAGAATCTATAAAATCATTTGAAATATTGGTGTGCTATGCTTCCTGTTTAATCTGACATTATACTTTGCCCTTTTAAAAATCCTGGAAGTCATCAGTTAAAGACTTTTCAACCATGGCAAGTCATTTTATTTCTGTTTTCTTTCTGTTGTTAGTTTTAAAGTTTATCTCTTTTCCATTGCAAAAAAATCTTGTGCTTGAATAATTACTTACAAAATATATATTTTAAAAAGAGGAAAAATGACAACTCTAATCCCTTCACCTGGGAAAATATAACTCTCATTTCGAATCATACAATCCCTGTATTTATGTGCATTTTACTAATATATATTCATTTATTGTGAATATTTGCTAATATATTTTCATGTAAGGAATAAAATCTTAAAGTACTTTTATATGATTAACTTAGAAATTCAAATAAATTTCAAAAACTATAATATGAAAAAAAAGACATAACATTTTACATCCTGATGTAAGCACTACTAATACTGTATTTTTTTTAAAGACTTTATTTATTTATTTGAAACAGAGAGGATGAGCAGGGAGGATGGGCAGAGGGAGAGGGAGAAGCAGACTCCCTACTGAACAGGGAGCCTTGATACAGGACTTAATTACAGGGCTTGATCCCAGGACCCAGAGATCATGACCTGAACCAAAGGCAGCCACTTAACCTACTGAGCCACCCAGGTGCCCATCACTACTAATACTTTAATGAACCCTTTCAAGATCTCTAAGCACACACACACACACACACACACACACACACACACACACACAGAGTTTCTATGTAGATATATAACATTTATTCTTACCTTTTCATGAGATCTTTCAAATATGTCTTTATGAATTATTACCTTTTGTGATTTGTTCTCATTCATTCTTGCATACATGTCATACATTAGGCATTAACTCTCCTATTGAGAGCCCTTTATTTTGAGTGCTAGAACTAGATGCAAGAAAACAAGTGCAAGCTCTGCCCTTGAGATATACCAACTCAGTGAAGAGGAAACACACATAAAACATAGTAGTGGCCTATATAGAAAACATCACGGGTGCTTAGGGGAGGCGGCGATTCTTCCTAAGAGGGAAAATGGTGTAAAAACCTTAAAGAAGAATATCTGAGTTGAATCTTTAAGTTGAAAAGATGTTTGTTTACCCTGTGGACTTGTAAGACTCAGGATGAGGGAGAAGAAATATGAAACAGTAGCTGGTATTCAAGTAATAGCAATTTCAATAGATTCAGTAAGTCAAGAGTGTAGGAATATTAAATTATAGGTAGTGGTGGTAGAAGTAAGCATAATTGGCAAAAATATTAAGCAGCTAAAAAAAAACCACATTTTTCCCAAATTCAGTTCATTTTCAGTGATATGTGCTGCTTATATGATCAGACACGGCTATATTGTATGCTCTCCTGCTATGATGATGTGATTAGATATTCATTTCAGTAAACACTTGAGTATGTTTTAATTAAAATGCCTTCTGAGGAAATGGAATGTCACATTTTTAAATAGAATTTCAGGTTGCTATAGTAACTAATAAAACTGTCACTATTTATTCTAAATAACATAAAAGCATCTTTGAAGTTGGTAAATCATTTTCAAAATACCCTGACCGTTAGTTACTGATATTAAATTGAATTGTATTAACAACTAGTTTCATGTTTCATGTGTGAGAAAATGCAGAAAATGAGTCTAGAAAAATAGAGAAAGCAGAGATATCTTTTCAAAGCTGATGGGTTAGATGGAAACAAATGTTTAATGTACCTTGTACAGAAGAGATCATCTGTTAAGTTCAAATGATCCAGTAAAATTATTTTGTTGTTATTGTTCTGGTGAAAGTATGCCAGCCACTGAAGCATAAAGATAGTTAAGTGAGAGGAACAATGAGTGACATAAGGGAGTAAAAATGCATCCTGGAAATATGGGGCTCTTGTCATATACCTGTAGGAATATCTGCCTTTTGCAGACTTACTGATGTTGGAAACAAAATGCCAACTGCCAAATAGTTTAAATACTTTTTTTAAAAAAATGGTTTGCACAATATAGTGAATATGATATAAAATCTCATACTTCCTGATATGATTTGAAACTTAATACAGTTTAATTAATACATAACTCTGTCCCTATTTACCTGATAATGGCAGAGGCCATTTGAGTATTTATAAGGAGTAAAGTCAGGAATCCAAGTTTGAAAGTTAAGAATGTCAGCCAAAGACTTCCAGGACATATACAAAGCTTGAAAGCAAATTACAAAAATTACAAAAGTTACAAGGGGTACGTAGTACTAAGGACACCATGATGCTCTTTCTTCTTTTGGAGGAAGCAACATAATTGGTATGTGTCTAGTTGGCCCTTCTCTGGACTTAGTTTCCTCACTTTACAAAAAGGGGGAAATAATGTCCACTGCAAATAAGGAAGTGATTTTAAATATTCTATCACAGTGCCCTACAAATCTTGTTTCCATTATTTTGCCTACCCTTTTCAAGTTTCGTAAGATTTATTTAATCCTACCTTGCCATGGAAATTTACAGAAGAGTACTTTCACTGAAGGTACAACTTTGAAGTTAAGGAAGAGTTAGATTTATTCCCAGGTATCTTATGGTTCTTGGTGCTATAGTAAATGGAATCGATTCTCTAATTTCCCTTTCTGTATTTTCATTGTTAGTGTATAAGAAAGCCACTGATTTCTGTACATTGACTTTGTATCCTGCCACGTTGCTGAATTGCTGTATGAGTTCTAGTAGTTTGGGGGTGGAGTCTTTTGGGTTTTCCATATAAAGAATCATGTCATCTGCAAAGAGAGAGAGTTTGACTTTTTCATTACCAATTTGGATACCTTTTATTGCCTTTTGTTGTCTGATTGCTGTTGCTAGGACTTCTAATACTGTGTTGAACAAGAGTGGTGAGAGTGGGCATCTTTGTTGTGGTCCTGATCTCAACGGGAAGGATGTAAGCTTTTTCCCATTGAGGATGATATTTGCTGTGGGTCTTTCATAGATAGATTTGATGAAGTTCAGGAATGTTCCCTCTATCCCTATACTTTGAAGCGTTTTAATCAGGAACGGATGCTGGATTTTGTCAAATGCTTTTTCTGCATCAATTGAGAGGACCATGTGGTTCTTCTCTCTTCTCTTATTAATTTGTTCTATCACATTGATCGATTTGCAAATGTTGAACCATCCTTGTAGCCCAGGGATGAATCCCACCTGGTCATGGTGGATAATCTTTTTAATGTGCTGTTGGATCCTGTTTGCTAGGATCTTGTTGAGAATCTTAAAATCCATATTCATCAGTGATATTGGTCTGAAATTCTCCTTTTTGGTAGGGTCTTTGCCTGGCTTGGGGATCAGGGTAATGCTGGCTTCATAGAAAGAGTCAGGAAGTTTTCCTTCTGCTTCAAGTTTTTGAAACAGCTTCAGGAGAATAGGTGTCATTTCTTCTTTGAAAGTTTGGTAGAATTCTCTGGGGAATCCATCAGGTCCTGGGCTCTTGTTTTTTGGGAGGTTTTTGATCACCGCTTCAATCTCATTACTAGATATTGGTCTATTCAGGTTGTCAATTTCTTCCTGATTCAATTTTGGGAGTTTATAGTTTTCCAGGAATGCATCCATTTCTTCTAGGTTGCTTAGCTTATTGGCATATAGCTGTTGATAATAACAGTTATATTATCAGAAGTTGATAATAACTTCTGATGATTGTTTCTACTTCCTTGGTGTTCGTTGTGATCTCTCCCTTTTCATTCTTTTTTTAAAGCAGCAGTCCATGCATGGCAAAGCAAAGTAATTGGTTTCACCAATAAAAAGATGCAAAAAGATTCTAAGATGCTTTGTCATTACTGCTGAGATGATTCATAATGTACATTTAAGAATTCCCATCATATTGTTTTGTTTTAACTTTTATATTTAGTAGAATTATAAGAAAATATGTATTTTTATTCCTTTATAATGTTTTACATTAATGTTTGAAAGATCTAAAAAATTTAGCTGAAAAATCACATCTTCCTCACATCTTAACATCTTTCAGGGTTAGTCATTTATCAAGAGGGTTCCTAGAATTTTTTATGGGGTAATGGCACAGATGTATGCCATTCATATTAAAAGGCCATGTAAAAATATTTTATGTGATAATTTGGAATAGAAACAAAATTTTTAAATATAAATTTCCTGAATTAACTATTTTCCTCATTTGTTTTAGCAATACATGACAGCATGTATTTTCTTGGAGAAGATAGAATTAGAAGGTATGATCAAAAGATAAATCCTACTAAACAGCAAACAATTGCTATGCATTTTTATAAAAATGAATAAACTAGGACTGGACATGTTATTATTGGTTTTAAAATAGTAAAGTGAAATAAAATCTCTATTAGCTAAAAATGATCCAAGAAACAGATGGCAAGAAAAAAATATTTTGTGCAGCATCAATTAATTCATGTTAGTTCTAGCATTCTAGGGAAAGAAAATCTCTTTTCTTAAAAAGTATATATTTTTGAAGTGTTTAAAGGAATCATTCTGCTATTATGAGGTAATGAAATATAGAGCATAAAAATCAGATGCTAGAATTAGAAAATTTTGAATTTCTATCCCCTATGCACAATTTATAAGGATGTATTACTTAACTTCCATAATCCCCAGTTTCCTAACTATAAAATGGAGAAAGTAGTTAACAATCATATGTAATAAATTAGATAATGTATGTATACCCTTAGCAACCCTGAGATTTTGGTAACTAATAGAAAAAGACAGAAATATGTATTTATGCTTTTTCCAAAGAATATTATAGTCTACCAAATAATCAGCTTTTGCTCTAATAAAAATAAACTGATTTTTTAAAAAAAAAGTACAGGAAGGAACAATATGATTATGATTTCCTTAACTGAGTATCTTAGTTTGTAAAAATATTTGCACACCTTGAGAGCATATATATTTAAGGATAGTGCCATATATATTTTTAGGTCATAACTGTCCTAAAGAGAATAACAACCATAGTTAAGGCTTAAAATATCACAGGTAATTTTATTGCACTATAGAGAAATTTCTGAATTTCATGTGATTTGCAATTAAGTGTGACACCAAGTAATATGAATAATTATACACTCCTTCTCTAGATCCATATAATAACCATTTTCATTAATGCATTTGTATGACTTTAACATATCTGAGGAAGTGCTTCCAAATGCAGAATGTTTTAATCACTGTTTTATAAAGTATTTGAGAAAAGGCTTCCTAAGAAATCAGAGAAAAACTATTTAGAAAGGGTATGACCACACATCATTTATTCATGCACTCCCTGTCACAGTGGTTTTCCATTGTTTCTATATCTAGTGCTTTATATTTAAAATTTTTTTTAAGTCTCAGAATGGGCTTCTGAATCATGTTACACATTTGTAGGTTTCTTTTCTCAAACTAAATTAAAAGTTACTAAAGGGTAGAACTCCTTTTCATTAACTTTGAATGAACATCAATCAATATCTTGTACTCTTGACTTCTTGATTGGATTAAACAGGATTGCATGAAAGATGCCTGGAGTCTGATTTTAGGAGACTTAGATTCATATTCTAGCTCTTCTCTTCATAGTCTGTGGGCCACTTGTTGCAAATACTTTAAGCCTCTGACTCCTCAGTTGTCAAGCAAAGATCATAACAGGTTCTGCCTTTCTGACCTCAAAGATATATTTAGAGCAATAATATGAATGAAAACAGGTTACTTACCATAAATGCATCGTTTCCTTTCTAATCACATACCCTCCAGCTCAGTCAGGAACTCTTTACCAGGTGATACCAAATTATAGGGCCCAGATTTTACAAAGCCAACCTTTGTAAAATCTAAACCATCCTTGTCCCACTTCTTTTCTCATTGAAAACAAAACAAATGTATGTCCACAAATAATTAGCTGATGTTCTTCCTACAGAACCAATTATTTAATAAAATTAGGGAGGAGAGGGTTGCCAAAAACAAGTATGGCTATGTTCATTGATGTTTTGAGCATAATTTATATCTAGACACTTTTGTTAATTGTTATTCATCTTTAATTTGCCTTGTGCATTATCAACTATTATCACTGCAATTTGGATTGGTTATGTGTCTTGCCCTGAACTAGATTTGTGTTTCAATTAGGCAGTTTTTTATCAAACATAGAAAATGTCATAAGCCAACCAAGGACTTTTATCAGGGTTTTTATGCTGCTGATTTCTGGCAGTTATTCCACTGAATTGTGTTTGCTATAATACCTACAATGTATTTGACACGACTTTTCTTTTTTTATTCCCTACTGTTACCCACTGTAAGTATACTATTTGTTTCCTGATGGACCCCAGATATATACTGATAAGATAGTAGCTAACAAGGACAAGAAGCCACAAGATATAAAGGATTTTCATTTCATTAAAAGAGTAATGACTTTGTCTTATAATCATGAGGGCCACAGAAGGTTTTTAAATAGAAGAGTAGAATTTCATTTAGCATAATCTCTTCTAGTTCCTACCATGTTGCTACAAAAGTTGGGTATTCGTCCTTTCTGATGGAGGCATAATACTCCCTAGTGTATATGGACCACATCTTCCGAGAGAGTCAATTATCATATGGTTTCACTTATTTGTGGAGCATAACAAATAGCATGGAGGACATGGGGAGTTAGAGAGGAGAAGGGAGTTGGGGGAAATTGGAAGGGGAGGTGAACCATGAAAGACTATGGACTCTGAAAAACAATCTGAGGGTTTTGAAGGGGTGGGGGGGTGGGAGGTCGGTGTACCAGGTGGTGGGTATTATAGAGGGCACGGATTGCATGGAGCACTGGGTGTGGTGCAAAAATAATGAATACTGTTATGCTGAAAATTAAAAATAAATTAAAAAAAGAAGAAGAGTAGAATTTTCAAATGTCAATTCTTATCCTAGTAGTTATTACTCAAGGTCATGACAATTGAATACATTAAGAGATTCTGAAATTTCAGAATTGAATATACTTAGATTCAGTGGTTTAATAAAGACCAAATGAACAAGCAGCTTGTCTACACCAGTGTATTGAGTGCTGTTACGGTTTGTTTAATGTAGATGGGGCAAAATACAGAAAAGAGGGCTCATCAGTATTAGTCTTTTCTCAAAAACACCTTCAGACTCCTCCCACAGATATTCAAGGACCTCAGTTCATAGACCACTCTGTCCGCATCATTAGCATCATCTCCTTGTCCTACTAAATCATAAGTACTGAATGAAATGTTTTTGAGGTCTTGCCATGACAGGAATTGGGTATTGTTCTAATTTCTGAAAAGTCTTGGGAACTTTTCAATCCTCTATAATTTGTTAAGCAATTTTTCTTATTCCCTTTTATCAAAGCCTGAAACTTCCACAACTTATTCCTAGAAATGTCCTCATTATCTATTTTTTTCAAGGCTGCTGGCAACTTTCCACAGACTCAAAGTTGCTCAATCTTAAGCAAGTTGAATAAGGGGAATAAAGATCTCCATTTAAAATTGTATTATCTGTTGGGTGCCTGGGTGGCTCAGTGCCTGGGTTGAGCCTCTGCCTTTGGCTCAGGTCATGATCCCAGAGTCCTAGGATCGAGTCCCACATTGGGCTCTCTGCTTGGTAGGGAGCCCGCTCGCCGTCTACCCCCCCCACCCCCGTCTCTCTGCTTACTTGTAATCTCTCTCTCTCTCTCTGTCAAATAAATAAATAAAACCTTTTAAAATAAATAAATAAATAAATAAAATTGTGTTCTCTGTAGTATGAAGAGGGATAAAGAACCTATTAACAGTCATATTTGTTTTGGAAATGGCATAGTGGTTTTGTGGTGGGTAGAGAAGAGAGGTGGAGAAGACCATGGAGAATGCAATTTTAATAGTATAAGTAAGAGAAGACAAGTGACTGAAAATAGAATGTATGGAAGAGATCTAAAAATTAGTCACCAAAAAGAACTTGCTCCCTAATGTGCATGATGAGTTAATAGAAGAGTTGAAGATGGTTACAACTCGAGTAAGGGTTATAAGATCCCATATATTGATGGTGGGGTTGAACACTGTTGTTTCTTCTCTCATATCATCCAACTGGACCTTTACTTCCTCTGCTCTAATGAAATTGTTCTTATATAGGTCACTGATGACTTGTATGCTATTAAACCCTAATGGTCAATTCTGTTCTCATTTTATGTGACATCCCAGCAACATTTGATAAAGTTAATCACAGTGTACTTGCTCATATATTTTTGTCACTAGTTTTCTGGATGCTATATTCTTGACATTTTTTTTCTTTCTCCGGCTTTTTAAAAAACTTACTTATATTCCAGTATAATTAACATAAAGTGTTATATTAGTTTTAGGTGTACAGTATGTTGTTTCAATTCTGTATGTTACTCAGTGCACATCATAAGTGTACTCTTAATCCCCTTCACCTATTTCACCCATTCCCCCACCCACTTCTCTCTGGTGACCATCAGTGTGTTCTCCTTGTTTAAGAGTTTCTTTAGTTAGTTTGTTTCTTTGTATCTTTTTCCTTTATGTGTGTGTATGTTTCTTAAATTCCAGCTATGAGTGAAATCATCTAGTATTTGTCTTTCTTTTTCTTTTTTTTTACTCTTTTTATTTTTTTTTAAATTTTTTATTTTTTTATAAACATATTTTTATCCCCAGGGGTACAGGTCTGTGAATCACCAGGTTTACCCACTTCACAGCACTCACCAAAGCACATACCCTCCCCAATGTCCATAATCCCACCCCCTTCTCCCAAACCCCCTCCCCCCAGCAACCCTCAGTTTGATTTGAGAGATTAAGAGTCACTTATGGTTTGTCTCCCTCCCAATCCCATCTTGTTTCATTTATTCTTCTCCTACACACTTAAGCCTCCATGTTGCATCACCACTTCCTCATATCAGGGAGATCATATGATAGTTGTCTTTCTCTGCTTGACTTATTTCGCTAAGCATGATACACTCTAGTTCCATCCATGTTGTTGCAAATGGCAAGATTCCATTTCTTTTGATGGCTGCATAGTATTCCATCGTGTATATATACCACATCTTCTTGATCCATTCATCTGTTGATGGAAATCTAGGTTCTTTCCATAGTTTGGCTATTGTGGACATTGCTGCTATAAACATTCGGGTGCATGTGCCCCTTTGGATCACTGCATTTGTATCTTTAGGGTAAATACCCAATAGTGCAATTGCTGGGTCATAGGGCAGTTCTATTTTCAACATTTTGAGGAACCTCCATGCTGTTTTCCAGAGTGGCTGCACCAGCTTGCATTCCCACCAACAGTGTAGGAGGGTTCCCCTTTCTCTGCATCCTCGCCAGCATCTGTCATTTCCTGACCTGTTGATTTTAGCCATTCTGACTGGTGTGAGGTGATATCTCATTGTGGTTTTGATTTGTATTTCCCTGATGCCGAGTGATATGGAGCACTTTTTCATGTGTCTGTTCGCCATCTGGATGTCTTCTTTGCAGAAATGTCTGTTCATGTCCTCTGCCCATTTCTTGATTGGATTATTTGTTCTTTGGGTGTTGAGTTTGCTAAGTTCTTTATAGATTCTGGACACTAGTCCTTTATCTGATAGGTCGTTTGCAAATATCTTCTCCCATTCTGTCAGTTGTCTTTTGATTTTGTTAACTGTTTCCTTTGCTGTGCAAAAGCTTTTGATCTTGATAAAATCCCAATAGTTCATTTTTGCCCTTGCTTCCCTTGCCTTTTGCGTTGTTCCTAGGAAGATGTTGCTGCAGCTGAGGTCGAAGAGGTTGCTGCCCGTGTTCTCCTCAAGGATTTTGATGGATTCCTTTCGCACATTGAGGTCCTTCATCCATTTTGAGTCTATTTTTGTGTGTGGTGTAAGGAAATGGTCCAATTTCATTTTTCTGCATGTGGCTGTCCAATTTTCCCAGCACCATTTATTGAAGAGGCTGTCTTTTTTCCATTGGACATTCTTTCCTGCTTTGTCAAAGATTAGTTGACCATAGATTTGAGGGTCTATTTCTGGGCTCTCTATTCTGTTCCATTGATCTGTGTGTCTGTTTTTGTGCCAGTACCAAGCTGTCTTGATGATGACAGTTTTGTAATAGAGCTTGAAGTCCGGAATTGTGATGCCACCAACGTTGGCTTTCTTTTTCAATATCCCTTTGGCTATTCGAGGTCTTTTCTGGTTCCATATAAATTTTAGCATTATTTGTTCCATTTCTTTGAAAAAGATGGATGGTACTTTGATAGAAATTGCATTAAATGTGTAGATTGCTTTAGGTAGCATAGACATTTTCACAATATTTATTCTTCCAATCCAGGAGCATGGAACATTTTTCCATTTCTTTGTGTCTTCCTCAATTTCTTTCATGAGTACTTTATAGTTTTCTGAGTATAGATTCTGTGTCTCTTTGGTTAGGTTTATTCCTAGGTATCTTATGGTTTTGGATGCAATTGTAAATGGGATTGACTCCTTAATTTCTCTTTCTTCTGTCTTGCTGTTGGTGTAGAGAAATGAAACTGATTTCTGTGCATTGATTTTATATCCTGACACTTTACTGAATTCCTGTATAAGTTCTAGCAGTTTTGGAGTGGAGTCTTTTGGGTTTTCCACATATAGTATCATATCATCTGCGAAGAGTGATAATTTGACTTCTTCTTTGCCGATTTGGATGCCTTTAATTTCCTTTTGTTGTCTGATTGCTGAGGCTAGGACCTCTAGTACTATGTTGAATAGCAGTGGTGATAATGGACATCCCTGCCGTGTTCCTGACCTTAGCGGAAAAGCTTTCAGTTTTTCTCCATTGAGAATGATATTTGCGGTGGGTTTTTCATAGATGGCTTTGATGATATTGAGGTATGTGCCCTCTATTCCTACACTTTGAAAAGTTTTGATCAGGAAGGGATGCTGTGGGACACAACAAAGGCCGTCCTGAGAGGAAAATATATAGCGGCACAAGCCTTTCTCAAGAAACAAGAAAGGTCTCAGGTACACAACCTAACCCTACACCTAAAGGAGCTGGAGAAAGAACAAGAAAGAAACCCTAAGTCCAGCAGGAGAAGAGAAATCATAAAGATCAGAGCAGAAATCAATGAAATAGAAACCAAAAAAACAATAGAACAAATCAACGAAACTAGGAGCTGGTTCTTTGAAAGAATTAATAAAATTGATAAACCCCTGGCCCGACTTATCAAAAAGAAAAGAGAAAGGACCCAAATAAATAAAATCATGAATGAAAGAGGAGAGATCACAACTAACACCAAAGAAATACAAACTATTATAAGAACATACTATGAGCAACTCTACACCAACAAATTTGACAATCTGGAAGAAATGGATGCATTCCTAGAAACCTATAAACTGCCACAACTGAACCAGGAAGAAATAGAAAGCCTGAACAGACCCATAACCAGGAAGGAGATTGAAACAGTCATTAAAAATCTCCAAACAAACAAAAGCCCAGGGCCAGACAGCTTCCCGGGGGAATTCTACCAAACATTTAAAGAAGAACTAATTCCTATTCTCCTGAAACTGTTCCAAAAAATAGAAATGGAAGGAAAACTTCCAAACTCATTTTATGAGGCCAGCATCACCTTGATCCCAAAACCAGACAAGGATCCCACCAAAAAAGAGAGCTATAGACCGATATCCTTGATGAACACAGATGCGAAAATACTCAACAAAATACTAGCCAATAGGATTCAACAGTACATTAAAAAGATTATTCACCACGACCAAGTGGGATTTATTCCAGGGCTGCAAGGTTGGTTCAACATCCGCAAATCAGTCAATGTGATACAACACATCAATAAAAGAAAGAACAAGAACCATATGATACTCTCAATAGATGCTGAAAAAGCATTTGACAAAGTACAGCATCCCTTCCTGATCAAAACTCTTCGAAGTGTAGGGATAGAGGGCACATACCTCAATATCATCAAAGCCATCTATGAAAAACCCACCGCAAATATCATTCTCAATGGAGAAAAACTGAAAGCTTTTCCGCTAAGGTCAGGAACACGGCAGGGATGTCCATTATCACCACTGCTATTCAACATAGTACTAGAGGTCCTAGCCTCAGCAATCAGACAACAAAAGGAAATTAAAGGCATCCAAATCGGCAAAGAAGAAGTCAAATTATCACTCTTCGCAGATGATATGATACTATATGTGGAAAACCCAAAAGACTCCACTCCAAAACTGCTAGAACTTATACAGTATTTGTCTTTCTTTGACTGACTTATTTCACTTAGCATTATATCCTTTCAATCCATCCATGTTGCAGCAAATGACAGATTTTGTTCTTTTTATAACTACTATTCCATTGTATAGATAGATATATAGATAACATTATATAATGTATCTATATCTATATGCATCTCTAATTCTGTCTGTAGTATTTGCCAATTCATCCCCAGCTCTTAGGATGGTACTTAGAACACAACAGGCCCTCAATATTATTTGTTGAATGAATGAATGAATGAATTCAGCTTTCTATGGCCTAGTGTCCTGAAAACATCAAGATCAAACCATGTGTCTTAAAACCTCCTTGGACATTAAAAATCCACAGGAGAGAGATTTAAAAGTACTAGCACATGAGTCGAAATGCAATTCCTGCTCTTGTTCCCTGAACGGACCCTCTCTCCCAGTGTACAACAACTACTACATACACCTCTGTTCTCCTAAAGCTTCCCACCTCTTACCCCATCCCATCTGGCCCCAGCCCTCAGCCGTTTCAGAGTTGGGATGTGACCTCTTGTGTCACTCAGTAAGTCATAGAGTCTGACATCTGTATAGATATATCTATATAAACTATATCTATATATCTCATATTCTTTATTTATTCCTCTGTTGATGGACACTTGGGCTACTTCCATAATTTGGCTGTTGTAAATAGTGTGGCAATAAATATAGTGGTACATAAATCTTTCCAAATTAGTGTTTTCTTATTCTTTGGGTAAATATTTTTCTTTCCTTCCCAATCACTCTTTATTTTTCTTTTTTATTTCTCTATCATCTTCTCCTTGACTTTTTAGTATGTCCCAAGACCCAGACTTTGATTCTATTTTCTTATCTACCTACATTCACTTCCCTATAGTCTTACCCAGGAGACTCCAACTTTTTCCCAGATTTATATTTCCAACTAAGACCTCTCTCAAACTCCAGATATGAATATAAAGCTGCATATCTGACACCTTTACTTGAATGCCAAATAGATATTTTAGACTTGGATGAACATATCTGAAAGTATGCTCCTGATCTTTCTTCAACAAACTGTTTTCTTGCTAGACTTGTCACTTCAAGTGATGACAACTCAAACTCTTGCTGCAGATACCAAAAGTCACGGGGTTATCTTTGACTTCTTTTTATCTTTATATACCACATGCATTCTTTCAGAAAATCCTCTTGTGTCAAACTTTCAAATATTGTAAAATCGAATCACTTAAAAAATTCAGTGCTACAACCTTGATTCAAACTATGATTAACTCTCATTTTGATTATTGCAATGGCCTTCTTACTGATCTCCTTGTTTCTATACTTGCCCCCATGGTGTATTCTCAACACAATGTTAGGAACGGCCCCTTTAAAACATTACTCAGATCATAGCTTTCATCTGCTCAAAATATCATTTCATTCAGAATAAAACCCAGAAGTCCTTATGATGGCCTTTAATTTCCTGACTGATCTGTGCCACCACCTATTCCATTGTTTTTCTCATTTCATCTCTTAATCATTCTTTCAGCCATGAGAGCATTTTTTTTTAAAGATTTTATTATTTATTTGAAAGAGAGAATGAGACCAAGAGAGAGATCTCAAATGGGCAAAGGGAGGGGTCTAGGGAGGGGCAGAGTGAGGGGGAGAAGCAGACTCCCACTGAGCAGGGACTCCCACTGAGCAGGGAGCCTGATGTGGAGCCCCATCCCAGGATCCTGGGATCACAGCCTGAGTGGAAGGCAGACGCTTACCGTCTGACCCATCCAGGCGTCCCTACAATGACATTCTTATACAACACCTTTTCCACTGTTTCCTCTACTTGACATGTTCTTCCACTAGATGTATGTGTGGTTAACTCCCTCGCTTCCTTTAATTCTTATTCAAATTAATTTTCAAAAGAATTTATTTGTAACCTGCCTCTGTACAACAATTTCCCAATTCTCCTAAACGTATTGTACTTTTTTTCCCATAATGCTTATCACCTTTGAACATATTTTGTAGTTCACTTACTTCATGTACTGCCTGTATTCTCCTCCTATACATAAATCCCATAAAGGCTGTTCCGTACTTTCATTCATTGATATATTCCATGAATACAAAATGATGGTTGGTGCAATATTTTTTAAATAAATACTTGCTTAGTGAATAAATGATCCCACAAATTAATTTGACATTTTACTGTGACATTGAACACTCACATGCTTTCAAATAATTCCACTTCAAGGTATGTATACCCAGAAGAAACTTCAGCACACTTGTCCTATGCAGTATATACAATCCAAAATATATACGGAACTCTTTTGACTTGATAGGAAAAACAAACACAAAACCCAATATTAAAAATTGGCAAAGGACTTGAATAGACATCTCTCCAAAGAAAACATCTGAATGGCCAATAGTTGTATGAAAAATTCTCAACATCACTAATCATCAGGGACATGAAAATTAAAACTGCAGTGAGATATCACCTCACACATGTTAGAATAACTACTATGAAAAAAATACAAAAGATAACATGCATCAGTGAAACTGTGAAGAAATTGAAACCTTTGTGTCCTGTTGGTAGGACTGTGAAATGGTGCAGCCAACTGTGGAAATAGTATAGTTTCCTCAAAAAATTACAATGGAACTAACACTTAATTCAGCAGTATCGTCTCTCTGTATGTATCCAAAGAATTGAAACCAAGATCTCAAAGACATGTATGCTTTCCCATGTTTATTACAGCACTGTTTAACTAAGATATGGAAACAAACCAAATGTTCATCAATAGATGAATGGGTAAAGCAAATTAATACGGTTTTATATGTCAATTATAGCTCATTAAAAAATAAATGAGTGACTACATGGATTAATAAACAAAAGAATACATAAAAAACAAAAAAATGTGTATATACACACAATGGAATATTATTCAGTATCAAAAATGAAGGGACTCTTTTTAAGTTTTTATTTAAATTCTTACAAGTTAACATACAGTGTAATCTTAGTTTCAGGTGTAGAATTTAGGGATTCACCACTTATATACAACACCCAGTGCTCATCACAAGTGCACTCCCTAATACCATTTAACCCATTTCCTCACCCATTTCCCCTCCAACTAATTCTTAGATTGTTCTCTATAGTTAACAGTCTGTTTCCTGGTTTACCATCTTTTTTTGCTTGTTTGTTTTTTTGCCCCCCCTTATTCATTTGTTTTGTTTCTTAAATTCCGCATGTAATTGAAATCATACGGTATTGGTCTTTCTGTGACGGACTTATTCATTTAACATAACATCTTCTAGCTCCATCCATGTCATTGCAAATGACAAGATTTCATTTCTTTTGATGACAGAGTAATATTCCATTGGATATATATACCACTTCCTCTTTATCCATTCATCAGTCAATGGACATTTGGGCTCTTTCCATAATTTGGCTATTGTTGATGCTGCTATAAACATCGGGGTGCATGTACATCCTATGAATCAATATTTTTGTATCCTTCAGGTAAATACCTAGTAGTGCATTCACTAGGTTGTAGAGTAGTTCTGTTTTCAACTTTTATTTTATTTTATTTTTTTTTAAGATTGTATTTATTTATTTATTTGACAGAGAGAAATCACAAGCAGATGGAGAGGCAGGCAGAGAGAGAGAGAGAGGGAAGCAGGCTCCCCGCTGAGCAGAGAGCCCGATGCGGGACTCAATCCCAGGACCCTGAGATCATGACCTGAGCTGAAGGCAGCGGCTTAACCCACTGAGCCACCCAGGCGCCCCTGTTTTCAACTTTTAAAGGAAACCCTGTACTGTTTTCCACAGTTGCTGCACCAGTTTCTACTAACATTCCCACTGAAAGTGTAAGAGAGTTCCCCTTTCTCTACATCCTCATCAACATTTGTTGCTTCATGAGTTGTTAGTTTTAGCCATTCTCGCAGGTGTGAGGTGATATGTCATTGCAGCGCTGATTTGCATTTCCCTGGTAATGAGTGCTGTTGAGCATCTTTTCATGTGTCTGTTGGACATTTGGATATATCCTTTGAGAAAAAATGTCTATTCATGTCTTCTGCTCATTTCATAGCTGGTTGTTTGTTTTTGGGGTGTTTCGTTTGATGAGTTGTTTATATATTTTGGATACTAACCCTTTATCATATATGTCATTTGCAAATATCTTCTCCCATTCCACAGGTTGCCCTTTAGTTTTGTGGATTGTTTCCTCTGCTATGCAGAAGCTTTTTATTTTGATGTCGTCCCAGTAGTTGATTTTTGCTTTTGTTTCCCTTGCTTCAGGAGACATATCTAGTAAGAATTTGCTATAGCCAATGTCAAAGAGATTGCTTCCTGTGTTCTCCTCTAGAATTTTGATGGTTTCCTGTCTCACATTTACGTCTTCCATCCAAAAAATAAAGGGAATCTTACTGTTTGAGACAACATGGATGAGCTTAGAGGATATTATGTTAAGTGAAATAAGCCAGTCAGAGAAGGGCAAATACTGCATGATTCCACTTACATGAGGGATCTAAAATAGTCAAGGAATAGAAATAGCATGGGAAATAGTCAAGTATAGGAAAATATGCAATGATTTTAGTAACAACATTGAGTAAAAAATGCAGATCTAAAAAAAATTCATATTACAATGATATAATACTCAGGTTGCAGAATAGACCAAAGGAAGAATCCATAATAAATATTCATTGGATTAATGTTGTAGTTTTTAGTGGGCAGTCTATTTATGGAACATCTTGTTCTTACGAAGAAAACAAGACAGAAAGGAGGCCATGTATGAACCAATGTGCATAATGTTTCGTGAACTATAAGCTATTAAAATAAGCCATTTATCTAATTCTCTTAAGTTCCAAATCGGGGGGGAAAAAAGAATATTTTGAATTTGGGAAGAAATTGTCTATGCTCTCATTGCTTGTGCTTCAACTGTCCTTTCACCGTCTCAGTCGAAGGCCTCGGGATTTTCAGGGAAATTACCTTCTACTTCCCCATCTTGGGTGTCTCAGGTCTTACAGAAGAATTTTAAGTAAGCTACTTGAGTCAGGTTATGTCTGTGGTATAGAATCAACAAATCTCCAGGTGTGATCCAAAATTTAAAAAGACCAAAACACCGTTTTATTTATGCAATTTCAAAAGTGGAAATTTGTTCTCATCATGTAGATATTACAGTAAGAGAACTGGATTCAGCAATTAACTGTATTTTTTTACTTATTTTATTAGTTCAATTAGTTAACATAGAGTGTATCATTAGTTTCAGATGTAGAGTTCAGTTATTCATCCATTGCATATAACACCCAGTGCTCATTATCTTATGGACAGTTAATCCTTAACTGTCCTTAAACATTTTCGTTTGTAAATCAAATGCAAAAGTGGTTTAATTTTAATGATAACAGATTCTCTAGTTTTGGGGAAAAAAAACTTAGAAAAAATAGAATGAGGAATGACTAATCAACTACATCAGTAAATTAAAATGAAAATAGCAAGCAACATCATGAAGTATATTTAAAAATCAAAATCAGTTTCTTTGAAATTTTATCAAATTTTAGTTGGGATATTTTGGCCACTAAGAACTTTCATTTGGCTTTCCAAATGGAAATGTTTGTTTTCTTGCTTTTAAAATATTGATGTGCATTTTAAAATTCAGCAGTATCTTTATTTCTGAATTTTATTTTACTTTAGAAACATAATAAAGTAAATATAATGGTGATGATAAAGATAATATGCTGTTTGGCTATAACACCTTCTGGAAATTAGATTTTTTAAAAATAATACTATCATGAATGTGTGCACTAGAAAACCAATGGAAAATGGAATCCAGATCAAATAATTGGCATGGTCTAGGCATAGGTCTAGTATAACATTTTAGTCTTCACTATTAATCATGTTTTTTTCTTACTAGAAGACACTTAAGAAATATGCATCTAATATTCATAGCATGAGAATAGTAGGAGTTTGCATTATCATTTCCAAACATGCTTAGCAATACATGAATAATATTTTGCTACAAATTGTATGATAACAGCTCTAATGGTTTTGTAATCAAAGGGTAGATGATAAATGGGAATAGCCAAGTTTTTTGACTAGGAAATATTTCTTCTTTCCATATGGGATAGAAAATTTACCAATTTCCCTGGCTCTTTGCTATGTAAAAGGACTAGATAAAATGAACACAAAATAATTGTCTCTCGTGACAACAATATAAATATCATTGTGCTCTCTTCAGCAGCATATATACTAAATATCATCATTAAGATTTAGAATTTCTAATGAGGATGTGGTTTATGATTTTATTAAGCATGTTAATTTTTTTATATAATTTTTTATTTTTTATAAACATATATTTTTATCCCCAGTGGTACAGGTCTGTGAATCACCAGGTTTACACACTTCACAGCACTCACCAAAGCACATACCCTCCCCAATGTCCATAATCCCACCCTCTTCTCCCAAACCCCCTCCCCCCAGCAACCCTCAGTTTGTTTTGTGAGATTAAGCATGTTAATTTTATGCAAGAATTTACATCTTGATTTTAGACCACTAGTTAATTTAAAATGGATCCTTATTTCAGTTTTATTTAGAACAATCTTATATTTCACACAGTAGTTGATTCCAATAGCTTATCAAAAATAAAATAGGTTTAGGACACATGGGTGGCTTAGTCAGGAGTCTGTTTTTGGCTCAGGTTATGATGCCAGGGTCCTGGGATTGAGTCCCACATGGGGCTTCCTGCTCAGCGGGGAGTCTGCTTGTTCCTCTCCCTCTGCCCCTCCCCTGCTTGTGTGCACTCTCTCTCAAATAAATAAAATAAAATAACAGGTTTGTTTGTTGTTCTTTCCTAGATATGTGAGTCAAAATTGGCCTTGATCATTATTATAATATGATTAATTCAGATGACACAGGTAAGCAGGTCAGTATTACAATCATTTATCACCTTTAAAAAGTATTTTCTCATATGGTGAGTGCTGTGAAGTGTGTAAACCTGGCAATTCACAGACCTGTACCCCTGGGGCTAATAATACATTATATGTTTATAAAAAAATTAAAAATTTTTTTAAAGTATTTTCTCCTGATTAAATTAAATATATGGCATTCACATTCTTGTAATATGCTAACAGTTCTTATTCTATCAGCTCAAAACCTTCTACATCTTTGCAGTGCATAATCCATTTGATATTGATAAACAGCCTGCTGATTCTTTCTTGTATTAAATGTAATTCCATTTTGATCAATAAGAAAACTGTAAGTCCACTTGAATAAAAAGAAGAAAACTAAATCATACTGAGTTAACAAATTTGCGTGCTCTGGGATGTTACCAGCTGCTGCTCTTAATAATAAATGAAGTCATCACTTTCAGCAATCTGGAAAATAAACTGAAATAATTATGTTTTCAGTTTTGATTTAACTGAAAATCAGTTAAAGGGAGGGAACAAACATTCTCCCAACTGAATAAAGCTGTAGTTCACTGGCAACCAGGTCGAGTGCCTTTTTAACAATGGCCTAATTTATTGATATGCATATCCACTGAAGTGAGGAAGACCTCAGAGGGCCTTAATGCAGAGATCCAGGAATAAAACTCAAAAAGCTCTATATTCACAGTCCCCAGATATTATTTAAAGACATTGTTTTGTGATTACTGAGTAGTTTCTCCGTAATTTTCTGACTTTATTTTATATTAATAGCTGACTTGCTGAATACTTAAATTCTAACCTGCTTTTCTGTCACATTAAATACTACATTTAATCCCCAAAATATACCCAAGAGAAGGATGATGCTATCATTATCCCTATGTGAAATGTAAGGAAACTGAAATATATCGACTTGCCCAAGGTCTCACAGTTAGTAAGTGACAGATCTTAGATTTCACTAGTCTTTCTGATTCCAGAGCCCAGAACTTTTTTACCTCTATGATATTAACTTTGAATGGACTCATTACTAAACCCACTATTTACACTGTGGAATTAATACATAGATTGCATATTTGATTTAAGAAATGTTTTCAAGAAAAACAAAGACTTTTTTTTTTAAGATTTAATTTATTTTCTTGAGGGAGAGAGACCACAAGCAGGGAGAGGGACAGAGGAAGAGGGAGAAGTAGGGAGCCTGATGCCAGTCCTCGATCCCAGTTCCTAAGACCATGACTTGAGCCAAAGGCAGATGCTTAATCAACTGAACCAACCAGGTGCCCCTAAACGTGATTCTTTATGCTGCATAGAGCATGGCAGCCACAACCTAATGCCGTGAATATTTAAGATCCCAATATTCCAGAAGAAATCACTAAAAGTTTCTTGTAGATAAGTTAAAATAGTTTCTTTTCTTGCTTTGGATCACAGATCTCTGGTTACCTGATGGAGGTAATGACCTCACTTCCTCTCTCACAATTTTAGAGAGTTCTCTAAGCACCTGAAATCTATTAACTGACTCCCCTAACTGACAGGAGAAAAATAAAACAAAACAAAAAACTGAGCTCATTAAGTAAGTCAAACTTATGGCAGAAAAAAAGGATCTGTGATTTCTTTAACAGAAAGTCTTGTCAGTAACTCATTCTAGTTCTAATTCAAAATACATTCCAAATCAGTCTGTCTCTTCCTGCTTCCAAAGCTGGGTCTCAGACTGTAGCCACTGTTTAGCTACCTAGGAGACAACTCATTTGGTTACAGTGCTTCCATTTTGCCTTCCTATAATCTCTTTGTACTTCAGCCAGAGTGATGTGTCTAAATGTATCCCAAATCATATTTCCCATTCATTAAGACTCTAGAGGCATTTTATTGAACTTAGAATAAATCCACAAGAACCAGGGTCTATCTCTGTGACTGGTGCTCTGGCTATTGCTGTCTTCCCCAACCTTACTGACACCCTGCTCTCTTTTTGTGCTCAAGCTCTAGCCCACTGGATTCTTCTCCACCTGCCAACTTTGTTCGCGTCTCAGGCCCCTGAATCTGCTCTTTTCTCTGGCATCAAGTACTTCCCCAATCTCCTCTTGGTTGATTCCTTCTTATAATTAAAATTTTAATTATTTTATTTCTGAGAAAGAAACTCCTGAGTAACTCAATCAAAAGCACCCTGCTCTCCTCCAGTCACTATTTCAATAATATGTTTTATAGCTATGATTAATATCTGGTAAATTGTGCTTATTAGTGATTATTTACATTGTTAGCCTTTTCCTCTCTTTTCACATACATGCCCCTAAGTAGAATTTAACTGTTTTCTTCTTGCCATTCCTACCTGCCTCACACATCATAGGTAGTCAATAAATGCCAGTTAAGTCCATTTCTCTAATTGAGATGATGTATCATGTAGTATTTAAACTAAATCTAAACTCCTAGCTTTCAAGTGTGTCCTGAACAAATGTGCTAAATGAATGAATGGTACCTTGTAGTAATTGTTTCAGGTTGACATTTCTGAGATGAACATCTAACCTTTACAAAATGATATAGGTTTACAAACAGTACTCTGATTTGTTTTACAATTACCCCTTTTAAAGAAATGACTTAAGGAATTTTACTTAAAACTTGACATTTCTGTATATCTAAAGAGATCATAAGATCCTCTGTATTTTTCCTATCTAGCTCCTCTTACCAGGTTTGGGGTTTTTTTGTTTTTGTTTTTGTTTTGTTTTGTTTCTGCTTATAGGAAATATGAGACAAACATTGCTGAGCATTTAGTATTGCTACTTAGGTACCCTACAATTATTCTCAAGTATTTGGAACTATTAAAATAAAAATTTAGAATTTTTACTGGTTTTTAAGCGCTGGAAAGACAATGATTAACATATATAGCATACTTCTATTTCCTTAAATCCATTATAAAATATGGGTAGGACAAACGTGTTTTGTTTTCCCTGGAATAGTGCTAGTTTGTTGTCTTATCTTAAACATTCATACTTTCACTCTCAAAGTATTCCGAAATAGACAGCAAGTTACGTGCTAACTATAAGGATGGGCTATATTAACTTTGGTAGCATTATTTATCAAATAGTAAGAAAGGACAATGATAGTATCTACTTTCATAGGTGCTGGAAGGATTAAATGATTTAGTGTATGCAATGTCCTTAGTAAGTGCTTGGCATCTGATGTGTGTGAAAGAAATGTTAGCTATCATCCAGTTCTGATGGAAGGATAGATGAGTAAATGTTGCCCAGTTAGGTAGAGTAACAGCATTTAGTAGACCCAGAAGTGCTGCCCCATGATAGGTATCTTTTACTGTTTAGCTGTATTTAATTTTCACCTGCCCTTTCCAAGTTCCCTGGTTTTGATGTGTAAATGGCAGCCAAACTACCCAGATCACCTGTAGTCCTTTAAACTGATTGCTTTTCTTGTAGGCAGATTTTTCTGACATTCGACTTCACTAGGAACTGGACAAAGTGCTTTAAAAAAAAATAACATTGATACATTACTTGTTTAGGAATATAAGACTACAATTTTCTTCTCATGTGGGGAGAGAATTGGATTTTGAAGGGTGTGAGAACCAGAGGACAGAGATCATTGCTTGATTACAGGTGTTGTGCATTGGGCCTCTACTTTTAGAGTGGAAATTTATCTTCTAGGTAAATCATAGATATAATACACACAACGTACATGAGTTATAAATGTATAAATGTATTAAATGTATTGTTTCCCCAACCAACACCAAAGGGCTGTACTATTCATAAGTTTGGAAACATTGTATTTTATGACGAAAAAGGTTTTGGGGATTCTGTCTCTGTGATCTTCAAGATATCAAGCAATATGTAAGAAATACAACTCTTGTTTTACTTTAAGGGAAACATAATTTTATGTCTTTTAGCTTATACATGGAGATTTCAATTATTAAATTTGAGGCAGTTTACTTAAGTTTCACTGGAAATATTCTTGGAAGTAGAAACATAATTGGTTCAGAGATCCTCACTCTTGATATGTCTGTGTGAAATTTCATTATTTATTTTAGAATGCTAAAGGTATTATAACCTTTTCTTCATTATAAATAAATTGCAAAGGGATTTTGGAAAACATTGCTGATTTATATTTGTCTTTTTATATTCATTAATCATCTAGTTCTAGATGTGTTTTCTGTTCATGGGTTTGTTTTTTTGGGTTTTTTTTTTTTTGAGGGGTGAAATCTACAGAACTGTCTTGATCATTGATAGAGAACACAGTAAATTCCTTTACTCCCAAATTTTGTCTCAGGACAAAAATTTTCAATGTTTATATTTAGTCTGTATTTCCTCAGACTACTTTCCTTCATTAGTGTATTAAATATTTCCATTTAATTTTTTTAACTTATAAAAAGTGTCAAAGTGGCAAATAAGCTATATTTAGATTGTGCATTAGTGTGCAAAAATAGATCCTTAAACTGAATTCACAATCAGTTTCTCTGACTTGGATTTATAATACTTTCTCTAGAATAAAGTAAAAAGTGGAGATCATTTGCCATTTAATTAGTTGTGAAATACTCTGAACCAGTGGGAAAATACCCGATTTGTGAAGGATAGAAATCCTGTATGATTGTAAAGAGTTGGAAGATGATATTTGTCATTAAAGGGTGCTATATCAAAAAGTAGTGTCAGATATTCTGAAAGTGACTGATAAAATAATAGCCACAGCAAAGAAACTCCTAAGAAGTAACATGTGTGATATAGGTTGTCAAATAGTAAGTTCTACATGAGATTGGATTTATACATCCAACAAAATCAGTAACTTGTTGTTTACTGAATGGATTAATGAAGAGTTAGACTCCATTGAAAAGGCAACAAGAAAAATCTAGTATTTATCACTCTATAAAAATCAGTGGGTTATTTAAGATATAAACGCTCTTCAACATTAAAGACTGAAAAATAATTGTTGAACCTCTATCCAGTTATTTTTAGTGCATAATCTGAAGCCAATATATCAAATTACTACAGGCTAGTTTTAGAGATGATTATCAATTTGGATCATTCATGTGTTCATTGATCAAATAATTACAATAATAAATATAAAAGATGCAGGAATTTTCTGTATAAAACCCTGGAGATCCAGTATGAGAGAATAACATTTTTTTCAGATAATATGGAATACTTCATCGATCAAATGGCATACAAAAAATATGGCCTTAAGATAAATAATTGTTTAAATTCTCTCAAGTTATAGTTGATTGACATTTTTTCAGCTTTCTTATAGGAAGAACTGATTGACAAGGCAACTAAGCAAATGTCAAGAGATAGTTCATGTTAAAAGCATTACTGATAACATTTACTGAGCATTTACTGTGTGTGAGATGATACATTAAATTGTTCCTCATTACAACCCTAAGGCAGTTTTATTAGTTAGGGTAGGGTAAACTACTTTAACAAATGGCTCAAACCCAAAAGCTCAGTTGAACATTCAAAGGATATTACTGCCAGTAGGTGGGCAGATGCTCTCCATGCACTGATTCATCTGCGCTCAGCTAATAGAAGGAGAAAGAAAGTATGGAGGAAAAATATCCTCCTTAATAATCTTGACTCAGAAGAGACGAATATTAGTTTTGTTCAGATTCCATTAGTAAGAACTAGTCACATAGCCATACCTGGTTGCAATGGGAACTGAGAAATGGAGTCTGGTCAAACATTACCCAGCAAAACCTGACAAGCATAGAAGGGGGAAGAGAGCTAAACAGCCAACCTAACTGCCTAGTATGTGTTAATGTGATGGACATTTTACTGATAAGGAAAGTGGGTTATTGAATTTTTAGAAAACTTGCTTAAGATTTCCCAGCTAGTAAATGGTACATTTAGGACTTTCATTGACAATGCATTGCTCTTTCATTTCGTTTTTCTTAATTGCCAACTACTTTTTAAATTAATTTATGTCAAGTGACAAGTTACTTCTTAAATTCCCTTAAATTTTTTTCTGTCTTTGTATTTTTGTATTTTTCTAACTAGCTTTTATACTTCACAGCAGAAACTCTGCCTTTTTCCATTTTTGTAACACCAATATTTTTTGTGACTCTGAGATCACTTCAACTCATAATTAATGTTTAGCCAATCTTATCTAAATTTCTGATTACAGGTTAATGTTGGATTTAATTTAGAAACATAAGGCACGATACAGGAATTGATGTAAGAAAGGAATAGAAATAAAGGCTGAGTTCACTGTTTTGGCAAATTTTCAGAAATAAATTAAAATGCAGCAAGTTAAACTATGAGCACAATCGCTGATGTAACCAAGGAAATGATGCACCTGATGTAAAATATAACTGAGTTTTTTTTATTAAAATTTTGCCAAATAAATATTACCTTAAAAACATATTAATAAGTCTAGAAAGGTGTTAAAGACAAATAGGCAACAAAGCGAGATTTTCTTTCTTAATTAGAGATTGAAGACAATACTTGTCTCACTATTTAATTTTTAACATTATGTTCACATATACAAATTCATCTTTTACCACCAGCAGCATGATCCCACATATTGAAATGTATTAAGAAAATGTACTGAAGAATTCATTGGTATGGAGAGCATTAGTATTCCTTAGACGATTTTACTACTTCTTAAGTTTTTGTATTACTGTTACAGAGAAAGTTGGTTTATTTATCGACAGTAAAATGGGTCGTGAATTTTTGCTACAGCGTTCTCTCCACTTGAAGTATCTTCACTGCCATTTCTACCTGTATAACACTTATTCATTATTTTAAAAGATTTCTTTTTAAAAAGAAATTTGTTTGAGAGACAGACAGAGAGAGAGAGAGAGAACGCACACAGAGGAGAGGAGGGGCAGACGAAGAGGAAGACAGAGTCTCAGGCCGACTCCACACTGAGTGCAGAGCCCAACACCAGGCTCCAGGCAGTGCTCGGTGCCATGACCCCAAGATCACAACCTGAGTGGAAACTGAGTCTGAAGCTTAATGGACTGTGCCACGCAGGTACCCCAAACACTTCTCCATCTATTAATCCCTGCATTTGTGCCACCTCTTCTAAGAATCCTTTCAGGATCACAGTCAGCAAAACCCCTCTTCTTGGTTTGTGACTGTTGTCTTGGACTGTCATCTTATTTAGTGTATGCCCCAGGGTTTTCTCATTTTAATTATTATTACTCATAGTGCATTAAAATAAGCTGACATACAGCTGGTTGACTCCACTCTGCCCCGTTTCTGCCATAGTGTTTCCTAGTAGCATCTGAGAGACACGTGTACTGCACTCCAAAGTGGGGGTGTAACTGGAAGACAGCCAGCAACAATTTGCGTCTTTTCCCCTACTCTTTCCAAACACAAAATAACAAAAGACCTTCTAGGCCCCTGCTGGATGCTGAGGGGACAGTCTGTTGTGTCATGGCCCATTTCACAACTTGTATGATACAGGAGGTGGCGTGGAAGCAGCAGCATCAGAAGGAAATTCTAGGTTAGGTGCAGGAAATATAAGCAAGAAACAGAGGCTGGGCCCCTTGTTTTAGAAAGAATAGAGATTCTGAATGTTCTTGCTGCAATGGTTTTGCCATTTATTGTTGGACATAAGTATATAACTATTAACATATGCATTTATTTTATGTTTGTTAATATATTTAAATTCTGACAAGTCAAAAAATATAATTGGTTGTTTAATAAGATATTAGTTACCAAAGACCCATTTCACAAGAAAACTGATGAACATGTAACTTGTTCAAAATGTTTGCTTACATTTAACATCTGCCATGGGGCTTATGGAGATATCAATGGCCCATGAAAATAAAAAGTCACAAATCTGCTGAAAAGGCATCAGCATTTATTTCAAATGTAAGTATTCATTTTAAGAAGATATTCCAGAAGACGGATAATTAACTCATGTAGCTGTAGAAAATGTATTTCTGGAGCTCTCTCTAAACCATGACTTTTTATTTAGAGCAAATAACTATTCTTCTAAAATTATTTCACTAATTTTTTTCTAAGTTTTATTCACGTGTACAAAAAGCAAAATAGTAACTTTTAATGTGTTGGTTCATTAGCAGAAGAAGAACTTTAGAAACAGGTAAAGAATAATGTTTTACATCAACAATGACTTTTTGGTCAGTGATACCAGAGAGAAAATCAGTGGACTTAATTTACGGTTCTCATTCATTTCATGAAATCAAGGTAAAGATTCTTGGAACTTCATTCTACACAAGGTGAAATATCTGACATTATTATGAATGCTACTGTAAATTCAGTCTAGAAATTCAATGTTGAACGTAAAATTAGTGATCTTATGATGAAAATTTAAATGCAAATTTCAGTGGGGCACAATGTTATGGGAAACCTGTTTTCTTATCAAATTCAGAACTCTTGGAATTGTACTGTGATCTGATTTTGATTATGGTGCTCACACAAATTTATAATTGTGTAGAAACAAACTGTGATATTCCACCAATCAAAATAGGATTGTCAATAATTGCAAGAATTTTTTTAGTATACACTCCTAACTAATTTTGAACTAAAATATTTTACAATGAAGCTGATATTAAATACCAAAAAATTACTTTAATGTAGCAATATGTGATTTCTTTTTTTTTTCCTTTTCAAATTTTTATTTAAATTCTAGTTAGTTAACATACAGAGCAGTATTGGTTTTAGGAGTAGAATTTAGTGACTCATCACAAGTGTCCTCTTTAATACCCATCACTCACCTAGCCCATCCCCCGGCCACCTCCCTCCATCAAAGCTTAATGTGTTCTCTATCATTAAGAGTCTCTTACAGTTTGTTTCCCTTTCTTTTTCCTCCTTCCCATATGTTAATCCATTTTGTTTCTTAAATTTAACACATGAATAAAACCATATGCTGTTTGTCTTTCTCTGACTTACTTTGCTTAGCGTAATACACTCTAGCTACATCCATGTTGTTGCAAATGGCAAGGTTTCATTCCTTTTGATGGATGAGTAGTATTCCATTGGGTATATATACCACTTCTTCTCATCCATTCATCAGTCAAGAGACATTAGTGCTCATTCCACAGTTTAGCTATTGTTGATAATGCTGCTATAAACACCAGGGTGCATGTGTCCCTTCAAATCTGTATTTTTGTAACTTTTGGCTAAATACCTAGTAGTGCAATTGCTCAGTCATAGGGTAATTCTATTTTAAACTTTTTGAGGAACCTCCATATTGTTTGCTAGAGTGGCTACACCAGTTTTCATTCCCACCAGGAGTGCAGGAGGGTTCCCTTTCTCCACATCCTTGCCAGCACCTGTTACTTCTTTTGTTCTTAATTTGTAGCCATTCTGACAGGTGTAACATTCTGACAGGTAACTCACTGTGGTTTTGATTTGTTTTTCTCTGATGTGAGTGATGTCGACCATCTTTTCATGTGCTAGTGTTTGTTAGCCATCTGGATATCTTCTTTGGAAAAGTGTCTGTCATGTCTTCTATCCATTTCTTTTTTTTTTTTTTTAAGATTTTTTTATTTATTCATTTGACAGACAGAGATCACAAGTATGCAGAGAGGCAGGCAGAGAGAGGAGGAAGCAGGCTCCCTGCCGAGCAGAGAGCCCAATGCGGGGCTCGATCCCAAGACCCTGGGATCATGACCCGAGCCGAAAGCAGAGGCTTTAACCCACTGAGCCACCCAGGTGCCCCTCTTCTACCCATTTCTTAACTGAATTATTTGGTTTTGGGGTGTGGAGTTTGATAAGTTCTTTACTGATTTTGTCTACTGACCTTTATTCAGATATGTCCTTTCCAAATATCTTCTCCCTTTCTACAAACTGACTTTTAGTTTTGTTGATTGTTTCCTTCGCTGTGCAGAAGTTTATTATTTTGATGAAGTTACAATAGTTCAGTTTTGCTTTTTGTTTCCCTTGCTGTACGTAAGAAGTTGCTTTGGGTGTGGTCAAAGAGGTGGCTGCCTGTGTTCTCCTCTAGGATTTTGATGGTTTCCTGTCTCACATTTAGGTCTTTCATCCATCTTGAATTTATTTTTGTGTATGGTTTAAGAAAGTGGTCCAGTTTCATTTTTCTGTATGTTGCTATGCAGTTTTCCCAACACCATTTGTTAAAGAAACTGTCTTTCTATTAGATATTCTTTGCTGCTTTATCAAAGATTGGTTGGCGTTAGCATTCTGTGATTTCTATCTTTGCTGCTCATTACCAGTTGGGTTTTTAAAATATTGACCCTTTGATGAACTTTTAAAAATAATCCAAGTGTTTTAAATTAATATTAAACTTATTTTATGGATCAGCATTCTAAATTTGTCTGCATTTGGCCAAAATCGTTTGGAAACCTATAACCAATAAGTGAAGCACTAACAATCTTCAGCTTTTAAAGCTTTTAGTAAGTTACAATACTGCAAGTATTATTTGGAATTTAAATTCTTTGCTTGTATTGTAAGTTACAATTGTAACTTACAATACAAGCAAAGAGGAAGTGAGCAAATTAAATGATGGGAACACATATATGAGATGAAGCTTTGAAATAGAGTAATTGTTATTACATATTGTTTTAAGACTCGTTTGAAGAAACTCTTGTGCTTAATTGAATAAATTTATATTCTATGCCAAGATTGAATTAACTTGAAAGGCCCTAGGATTTTGCAGCATCTAAATTTTATGAAATTTTTAAAAAGTAAATATAGAATTAATTTATTATCTAGTTTGCTTATGTAATGTAATAAAAAGTTTTTCTGAGTGAAGGCAAAAGTACAGGTACATTTGAAATTGTGTGGGTTGAAATAAGTATCCATTTCAATATAAAAGAAAAATAAAAGCAAGAATACCCTCCATTGACCAAAATCTTCTCTGGGTTTCTGTTACCTCAGTGTCTATAAGGAGATCATTTTCTCAAATAAGATCATGATCTTCAGAGGATGTTCAATTAAGTAAGTCAACCACTTTAAATTTATTAGCCTCAAATGTAATTTTGAAGACAACTGCAGACAAATTTATGAAAAATTAAAAATAGTGAGACCATTTATTCTTCAGAAAAGTAGCAGATATGACACTAGAATAAGATACATTTTTGAAACTCATTAAAGCTTATGAATACTTACCAAGACTAATTCCTTTGCTTATCAAACTTATTAGTGAGTTTTAAAAACTATTAGTTGAAGTATATGTGTACAAAAACACAGATAATATGCATTCAACTCTGTAGAGTTTCACTGATTGAACTAACTGATGTAACCAGGAAACAGATTAAAAAAATTTTTTTTACCGGAACAACATAAGACCTTCTATGGCCCCCTCTACTCACAATGAAGTCATAGATTTGTGTTGCCAGTTTTAGAACTTTATATAAATAGACTCATACAGCATGTAGTTTTATTATCTGGCTCCTTATGTCAATATAATGTTTTGAGAGTAACACATATGTATACTTATAGTTAATTCATTCTCACTGGTCTATAGATTTCCATTATGTGAATACAAAAATTTATTTACACATTCTAATTTTGATGGACATTTTGGTAGTTTCGATTTTGGGCTATTAGAAATAGTGCTATTATCACTATTTCAGTGCTGCTTTTGAAAACATGTGTATACATTTTTGTTGAGTGTATAAATAGAGGTAGAACTACTGGGTCATAAGGTCATATGATTATAGTTATGGTTGTAACCATTTTATACATCCACCATAAGTAATGAAACAATTTTTTAAGCCAAAATAAAAATATTTTAAATTTTATGACTTAATTTTAAGGTCCCTTTGCCCTCTTAAAATTGTCCCAAATTGAAGAACAAAATAAATGATCACGTTAATGGTAACATTTTCCACTTTATCAGTCTGCAAGCAAAGAAAATATTTTGTCAAATGTGCTCTCTGTTTCCCAAATAAAAGGACACAATTTTTTTTACTATTAATGAAATATATATGCAATTTGAAATTTGCTTTTAATATAATTCAAGTTAAATGCAGGTCAAGATGGGTCATAAGCTGAAAATGTAACATTCCTTGCCATTGCTAAACTTCTTTTTCAAATAGTGACAAAATCCAATTTCAAGTGAATGATTAAATGCACAAAAGTAATACAAAAAATAATTTAAAACTGAAATGAGTCTCCTTTAAAATCCATTTTATTTAATGGACAAATTAAAATATTGAAAAAGAAATAACACAATTCAACATTTTGAATTTTTAAATTTTCCATATTTTAAACTATAGCTTAAAATACAATTTAACATTGTATTATTGTTTTATATAGCATTAAAATGCTTTTAATAAAAACATTGCAAAATAAAAGACTCCTATTCAAATTTTTTTTTTTAAAGATTTTATTTATTTATTTGACAGAGAGAAATCACAAGTAGATGGAGAGGCAGGCAGAGAGAGAGAGAGGGAAGCAGGCTCCCTGCTGAGCAGAGAGCCCGATGCGGGACTCGATCCCAGGACCCTGAGATCATGACCTGAGCCGAAGGCAGCGGCTTAACCCACTGAGCCACCCAGGCGCCCTCCTATTCAAATTTTTTATGAAGTATTCTTATAAACCTTTATAGTTATTTTTTTGTACTTTTAAAAGCTTTTTTTCTCCTTACTAAATAAGTGTAAATCTTTTGAGACAATAATTATTTAGCTAAGTACATTGGAAATATCCAGATTTCAAGCTTCTTTCTGGGAAATGAAGTGCTCCAACATCAAAGGGTTTTATATTTTAAAGTGTTTTATATTTTAATTCTCAAGGGGTGCCAAAAATGGCAAATAAAACACTCTTCAGTTACTTCATTGTTTTCAGTGTTAAGTGATGAGGAGGGTTCTCTCTTTGAGAGGAATGGTGAACTGTTTAAAGGAGAGTGAAGCCATCCCACTTGAGGAACATCAGGTTCCCTCACAACAACCTGCACAATTTTTGATGCTATACCTATGGGTTTGATATCTTTTACTAAAACTTTTTTAAAACTAGGTTGATATAGTCCTTCAGAAGGGCATGTGGCTTTTAATCCTGATTTACACTACTTTTATGCATCTAATTCTAAAATGTTTTTCTTCAAGTCATAAAGCCCTAGTGAATCTGTTCATTCATTTAACCAATATTAATTGAGCAGTTACTATGTGTTAAACACCATTTAGGCATTGGTGCTATGAGAGAGGATGGACTACATAATTACTTGCATGGTGAGAGAGTTACAGAGGAAATAACATTTGAGATCTTCCAAATCATAGCAGTTACAACAATGATGCTTTCAATTTCTTGTTAATGAAAGAGAAAAATGTTATGAGATCATTCTATTCAGGTGAGAAATGACCTATTAGTAGGAGAAACTATGTTTAGTTTGGTAATATAAGTTAGAATACTATAAGCAGATTATTCATCAATATGCTTCTGCCAGCCCTTTCAAAATTTTTAAGTAGTTCCCTCTTTTTCTTTAAATATGCACTTATTAAATAATTTTGAGAGTTGCAACATACTTTATCATTCTTGAATCTTAATGCATTTTAAACTATTAAATATCTGAGAAGTCCTATAGTGAAGAAACCTATTTAATGTTATTTATCCCATAATTTTCCAACTGTATTTGAATTTTTAAAAATTTAAAGACCTATTAAAATCCATAGAAAGCTTGTAGTCTATGAAATACACTTTGGGACATTTGGATATAGATCTATCTAGCCAACACTGAAAGATTAGAAAAATTTTAGTCACAGTAAAATAGCTAAAGGTACATTTCAGACAATATCTAAGAAGAAAAAAATGATTGTTTAATTGTGAATGGATTTTGAAGGAATTGAGCTTACATCACTGATATTTACTGATAGGTGACATGGACAGATATCATTGAACTATCATTTAGTTCTATGTTTAGCTCTTGTGTCTTGAATAGTTCATCTCCACCAGCAAGGAAATGTGACCTAAGAAACAATTATTTTTTATTAAATATTTATACATATATTTAATAAATATTACATAGTAAACATATATATTCATATGTATTTTCTCAGCTTTTTATTCAAATAAATTATGAGTTGAAGTGGAATATCTTATTACAAAGAATATCAAAGACTTAATTCCTTTAATTATATTTTGTCTAAAATTGGTTTAAGGAGTTTCCTTATTTGTTTAACATTTAATTACAAAAGGGTTGCATAGCCATAATACCCTTCCTATGCTAAATATGCTCTTATTCTGGAAGCCCTGCAGGATTGGTCATAGTTAAAGCTTGAATGAGAAGGAGAGAGGCCAATATTCCATTCCAAAGCTCTTTATTTGGTATTGTTTGGAATATGTGCAGCATCCATTTTGTTCCAATTAGTATTGGAATTTGTTCCAATTAGTTTGCTTCACTCGAGTAATCAGCTGAAACTTTATTTCTGAAAAATGATTGAAAGAGTTCAGAACAAGTGTCCCCAAAATGTGCCACATTGGCATGTGGCTTATTTGAGTTAAATGCAATTGAGACCTTGCAGGCTCATGTGAAATTTTTGCTCTCCATTACTACTGTAACAGTCTAAATTGAGGATCTTGCCCAGAATCAAAGTTATTACCTGAGATAAATTTTATTTGAGTGATCCATCTGTATGGCAGGACAAACATCTAATTACCAAATGTCTGTTGTTCTTACTGCCTAGTAAATAGTCCTCCCTTTTGAAGCCCCAGGTTCCTATCGTATTCCTTAGCTTAAGATAGCATGGATATACCTCACTTTAACTTTTTGTCTTGGAACCTTTCATGTATGTGGGTACAGTACATATGAAATTAAATTTGAATATTTCTTGGTAATTTGTCTCATGTTAATTTAATTCTTAGACCAGCCAGAAGAAACTTTAAAGAATAGAGGAATTTTGTTCCTCCCCAACACTATACAGCCAGTAAAACATGGATTTTGTTAGGCATGAATCTGAGGTTTTCAGATTCAATCCAAGGATCAAAGGAAAGACATTGCCAATTTACATAAAGTAACATGATCATATTTGCATTTAAAAATAATGTTGGAGGGAATAGATAGGATTGATTGAGGGGAAAATAGCAAGTTGAAGGACAATATAAAGACTCTGCCTGCTATTTTTCCCTCATTTTGGTTATAGATTTCCTTCCCTGCCTTCTTTCTCATTTTAATCAGAAAAACTTCAATCACTTCTCCACTTCTTATGAAAGCACTTATTCATCAATACAAGCGTATAGAAGAGCATCAAAGAAACTAGCAGAATTTCTGTATTGGGGAACAGGAGTTACTTATAGGCAGGAACCATAGACCAAGGGGGCCAGGGAATGTGAATGCACTAGTGATAGACAATGAATGTTTCAAAGCCTAGATTTTTAAAAACCATTTCTCACATCAATTTCACTTAATTTCTATTTCTTGTCAAGATCATTGACTTAATGATGAGAATGTTAAATCTAGGAAATAATACTATACTAATATCATATTTTAAATTTTGACTGTGAGAGAAAACAGTTTGAAAAGTTAAGGAGACAAATAGGATAAATAGTAAGAAAAATTATTTTTAAATGATACTACTTTAATCCTGAATGATATTTTTGATATGTGGATTTTTATGTTGGTTCACAAAGCTTAAGATAAATTATATTCCAGTTGATTAATAATTTTTGCTAAGCTCAATGAGAATATTTTTAGTATTCAAATGGAATTTATCACTTTTGAAGTAAATTGCAAACTATGAATTTATTGCTTTCTCTTCTGTTCATCTCCTGTACATCAGGACCAAGTAGAACAATGTTTTAGAAGAAAGGAATACTTATCCTTTAAATTGTATTTATGATTTTAATTATTTTCTTAAGTTGTTTTATTATGCAAAATTTTTGCTTTGTCTCAAAGAAGAGATTTATTAAGCCATATGTTTTATATGAGATAGAAGATATAGATTTTATATATCTAAGAAATTCAATGCATTTCACTTGATAATTGACATTCATGGTGCTAAAGTTTTTCTCACACAGCTTTACTTTGAAAAATAAGTATCAGCGTTATAGGGGCAGAAAAGTTTCTTTTCTTCCCTTCTAGATTCTTTGGCTGATTGATCTAATAATTAAATTAATAAAACATAAAGTAACTGAGAAAAACAGAAGATTAATAACATGTATACCTCCTGTGTAAGTGGGAAAGACCCAGAAAAACTGAGTAACTCTCTCAAATGGTCAAAATGATCAATTTAAATATTTTCAGCTAAAAACAAAAGAACATGTGTTTGCTGAAGGGATGCTTGTGGATGAGAAGTTATGGTAGGTTACCAAGAAAATCACAGTAAATAAAAGAAAGATCACAATGCAAATTTAAGTCCTTGCCTGATTTGATCGCAGTTTCTAAAGAATTAGATTTATCCTCCTCTTCCTAGTATGCAAGGAAAAATCCCCTTACAAATGGTGATTTCTCTTCTAAAATATAAATGTGTCTTACAAAAGGGTAACTTTTACTCAGTTTTCAGAGCTTCACCTAGGCCTGATGTTTCTTAAAAATAACCACTAAAAATATCAATATGCCAAAGAGGCATATTTTGGGGTGGCATATTTTGCTCCCCCTCAGCTTTATCAGATTAATAAATGACCTTTTATCCTTTATTTTCATTTTTGTACATAGATTATAATTTTAACATCAAGTATTAGGTAAAATACATTTAATTCATTCATTTTTATTGTTTAAGTAGCAGCTATTAGCAACATGAAATTAAGTATGCACCAAAATAAACTAATACAAGCATTTTTCAAGAGATACCAATAATGTGGTAATAGATGGGAGAATGGTAGGTATCCTGAGAAGCATAAGTAACTGAAAAGACATGAAAACCATGTCCAGGTTAACAGCCATGTACCTTACTGAAGGAAAAAGAACACAACAATTTAAGAATACTAGTATTATGGGATAACATTATCAATTATGAAAAGAAAAACATTTTCTTTAAAAGTTCTTTAGTTTTCTAAAGTAATTCATCATGTCAGTATATTAATTTAAAAAGATTCATGATCTTGTCAGCAAAGTCTCACAAAGCATGAAGAAAATAGAAGGGAGTCATTATGTATCAGCATAAAAAGTTTAACCAGACTATGTGTTTTTCAGATTTGCTTATACTCAGTCTTAGGCATGAAGCATTTAATAGGAGGGAATATTTACTGGGACATCTTTTCAGTGATCTCACCTCAGTTTCTGTAGCTGAAAGTAATGGCTTTCTTCTCTACATTTTCAAAGCATTTGATCGTGTGTGTGTGTGTGTGTGTGTGTGTGTGTGTGTTTATTTTAAAATTGAAGTCTGCATCTATATAGTTAACTGCATTAATTTTAAGTGTATGGCTGGAGGAATATTAACATATGATTTTTATACATGAATATACCTATCTAATCACTATCCAGATCAAGGTGTTCAGCTCCAGAATATTCCCCCAATCTGCTCTATCCCAGGGCACATTTCTTCAGATATAACTAATTTTCTGATACCTATTATGATAGATTTGTTTCACCTATCCTTGAAGTTTAAATAGAATCATTTGATGTGGGAAACAAAGGCAGCCAAAAATTTATGGAATTTCCTGACTACCTATAGCCCACTGACAAGTCCTTGAAAGAGGCAGAGTGGCATTCCTCTAGGGATTCAACTGCCTTGATGTTAATACTTTGCTAAAGGCAAAAGGCAATCCTAGCCTGAAATAAACCCCACCCCCAGGATCCTATAAATCTGCTTTAACATATAAAAATTCCTTTGGAAATTCCTTTATCTCTAAACCCGCCAAGTTATGTGTTGGCAAGCATATGGCCCACTGATATACATCTGAAGGGTCTCATGACTAAGGTTTTATTAGATGGTAATAAATGACCTTTTCCCAATAAGCGCTAGACCTTTCAAGGTCCTGGAAAACCTTGCTTCCAGAATTCCTTAGAAACTAACGCTATCCCTAACCCCCTCCCAACTTGAAAATATAAAATGGGCCACTCCTCATGATCTCGTGTACAGCTCTTTCTGCCCACAGGTCTGTCTCCATGCTTTAATAAAATCACCTTTTGCACAAAAGACATCTCAAGAATTCTTGGCTATTGGCCTCAAACCCTAACCTCGTCTTTCCTACACCATTATTTTTCATGTATGGCTTCATTCAATCAGAATTATGTATGTGAGATCCATTTGTGCTATTGTTGTTATCACCAATTTGTTCATTTTTATTTCTGTATAATATTCCTCTATGTATGCACATACACAATCTAAATATCCATTCTGTGTTTTTTTGTTTGTTTTGCCATTTACTTTTTCCAAGTACTTGAGTATTATAAAGATGCTGTGTGCAAGTTATTTGGTATACCTGTGTATTTTTAGGATTATCTAAGTGTGGAGGTCTAGCATAAGTTGTAGTTTTAACTTTCATAAATGCTACCTAAAAAGGTTGCCAAAGTGGCTATACCAATATACACTGCCACCAGCAGTGTATGAAGCTTTCCCTTGCTCCATATGTGTTCTAATTTTGGAATATTCTCTTAATTTAAGTTGCTGTTTTATGGTTTTAATTTTAATTTCTTTGATAATAAATAATGTGAAACTTCTCATATGCTTATTGACCATTACAGTAATCTCTTTTGGGAAGTGTTCGGTCAGACTTTTGACCATTTTTTAAAATTGAGTTATTTACCTTATTATTATTGTTAAACAAGGGTTCTTTATATATTCTAGATGAGTCCTTTGTCAGTTGTGTTTATAGTGAATATATCTTCTAGTATGTCTTATTAATTCTCTTGATAATCTTTGATGAACAGATGTTCTTAATTTAATGTACAGTTAGCAATTTTTAGTGAATTTCTTTTGTATGTTCTGCTTAAAAAATCACTCAGGTAATTGTCTGAATCCTGATCTCATCTCAGGTCTTAATCTCGGAGTCCTGAGTTCAAGTCCTGCATTGGGCTCCATGCTGAGCATGGAGCTTACAAAGAAAAAGAAAGAGAGAGAGAGAGAGAGAAAGAAAAGGAGGGAGGGAGGAAGGGAAGAAAGAAAAAAATGGAAGGAAGGAAGAAAATTTTGCTTACTCTAAGCTCATGAAGATGCACTACTGTGTTCCTTGTATAAGTATTATTGTTTTACTTTTCTCATTTGCATTAATAGTTGGAATTGAATTTCTTCTTTATTATGATAACCTTAAGAATAGAAATATATATTTTTTCTTTTTTGTATTTAATTTTCTAGTACCATTTATTGAAAATGCCACCCATTCCCCACTGACTGGCATTGGCATCTTTATTTACGTAAATCTGTTTCTTCAGTTTATTTTGAATATCCTATTTAATACCACACTGTGTTAATTCCTGTAACTTTGTAGTAAACTTTGTAATCTTTAAATCTTTGTAATCTTTAAAATCTATAAAATTTCATTTCATATTTTTTCTATTCAAGGTCCTTGGATTTTGTTTGAGAACCCTACTGGATTAGACAAACTCCAGTCCATATTTTAATTAGTCTGCAAATCTTTAATAGGGTAGGCAAGGAGTTTTTTATTCCAGTATAACTTTACCACACTTTCATTAGGAGGATTTTTTTTTCTCTAAAACTAGAGAAATCTACAGTGAAATGCAATTTTTATTATGAACAATTACAGATTTTATAATGTGTCATTGGAAGTATTCAGAATATCTAGACTCCTCAAATGATATGCAAGGATAGGAAATTCACAATATATCACCTACATATTTAAGCAAATGTCATTGAGCTAGAAATAATGATCTAGAAATATATAGTTCAACAGTTGAATGTTTTAAGAAAATATTGTGAATTAGATTGCAATTATTTTTCTTTTAATGCAATTTGAAAAGGTCCTTTATGTAGCTTTTAAGAGTTAGAAAAATATTTTTAAATTTTCACTTTTCCATATCTTTAACAGAGAAGCAGGAAGGAAATGAGTTGTTACCTAGATAAGGTTGTGTAGTGTAGGAAGGTCTTGTACTTGTTATTTGTTAGATAATAGGCTTGCTCATGTTTAAATGCAAACACTTAAAAGGGAAAAGCTGGATTATAAAGGAAAGAGAAATAATAACCAATGATATGAGCTGAAGTTCCTGAGAAGTTAGAGGGTCTAAAATAGAAGCACAAGTAGAAGGATTGGGCTTGGATAGGATGAGGGACTACTCTTTTGAAAGGGGAAATACAGAGGAGAGAATGAATATAGATATATGGTTTGCAAGATAAGTGGGAGGAAGTTGAATCCTTTTCTTCTGTGAAATAACAAGGAAGACCATTTCCTGACAGGAAGGGAGACAGAGGTTAGAATGTAAAAAGGAAAACTTTTGAAATAATTTATAGACTGAGAGCATTCTTGACTAGAGAAACTTGGCAGGATAGCTGTAGAGAGGGCTTAAAAATTAATGTTAGTTTTGTTATCATAAATTTGCTTATTATAGAATTCTCTCTAGAAACAAGTGTGCACGTTTTCTGGGGTAGGTATCACCACAAGCTATTATGTTTTTAAAAATCTTTTCAAAATATGCTCTCTCACAGACATTTTTTTCGACACCAGTCTAGGTATACTGGTGTATATATATGTATATATATTTGTGTATATATATACACAAATATATATATAGAAACATCATTTGATAGAATAATTATTAGTCTTAGAAGTTTTTTTAAAAGATTTTATTTATTTATGACAGAGAGAGAGAACACAAGCACAGGGGAGCTGGAGAGGGAGAAACAGGCACTTAACTACTGAGCCACCCAGATACCCCTATGCTTAGAAATTTTAAGAAAAGTCTTTATTTTAATTTCCTTAGATTATGAAAACTCTTATTCTGTCTGTGGTGAAGAAAGAAAATAATTGTTAACTCTTACTTGTGTGATTGATCACCAGCAACTTAAAAGTCATTATGAAGTCAATTCAAGTTGTGATGGTATATTATATAATGTATAATTTATGTTTATATATATGTATATACATATATATGCAATAGGGTACACTGAACTGTGTGTGTGTATATATATATAGTGTGTATATATATATATATATATATATATAAATAAAATATTTATGTGTGTGTATGTGTGTGTGTATATATATATATATATAATTGACCCCTGAACAACATAGGTTTGAACTGTGCAGATTTACTTATACATTTTTTTTCAATAAATACAGTGTAGTACTATAAATGTGTTTTCTCTTCCTTATGATTTTCCTAATAATATTTTGTTTTCTCTAGGTTACTTTAATATAAGAATACAGTATAAAATACATATAACATGCAAGTTATGTGTTTACTGACTGTTCATGCTGTTGGTAAGGCTTCCAGTCAACAATAGGCTATTAGTAGTTAAGTTTTTAAAAAGTCAAAGTCTGGGGTACCTGGATGGCTTAATTGGTTGAGTGTCTGACTCTTGATTTCAGCTCAGGTCATGATCTCAGTGTCTTTAGATCAAGCCCCACATTGGGCTCCAAGTTCGGTGGAAAGTCTGCTTTAGATTCTCTCCTCCTCCCTCTATCCCTCTGCCATTCTCTCTCTCTCTCTCTCTCTCTCCCTCCCTAAAATAAAATTAAAAAATCTTTTAAAAGTCAAAGTTTACACACAGATTTTTGACTGGGGATCAATAGTGTTCAAGGGTCAATTGTTATACAACCTATGTAATACATCCTATTGTATAACCTTTAGATGAGTTTCCCTGCTGCCTTCTATTCTTTTTGTTCCTTTTCATTGTCAGACTTAGAACTATTAATACCTTAAGTTTACATAAGACTTCAGAGTTTTCCAAATATTTTCTTCTCTCCTACCTAAGTTCATGCAACTATTATGCTGCATATTTAGGCCATAAAGTTAATTCTTCTGTTTCCAATTCTTGTGTCATTTCCTCTACCACAGGGAAAATAGTAATGCACTTTTAGTCAGACTGATTTAATGATACTGGGGGACTTGACTTGCATTTATTTCTGTATATCTTGTTATTTGAATATGAAGATAAGAGATACAGGGTTTTTTTCCATTTATGTTTCATAAATATTTTGTATAAACTCAATATTAATTAGTCAAATAATTAAATCCAGTGAATGAATGGTTTAAAAGAATCCTTAAATCATTTATTTCTTCTTTTTTTGGCAAAAGAAAAGAATACTTTATAATTTATATATGATCTTACCTTAACTTATTTGTTTTGGAAATATAGGTATTTTTATTCCATTTTTTTCCAGAGTGAGATTTAAAATTATAAGAAGAAATATTAAACATATAGTGTTAAATAACCAAGGAATTATACATCTGTATTTCAAATCTATGTACATTTTACGGAACAGTTTCAAGCTTTGAAGACATGGTTCAGGGTTTAACATTTTATATAAATCAAAAATGGCTGAGATCCAAAAGTAAATAGCGCCACTAATAAAGAAATGTCATTTCTGTTTCTTTATAACCCCCATTAAATGTTTCAATTGTTTTTGCTACACTCTAACAGTACTTACAGTGAAAAGTGAAAGATCTCTTTGAAAATCTCCTCAAAATATGAAAAATCAAGACAAGATCATTTTAAATTTAGATTCATGTAAATAATTCAAACAGATATCTCTACAGAGATTATAGGTGCATTAAAAGATGCTCAATTTCATTAGTCATTAGGAAATGCAAATCAAAACCAGGATGGGATATTATCTTACACCCTACAATTGCTGCTACAAAATACATAATAACAAGTGTTGGCAGAGATATGGTAATATTTTGACCTCCATACTTTGTGGATGGAACATAAAACTGTGCAGACACTTGAACAAACAGTTTAGCAATTCCTCAAAATATTGCACATGGAGTTACTATGTAACCCAGCAATTTCACCCCAGGTATGTACCCAAACAAAATTTGCCTACACAAAAACCTGTAGCCTTACAGCAGCCTTAATTGTAGTACCAAACAGTAGAAATAACCCAAATGTCTATCCAATGCTGAATGGATAAACAAAATATAGTACAATCCACAAAATAAAATGTTATTTAAAAGTAAAAAGTAATGAAGTTCTGATACATGCTACAGCATGGAGGAACTGGAGAGCATTATGCTAAATGAAAGATATCAGTCAGTCACATAAGACCACATAGGAATACCTTAATATGGAATGTCCAGAATAGGCAAATATATAGAGATAGAAAATAGATTAGTGGTTTCCTATTAGTGGTTGCCTATGCAAAAGGAAAATTGTACAAGATAAGTTAAACAGCCAAGGAAGACTTTATTCAAGACTATAGCAATAGGGTAGGGAGAAACAGTTCCCCTTCTTGGAATGCATTTGGGACAGGTGGCATGCCCTCTGTGGGGACAAAAGACCTAGCAAGCACCATTGAGCTGCCTTGTTCACTAGCATATGAATAGAAATACCTGTTGAAAGCAGCAAGCCTTGGCTTTATGGCGTCCTTTAGCATAAACTTCAAACCAATGTATGGTTGTGTGACTGCTTTTCTGGGACAAACCAGTACCTGCAAGAGCATGACAAGACCCTCTCCCAGAGGATGAGCCTGGGTCCACATCCTGCAGATCCCTACAATTTAGTGTTTTAAAATCCAACTTCTCCTGAGGTAAAACACAGTAATACTGTGCCATCTGGCCAGGAGACAGATCAGACACAGGGTGAAAGAAAAGATCTGATGAAGACTGGTGACACAAAAGGAGAGATTGTTTGCTCTTCTGTGAGGGTTTGCTGAAGAGTAGCAGGCAGGAACTCCCTGCTGAGGTGATGAGAGAGTGAACTTGTGCCATTTTCCTTTGCACACCAGCAAGGTCATACTTCAGTGAACAACACAGCATCCCCAAATGGAGGCTGGATCTCCTTACACCAAGTCCTACCTGCCTGTACCCTACAGTTGCATCTCCACTAGGCAAGTCTACCCGAGACTTAGTGCAAAAGGCCCTTCCCCAGAAGACCAGCACAAACCCCTCACATAGACCAGGTCTGCTGATCGTAGAGTGTTGCAAAGCTTCAGTTCTAGGGGAAATACCATTTAGCTTCTTCTAAACAAGCAGAAAATTTTAAACCTAGTTTAAACTTGCCACAGAGTGGATAAGGTCCAAACACCCTCCACTGCAGGCAAGGAGAAACTCTGCAAAGGACTGACCTTAGGGAAGGAACAGCCAAAGCACAACAGCAGCGTGCACACTCTGAAACACCTCCTGAAGGACCAGGCCCATGAAGTGTAAGACCTGTTCTTTATATAGCCATTACTCTTAGGAACAGGAATATAACAGCCTTTTCTAGCAATCACACCCAAAAAATGTGACTTAGACAAAATGACAAGAGAGAGGAATTCACCCAAAAGAAAGAACAGGAAGAAGTAGTGGCCAGGGATTTAATCAATACAGATATAATTAAGATGCCTGAACCCAATTTAAAATAACAATCATGAAGATACTAGCTGAGCTTAAGAAAAGTATAGAAGACACTAGAGAATCCATTACTGCAGAGATTAAATAATTAAAAACTAGTCAGGCCAAAATAAAAAAAAGTATAACCAAGATTAAAAACCTACTGGATGCAATGACAGAGGGGATGGATGAAACAGAGGCATGAAAAAGTGATATAGAAGATAAAAATAAGGAAAACAATGAAGCTGAAAAGAGAGGAAAAGAAAGGTATTGAATCATAAATGTAGGGATCTCAGTGACTCCTTGGAGTATAATAACATTTGCATTATATGAGTCAAAGAAGAAGAAGAGAGAGAAGAGGTGGCAGAAAGTTTAGCTGAGCAAATTATAGCTGAAAATTTCCCTCATCTGGAGAAGGAAACAGATATTGAAATCCAAGAAGCACAGAGAACTCCTATTAAATTTAGCAAAAGCTGGCCATCACCAAGGCATATCATAGTGAAATTCACAAAAGATACAAAGAAAGAATCCTGAAAGCAGCAAGAGAAGAAAAGCCCTTAACCTACAAGGGAAGACAAATCAGGTTCATGGCAGATCTGTCCCCAGAAATACAGCAGGCCAGAAGAGAATAGCAGAATATATTCAATTTGCTGAATGGGGAAAATATGCAGCCAGAATACTTCATCCAGCATTGCTGTCATTCAGAATAGGAGAGAAAGAAGAGTTTCCCAGACAAACAGAAACTAAAGGAATTCATGACCACTATGCCAGCCCTGCAAAAAATATTAAAGGGGACTCCTTGAGAGGGTAAGTAAAAGACCAAAAGCAAGAAAGACTAGAAAGGAACAGAGAACATCACCAGAAACACCAACTTTATAAGTAATGCAATGGTACTGAATTCATATCTATCAGTAATCACTCTGAATATAAATGTAGTAAATACTGCAACCAAAAGACATAGGGTATCAAAATGGATTTTTAAAAAATACGACCTATCTATATGCTGCCTTGAAGATTCTCATTTCAGAACTAAAGACAGCTGCAGATTGAAAATGAGAGATGGAGATCATTTATCATGTTAGTGGACATCAATAGAGAGCCAGAATAGCCATACTTATATCAAACAAACTGAATTTTAAACCAAAGACAGAAACAAGAGATGAAGAAGGGCATTATATATATCATATATCATATATCATAATTGAGGGGTCCATTCATCAAGAAGATCTTGCAATTGTAAATATTTATGCCCCAAACTTGGGAGCACCCAAATATATAAACCCATTAATAACAAAAATAAATAAAAAGAACATAAAGATAAATGTAAAGAAATTCATTGATAATAATACAATAATAGTAATACTTTAACACCTCACTTACAGATCATCAAAGCAGAAAATCAGGGAAACAATGGGTTTGAATGACTGACTGGACCAGAGACTTAACAGATACATTTCACTTAAAGCAACAGAATACATTTTCTTTTTGAGTGCACATGGAACATTCTCTAGAATAGATCACATACTGGGTTACAAATCAGCCCTCAACAAGTACAAAAAGATTAAGATTATAAAATGAATATTTTCAGACCACAACACTATGAAACTTGAAGTCAACCACAAGAAAAAATTTGGAAAGACCACAAATACATGGAGTTTAAGAAGATCCTACTAACAAATGAATGGGTTAACTAGGAAACTAAAGAAGAAATTAAAAAAAAAATACATGGAAGCAAATGAAAATGAACACATGGCACTCCAAAACCTGTGGGATGAAGCAAAGGCAGTCCTAGGAGGGAAGTATATTGCGATACAGGCTTATCTCAAGAAGCAAGAAAAGTCTCATACACACAACCTAATCTTCTGCCTAAAGGAGCTAGAAAAGGAACAGCAAATAAAGCCTAAAGCCAAGAGAAGAGGGGAAATAATAAAGATAAAGCATAAATAAACAATATAGAAACAAAACAAAACAAAAACCAGTAAAACAGATCAACAAAACTAAGAACTGGTTCTTTGAGAAAATTAATAAAATTGATAAACCAGCCAGACTTATCAAAAAGAAAAGAGAAAGGACCCAAATAGATAAAATCACAAATTAAAGAGGAGAGATCACAACCAACACCACAACTAACACCACATAAATACAAATGATTATAAGAGAATATCATGAAAAATTATATGCCCAAAACTGGACAATCTGAAAGAAATGGACAAATTCCTGGAAACATACAAAGGACTAAAATTGAAACAGGAAGAAATAGAATATTTGAACAGACCCATAACCAGCAAAAAAATTGAATCGGTAATCAAAAATCTCCCAACAAACAAAAGTCCAGAGCCATATGGCTTCCCAGGGGAATTCTATTAACACCTAATCTTCTCAAACTGTTCTAAAAATTAGAAATGGAAAGAAAACTTCCAATCTCATTTCACAGGGCCAGCATTACCTTGATTCCAAAAGCAGACAAAGACCTCACCTTTTTAAAAAGGCGAATTGTAGGCCAATGTCTCTGATGAACATGGACAAAAATTCTCAGCAAGCTGCTAGCAAATCAAATCCAACTGTACCTTAAAAGAATTATTCACCATGATCAAGTGGGATTTATTCTTAGGTTGCAGGGGTGGCTCAGTATTCACAATCAATCAATGTGATACACTACACGAATAAAAGAGAGTATAAGAAACACGATTCTCTCAAGAGAGCAGAAAAGGCATTTCAGAAAATACAGAATCCGTTCTTTATTAAAAATCCCTCAACAAAGTGGATATAGATGAAACATACCTCAACGTCATAAAGGCCATATATGAAAGACCCACAGTTAATATCATCCTCAATGTGGAAAAGCTGAGAGCTTTTCCTCTACAGTCAGGAACAAGACCGGGATGTCCATTCCCACCATTACTATTTAACATTGTACTGGAAGTCTTAGTCTCAGCAATCAGACAACAAAATGAAATAAAGCCATCTTCATCAGCAAGGAAGAAGTCAAACTTTAAATATTTGCAGAGGACATGATACTCTACGCAGAAAACCCAAAATACTCCATCAAAAAATTGCTAGAACTGATACATGAATTCAGCAAAGTTGCAGGACATAAAATCAATGTACAGAAATCTGTTGCATTTCTACACAATAATGAAGCAGCAGAAAAACAAATAGAGGAATTGATCCCATTTCCAATTGCACCAAAAACAGTAAGATACCTAGGAATAAAACTAACAAAAGAGGTCAAAGACCTGTACTCTGAAAACACTATGGAACACTTATGAAAGAAACAAGGACACAAAGAAATGGAAAAACATTCCATACTCGTGGATTGGAAAAGCAAACATTGCTAAAATGTCTATACCACCCAAAGCAATCTACACATTTAATGCAATCTCTATCCAGTATTTTTCACAGAGCAAGAACAAACAATCCTAAAATTTGTATGGAGCTACAAAAGACCCTGAACAGCCAAAGAAATCCTTAAAAGAAGAACTAAGCTGGAGGCATCACTATTCTGGACTTAAAGCTGTATTACAAAGCTGCGGTCATCAAGATAGTATGGTACAGGCACAAAAACAGACACATAGATCAATGGAACAGAAATGGACCTACAATTATGTGGTCAACTAATCTTCGATAAAGCAGGAAAGAATATCCAATGGCAAAAAGACAGTCTTTTCAATAACTGTGCTGGGAAAACTGGGCAGCAACATGCAGAATGAAACTGGGCCACTTTCTTATACCATTCACAAAATAAATTCAAGATGAATGAAAGACCTAAATGTGAGAAAGGAAACCATCAAAATCCTGGAGGAGATCATAGGCAGCAACCTCTTCAACATTGGCCATAGCAAATTCTTACTAGACATGTCTCCACAGGCAAGGGGGATAAAAAAGCAAAAATGAACAATTGGGACTTCATCAAAACATAAAGCTTCTGTACAGTGAAGGAAACAATCAACAAAACTAAAAAGCAGCTTATGGAATAGGAGAAGATATTTGCAAATGACATCTGTGTTAAAGGGTTAGTATCCAAAATCTATGAAGAGTTTATCAAGCGCCACACCCAAAAACCAAATAATGCAGTTAAGAAATGGGCAGAAGATGTGAATAGACACTTTTCCAAAGAGGACATCCAGATGACTAAAAAACACATGAAAAGATGTTCAACATCACTCATTATCAGGGAAATACAAATCAGAACCATGATGAGATACCACCTCACACCCATCAGAATGGCCAAAATTAAGAACAAAAGAAGCAACAGATGTTGGCAAGGATGTGGAGAAAGGGGAACCCTCTTGCATTCCTAGTGGGAATTTAACCATTGTAACCACTCTGGAGAACAGTATGGAGGTTCCTCAAAAAGTTAAAAATAGAATTACCCTATGACTGAGCAATTGCACTACTAGGTATTTAGCCAAAAGATACATAAATACAGATTTGAAGGGGAACATCCACCCAGACATGTATAACAGCATTATCAACAATGGCCAAACTGTGGAAAGGGTCCAAATGTCCATTGACTGATGAATGGATAAAGAAGAAGAGGTATAAATATCCACTGGAATATTATTCGCCTTTGAAATTAATGAAATCTGGCAATTTGCAAAGATGTGAATGTAGCTAGAGTGTATCATGCTAAGCAAAATAAGTCATTCAGAGAAAGACAAATAGCATATGTATAGCAATCACATGGCATTTAGGAAACAAAACAGATGAACATATGGGAAGGAAAAAGAGAGAGAGAAGCAGACCGTAAGAGACTCTTAATGATAAAGAACAAATGGGTGATGAGTATTAAGGAGGGCACTTGTTTATTTTTTTTTTTAAGATTTTTATTTACTTATTTGACAGAGAGATATAGAGTGAGAGGAAACACAATCAGGGGGAATGGTAGAGGGAGAAGCAAGCTCCCCGCTGAGCTGGGAGCCTGATGTGAGGCTCAATTCCAGGACCCCAGGATCATGACCTGAGCTGAAGGCAGATGGTTAATGACTGAGCCACCCAGATGCTCCAAGGAAGGCACTTGTGCTGATGAGCTCTGGGTGTTGTATGTAAGTGATGAATCACTAAATTCTACTCATGAAAGCAGTATTATATTATGTGTTCGCTAGCTAGAATTTAAAGAAAAAATTTGAAATGAAATGAAAAAAGACTACTGCAACAGAGAAAGATTGAACTTTACTTCTCTGAAACAAAAGATGAGAGGATTAAGTGCTGGTGCGAGCTAAAGGAGAAGTCCTAGAGGATATTAGGATGAGGTAGTTCAGTGTGATTAGGCCATCTAAATTTGCTAATGTAGCTGGATTCCTACCCTCCCACAGAGACTGGAAGATAGTGTCACTCTCTCTTTTGATTATATTTCAAAAGATGATGCCCAGATCCTTGTGAGACATTCCTAGGTTGTGAAACTGGTAACGGGCTGGGGGAAGATTTATCTATTTCCCCAAAGAGCAGAGAAAGAATATACAATTATAAGTTTCTAAGGTAAATGTTTTAAGGAAAGTTTATGTCAGGAAAAAAAAAAGTCTAAAACTTAGTGAAGCTAAAGAGAAGACCATGTCATTCACCTAGGGTTAGGAGAGGGGTTGTACAAGAACGAGAGTGACTGCTCATGGGTACAAAGCTTTCTTTTGGAGTGAGGAAATGTTCTGGAGTTGATTATGGTTAACTCCTAGCCACCTCTGGGTATATTAAAAACAATTAAAACTGTACACTTTAAATTGGCAATTCAGTTAATTATTTCTCTTTAAAGTTCTTTATGAAAATAGTTGCTTGTACAATTATTAGGTATGTAGTCCTACCTATCATTACTTCTTTACCAAATTGCTATGAGAATTAAAAGCATGCAGTTGTCATCAGTTGTAATTTTGTCCCGAAGATACCCGTCTTTGCTTTTTAAGAAATTTTACAGAGTTCTCATTACTTGACTCCAGGTGCAATTTACTGTTTGTTGAGCACCATTTTTCTCTTTTTTTAAACTACCTGCGTTATCAGCCAAAACAGTCTGCCTGTCAACATTGTTACTTCGTGATCATTTTATCTATCTGAAGAGCAAGGTAAGACACCTATGCCAACTGACATAATATGCACTCAGCCAAATTTTATATCACGTACCAAGACTTGGGTCCAAAATCCTTGTGTGACCTTCAGTTCTAATTTATTCAACAGATACATATGAGGGCCTTGAGAAATTGTCTTGCCTTTTTAACACATATCTTTGATTAAAGGTCAGGTGCTTTGTTTTTCCTTTGCCTGAGAAAAAGGTTACATTTGACAAGTCAGCATCATTTGACATCTTTGACCTCCTGGAAATACTGTCTCTTGCATGTTTCCATAACACCAGATTTTGCTGGTTTCCTCCTACTTCACTGACTATTCCTCCTCACCTTTGGTGAACCTCTATTTTTCAGAGTTCTGAATGTTGGACTATTCAGATTCTATGTTCTCCTCCCTTCTTTTCTTTATTTATATCTTTTCTCTATGTGTGCTTTACTGGCATACAACTTCTTTTTGCTAATTAATGACAAAATTTATGTAACAAGAAAAAGAAATCAGCATTACTTTCACTCAGAAAGAGACCAAATAAGAATTAATTTCTTTAGCTATGAATTTCACTTCTTACTAGAATGGGTGCTTTAAAGTAGCTTTTTCATGGAACTAGGAGAATGGTATCAAAGTGATGTGACTTGAATATTATTTTTGCTTTCATAGCATTATAAAATGATTGCTTCCTTATTTGACATGCAAGAAATTTTTCTAGTAAATATGTAAGAGCATGGCCAACCCATTGACTCTTTTTTTTTTTTTTATAAACATATATTTTTATCCCCAGGGGTACAGGTCTGTGAATCACTAGGTTTACACACTTCACAGCACTCACCAAAGCACATACCCTCCCCAATGTCCATAATCCCACCCCCTTCTCCCAAAACCCCTCCCCCCAGCAACCCTCAGTTTGTTTTGTGAGATTAAGAGTCACTTATGGTTTGTCTCCCTCCCAATCCCATCTTGTTTCATTGATTCTTCTCCTACCCACTTAAGCCCCCATGTTGCATCACCACTTTCTCATATCAGGGAGATCATATGATAGTTGTCTTTCTCTGCTTGACTTATTTCACTAAGCATGATACGCTCTAGTTCCATCCATGTTGTCGCAAATGGCAAGATTTCATTTCTTTTGATGGCTACATAGTATTCCATTGTGTATATATACCACATCTTCTTGATCCATTCATCTGTTGATGGACATCTAGGTTCTTTCCATAGTTTGGCTATTGTGGACATTGCTGCTATAAACATTCGGGTGCATGTGCCCCTTTGGATCACTACGTTTGTATCTTTAGGGTAAATACCCAATAGTGCAATTGCTGGGTCATAGGGCAGTTCTATTTTCAACATTTTGAGGAACCTCCATGCTGTTTTCCAGAGTGGCTGCACCAGCTTGCATTCCCACCATTGACTCTTTTTTAAAACAGCAACCATTGACTCTTTTTAAAATTAGAAAACAAATGTAAACTCATTCATTTAATAAATGCTGGTTAAATGTGTCTTATATGACAGGTTTTATTTCACAAATTAGAGACACAGCAGTGAACAAAATTAAAAAAAAAATTTCTGCAACTATGGATTCCACAGTATACTGTGAAGAGAAAGAGACAAAATGAAAACAAATAAATATATAGTATACTGTAAAATAATAAGTGCTATAGAGAAAAATAAATAAGGATGGGAAACTGAATGCCTCAGTGGGGGTTGTAGTTTTTAAAATGATGCTCTGGGAGCTCTCTGAAGAGAAAGCATTAAGCATATTGTTGAAGAAGATGTAGTAAATCATGAAGATTAATACTGAGGTGAATTGTATTCTAAGCAGAGAGAAAATGACAGTGCAAAGGCCCTGAGGCATAATGTGTTTAAAAAACAAGAAAGCTAGTGTTTTTTGAGAAAAGTGAGTCAGAAGAAGGGTAAAAGGAATTGAAAACATAGAGGTAGGTAACAGGTTTATGCTCGGCTTTGTAGGCAAATTAAAAATGCTAGCATTTAATTTTCATGTTACAAACTGACATTTATCAGAGGATTTTGTGCAAGAACTGGCTTGAACTATTATACTTTTAAAGAATCCCTCTTGCTGTTGTGTTGAGAATAAATTTTAAGGGGCAGAAGTGCAAGTAGGCAGATAATAAGGTATTGCAATAATCTAGACTAGAGATAGTAGTGGTTGGTAGTGATCAGCATCTATATATCTATATATCCATATGTCTATATTGATATCTATATATCTGTATATCTACCTATGTATACTGGAAGTAGATATGTATGGATTGGATGTGGAGTGTGAGAGAAAGAGAGATGTCAAGGATAACTTCAACTATTTTATTACCTGAGTAACAAGAAAAACAAATTGCCTTTAATTGACAAAGGAATGAGGCAGGATGAGGGGTGAGGGAGGTTCAATACAGAGATGGTGAAAACCATGCTAATTTTGAAATGTCCATTACATATTCATATGGAGATGTTGAGTATACAACTGAAAGTATGAGAATGGAGTTCAAGGAAGAGAACTAAGCATGAGATTTACGTTTGGGAGTCATTGCTCTAGATACATCATGAATAAGATCTGCAAGAGAAGGCTAGACACAAAGGAAAGTGATCCAAATCCTGAGAACGGAGAGTCGGCAAAAAGAAACTGAAATATATCCACTATGAAAGGAAGAAACCAAAGGTGTCTGGTATTCTGGGAGACAAGTGAGTATAATGAATCAAGGTAGAACTGATCAACTGTACAAATGTGGCTGAGAGATGAGGTAGGATGAGCACTGAGAATTGACTATGAGATTAAGCAACCAGTGACTTTGAAATAGAAGTTTTGATATTGCTGGAAGCCCAATTCTTGGCTAGAAGAAAAAATAAGAAAGGAACTTAAGTAAACATAACTTTTTGATTTGTTTTGACTTGTTTGTTTTTTGCTATAAAAGGGAGCAGAGAAATGCATGTGTTAGGTTGATAACTGTGAAAACTACTGGAAAACAGTTTGGAGGTTCCTCAGAAAATTAAAGATAGAGCTACCCTATGGCCCAGCAATTGCACTACTAGGTATTTACCCCAAAGATACAGATGTAGTGAAAAGAAGGGCCATATGCACCCCAATGTTCATAGCAAAAATATCCACAATAGCCAGAATATGGAAAGAGCCAAGATACCCTTCAACAGACAAATGGATAAAGATGTGGTCCATATACACAATGGAATATTACTCAGCCATTGGAAAGTGACAAACTTTGGTTTAAGGCTCACAAGTGGCTTTGCTGAACTTACCTTAGACTCCATCCCTACATTCTCCTCCTTAACTTCACTATCTGGCAACTTTTCCACACTTCCCTAGCCCCTTCTCTATTTCCTTTTACACAAACATTTCAAGGACCATTGCAAACAGAATCTGAGTTGTCATCAATACCTGGAGACACAAAGCATTGTCATGCTCTCCTCTCTTGCTTGTTCAAATGGAAAACTGTAGGCGTTGGGTTTTTTTTTAAAAAAATGAAGTTTTGGTCAAAGTCTGGCCCAAAGTTGAATTCAGAGGGTTTGCACACTCATGCAGCAGTCATTTTCTTGATTTATGAACACATAAATGGAATTGGTATACCTAGCCATAGGAGTGACTTTACATTGAGCCTCTGGTCTATGGAGTAAAAGTTAATGTAATGGGGGAAGCCAAACATAATACTTTGGAATGACTCCTCCCACCCACCTACCCCAAGCATCCAAGAAAACAGTATCTTTTCCTAAGATATATGATGAAGATTAGTTTGACCATTAAAAGACCTAAAAGATACAGAGATAGTAGGCCGCTAGCACATATCCATTTACTTTGTCATGTAGCCCCTGCCAACACGAGAGAATTAATAATAATGGACTATTGCAGTTCTACCAAGTGATAGGCCCAATATCACCTGTTGTGTCAGGCATGATGTTACTATTAGAATAGATTAATAGTACCTCAGGCAAATGGTATACGGTCATTTATTTCACAAATGGATTTTTTTCTATTTCAATTCTAAAAGAAGTCAGAAATGGTTTGCATTCACATGAGATGGTCAATATTAATTTATAGTTTTATCTCAGGACAGTGTCAAATTTCCCGTGCTTTCTCATACTAAAGTTAAAGAGATGAGGACTTAAGAGAAATCCCATAGAACACCATACTGAACCATTATATAGATGGACATAATGCCAATGTGACACAGTGAACAAAAAATACTTTAGTTAAGAATACATGTAGATCCATATTAATGACCATTGGCCAGGGCAGTCGGTCAGGAACCTGGATAGAAAAAGACTGAGCGATCTGAGACAAGGTCTTTGGTAGAGTTATATGAATGGATATGTGGCACAGGACGAATGGATATGTGACACAGGACACAAAGGGAAGATTTTTCCCTTTATAGCATTTATACCATTTATATCTATCATGGAAGAGGCACTGCACAATGAAGTAGACAGAATAACTCAGCCAGCTTTCTTCAGTGACTGTCCTGGAATTAAGATAATATGCAAAATTTTTAAAAAAGTGATAAAAGTGGTAGAGATGGAGGTTATTTACTGGCTTAATTTCACAAAGTCTTTTACCATTGTGTATCTAGCCTCTCGTCTCTGAATGTGCAACTTCCAGTAAAAGAAGTTAACACTGAGCCTGCAGTGTGAGGCCACTCATACTTGGTCAGCTAAAGGCTGGAGAGCAGTATTACATGATGAGGGCAGAAAGTATGCATGTGAAACCCCGATGACCCACTTTTAGTGCCTCCTGGTATTGCCTGGTTCACCTGCTGTAACTGTGGACAAACATGTCCACAGCAAACTGAGAGTGTGTAACGGTCAAGTGTCAGATTATATGGAGGTGGCATTTGGAAATGAATTTCTTAGTGTTGGTTAATAAATTCCTTTTTTTTTTTTAAAGATTTTATTTATTTATTTGACAGACAGATCACAAGTAGGCAGAGAGGCAGGCAGAGAGAGGGGAAGGGAAGCAGGCTCTCTGCCGAGCAGAGAGCCCGACGTGGGGCTCGATCCCAGGACCCTGGGATCATGACCCGGGCCGAAGGCAGAGGCTTAACCCACTGAGCCACCCAGGTGCCCTGATTAATAAATTATTAATATGCTACATCTAGGTTAAATAACATAACAGCCTTACTTATTTTTTAGATAAAATTAGAGTCTTCTGTATAGGCTTTCTGTACAGACTTCTGTATAGAATTTCCTATATAAAAATGATAATGGTAAGTTACCTTGAATTCAAGGTAATAATAACTCTATAATACCGGTGTTAGAAATTATGACAGTTTTATCTACTATCATGCCATTGTCTCAGCATTTGCTCCCCATTTTAACTTAGACTGAGATTTAACTTAGACTGAGATTATATTTAGATATATATCTCAATATATATACATATATATGTATATAAATGTACATACATTTATATATGCATTTATATATATATATAATGGTTAATCCATATGCTTTCCCTTACAATAAAGTAACAGGCAAATTTTAGAATATAATCTTCCTTTTTTTGGTTACCCTTAAATGCTGTTGTTTTGAAACTAGCATTTGATCATCCCACCACCTCTTTCTACTTTGCTCTCTGGATAGCCTATATAAGTGGGTTCCCTTTCCCTATAGCTTCCAGTTAGGATCAGCAATTTGGGAACTGGCAGCAGATCAGGAAAAGGTAGGAAAATAAGGTTAGGGACTATTTTACCCTGAAGTCTTTCCTAAAGTATTTTTGAGCTGGTGGTTTTTGTCAATCGAAGGTCGCAGTTCTTCTCAAATCGGTCATTTAATTATGATTATTTGCTTCCAAATTCTCTTAACTGCACTTTTTTTTTCTCTCTCTCTTCTGCCCTCACTGATCCCAGCCCCAGGATATGGAACTATTTTTTGTGGTTTTTCAAAACCCTCCCCGTACTTCTGTAAATAGTCTTTGAAATGAATTCTGGGATTCTAAATGATAACAGTAATTCATTGTTTTTCAACATTTTTTTTTCATTATCAATCCCCTAAGGAATATTTTTAGATATTATTTTCCTAATTACTTTCCACCCCCTTTCACTAAATGCTATTATAATATCCCAGATTTTTTCACTTTCAAAACCCATTTTCCACCACTTGGGGGTGATAGTGCCCCTGAGAATATAAGAGTAACTAGTAACAGAAGTAGCCTAATGGAATTGAAGGATGGCATGGACATATTATCAAGGACTAAGATAGGACATGGTTGGCTTACAGCCTGTGATATGTACTTACAACCAGCACCTTTGTATATGCCTAGAATGTATATATCTGGTATCCAGGAGATAACAGTGAAGGTGGTCCCTCTCATTATTACCCTTAGCAACACTTTGACAATTTTTTCCTCTTGTCACTGCAACCTTTAACTTGTGGCTATGAGAATTCTAGTGCCCAAAGCAGGAATGTTTACCCGAAATAAATGCTGTCATGATTCCAGCGAACTGGAGGCGAAATCTACTTCCTGGCCACTATGGTCTTCTCATGTCTCTTCATCAAGAAGAGAACCTACCGAGGTTACTGATTCCCTTACGAAATTGGTATTAGAACAGTGGACAAAAAGAGGCCTATTATTGAAATCCAGGAGGTTCACTGTGATGCCTCTCATTTGTATTATAAATAGCCATGACCAGTGGAACACTGGTCTATAGAAAAGGTAATTCAGATGACCACATTAAAGAAACTTGTCCTGAAAAGCTCTGGCAGAGGGTAAGGAGAATATGAAATGTATTACAGATTAAGGCAGTTAGGATCACCAGCCTAGGTCTTTTGACGAAAGAACTGGAGACTTAACAGCTATATTTTTACATTATTTAACATTTTTTCCTCTCTCATTTTTCTCCCACTTTCTTATATGAACAATGGTTGTGGCTAGCTTCTTAGGTTTCAGGGAAAAGTATGATTAAATGATTTTGTGTGTGACTTTATAAGTCGTCTGTATTTGGAATACATCTGTCAACCTGGCCAAAGACAACAATGTATGCTAAGAAACAAAAGGATGACGTTTGGCTTATATCTTCTATTTGTTCTTTTAGATTCACTCTCCACTCTGCTCTCCTTCCTGAAAAGTGCACCTGTAGTGACTATTCCAGCAGGTTCTCTTATCCTCTTCCATTTGAATTTGGCCAGTGAAGAACCCTGGCAGATGGTCAGAGGGATGGAAGACAGACACATTGGGTATTTGGTGCCCCAACTCTTTCCCTGTGGAATTCCTTAAACAAAGGTTGTCACACTACTAACTTTTAAGGTAACATCTTTAATTAACCCTTTTCTTTTTGTCTTAATTGAATATATTATCTGTGTCCTCCTGGGACCTTGCCTTATACTTTAACTATGATATATTTTTGTTTATATGAGCTTAATTGTAAGATTATGTATCCATGTTAGTCATATTCCCTATAGCATGATATTAAAAACTAATTGAAGGAATAGCTTTGGCCAAAAAAAAAAAAGGTAATCTTAATCTTGAAAACTTTTAAATTAATTGCTAGCTTAGAAAAAATATAATAGAATCTGGCCTGATAAGGTCAGCAGTAATAGGGTGTAACATCATTCTACCAAAAACCAAGTTTGTTTCTAAAATCAAAAGGCTATATGGTAATTCATATACTATTCTACTGATGGGAAAGAAACTGTATAAATTCTCTATATTTGACTTGTCTGATGACACAGATGTAAAAATCATGCACCTAAAGTGTCTAACTGTATTTAGTTTAGTATGTTATTTTTTAGACTGATACTCTGCCTATACATTTTACATCCGCAAATATAAAACTAGATTCCAGTTCAAATACTTTCAAAATATAATTAAGATGATGTTCCTTTCTGATCAAATATATCATCTTCAGTGTTTTGTCCCCGGGTTATAGCACAATGAATGACCTTTTAATTAATTAAAATAAATTATCAATATTTACTGAATGAAAAAAACTTAGTTTTAAAAAAAACTACAAAACATGTCACATAAGCATTGAAGAGTTTGTATTAAAACCTTATTCAAAATCTAAGCTGAATTCAAAACAATGGGTAAATGTACTAAATGTGAGATTGTTGATAATCCTTGAATTTATTTTATATAATCTTTCATAGATATAAATATAGAAAAATGTTGCCATTGTTTAATGACAAAAGTATGAAACATATTCTAGCTAACTATATCAATTAAAATGATGAAATATCCAAAGATTAAAATTAGTAATCATGAATTTCTAGAATGTGGTAAAACACTGATTTTCCTCAATCACCCTTAGTCTAAATAATTTTTTTAGTTTAATCCTTTTTTGAGATTCAAATCTTCCAAATTTGGCCTGTGGCCTAATAAATTAAAAGGTAAATGTTGTCTTAAGTATAAGAAACAAACTGAGGGTTGCTGAAGGGGAGCTGGGTGGGTGCATTGGTAGGCATTTGGGTGATGGGTACTAAGGAGGACACTTGATATAATGAGCATTGGGTGTTTTATGCAACTGATGAATCATTAAACTCTACTTCTGAAACTAATAATATAGTATATGTCAATTAATTGAATTTAAATTAAAAAAATTAAATTTAGGGACACCTGGGTGGCTCAATGGTTTAAGTCTCTGCCTTTGGCTCAGGTCATGATCCCAGGGTCCTGGGATGGAGCCCCACATCAGGCTCTCTGCTCAGCAGGGAGCCTGCTTCTCCCTCTCTCTCCACCTGCCTCTCTGCCTACTTGTGATCTCTCTCTCTCTCTCTGTGTCAAATAAATAAATAAAATCTTTAAAATACATTTGGGCTACCATCTGCAAAATACTAATCTTTCAGCACCCAGGCGCCCCCAGACTGACTTTTGTTCATAGCAATGTGTCTACCATTTACAAGTATGTATGCGTGTATTAATTGAACCAGCCACTGAACAGTTTTTATTTTAGAGTCTATGAAGTTTTTGTTTATATGAGCTCTGATCATGTAATGATTTGATTGTCCATAAACCAAAAAGATGAACTATTTAGAACTGAATAAAAGGAATAAAAACCTGAAAAAAAAAAGCAATCATCTAGCAAATTCTATTAAGCTTCTCTATTTTGATTTTAATGAATTTTACTAAATACCATAAAGGAACAAAAACAAAGCTCTAATCCATGGGCTTCAAAAGCTTTTATTCAAATAAGGGAGATAAAAAATAACCATCCTTCACAATTTACTGAGGGCAGTCTGAGTTTATACCTGTGTCCCTAGCTTAATTGTTAGATGCCCTTTTTATTCTCAAGGTGGTCATGTTAGGTCAATAAATTATATAGTCATTACCCTAGAGGTAATGCATACAAACCAATAACTAAAATATAGGGTTCCAAGTAATTAGTATCAGGAATTAAGATAAGTATAAAGCAATTACCATTGCAATTCATGATTGGGTGAGTTCAGTTCTCTCTGTGATCAGGGAAGACTTCAATGCAGAGGTGGCAGTTATGCCAGATCTTGAGAAAAGAAGACTATTTCAATAGAGATAAAATGAAAAGCAGGCATTTTATTCAAAATATTTATATATTTCTTGTGAAAAATTGTTCACATTGAAGTTGGAATGTAGATTAAAAGTGTAGATCTTTTTTTTCTGTAAGATATCTGGTTTTCCTAAGAAGGCTACACCCACTGTTCAGTGGGGAAATTTTTACATTTTAATTCCATCTGACTTTAACCTTCCTCCACTAAGACAATTTAAGCAGGAGACTGGTACACTATGGGCAAAAAATGCTCAGTCTTTCATATATTCAGTCTTCCATTCAGAAGAGTATGTATGTACTATGAAGCATTTGTAATATTTTAACAAGGCTGATTTTTATAAGAATTTTTAGAGTATTGGATTTTTCCCCAAGTTTTTATTTGAATTCCAGTTAGTTAACATACAGTGTTATATTAGTTTCAGGTTTATGATATAGTGATTCAACAATTCTGTAAACTACTAAGTATAGAATTGCTGCACGTGTTGTGTCACAAACGCGCTCCTTGATCCCCATGACCTATTTAACCCATCTGCTCACCCACCTCCCCTGGTAACCATTAGTTTGTTCTTTAAAGTTAAGAGTATATTTCTTGGTTTGTCTCTCTCTTCTTTTTTTTTTCCCCTTTGGTCATTTGCTTTGTTTCTTAAATTCCATGTATGAATGAAATCATATGGTATTTGACTTTCTCAGACTTATTTCATTTAGCATTATACTGTCTAACTCTCTCTCTATGTCATTGTAAATGACAAGATTTCATTCTTTCTGATGGCTGAGTAATATTCCACCATATGCGGATGTGCACACACGCATTTGTGTGTGTGTGTGTGTGTGTGTATGTGTGTGTGTACACTATGTCTTCTGGTAGATACTTGGGCTGCTTCCATATCTTGGCTTTAATAAATAATGCTGCTATAAACATAAGGCTGTATGCATTCCTTTGACATAATGTGTTGTATTTTAGGGATAAATACCTAGTAGTGCAATTGCTGGATCATAAGGTAGTTCTGTTTTTTACTTTTTGGGGAAACTCCGTACTATTTCCAGAGTCACTGCTCCAGTTTGTATTACCATCAACAGTGTGAGAGATTTCCTTTTCCTCCACATCCTCACCAACACTTGTCATTTCTTGTGCTGATGATTTTGGCCATTCTGACAGGTGTGAGGTGATAATGGATTTCACTCATGATAACCGATGACAAGCATCTTTTCATGTGTCGGCCATCTGTATGGTTTCTTTAGAGAAATGTCTGTTCATGTCTTTGCTCATTTTTAAATTGGATTATTTGTTTTGGGTGTGTTGAGTTTGATAAGTTCTTATGTATTTTGGATACTAACCCTTTGTTGGATATGTCATTTGCAAATACCTTCTCCCATTCTGTGGGTTGCTTTTCAGTTTTGTGCATTTTTCCTTTACTATACATAAGCTTTTAAAATTTTTTTTTTAATGAAGTCCCAAAAGTTTGCTTTTCTTTCCCTTGCCCCAGGAGATATATCTAGAAAGAAGTAACTATGGTGGATGTCAAAGTAGCTAATACTTCTGATCTCCTCTAGGATGATGGCTTCAGTTCTCCCATTTACATTTTTAATCCATTTTTTAATTTATTTTTGTGTGTGGTATAAGAAAGTGGTCCAATTTCATTCTTTTGCATGTAGTTTACCTACATGCAAAAGAATTTCCCAACACAATTTGTTGAAGTTTTCCCAACACAATTTGTTGAAGAGACTTTTTTTTTTTTTCCACATTGGATATTCTTTCCTGCTTTTGGAAGATAAATTGACCATACAATTGTGGCTGTATTTCTGGGTTTTCTCTTCTGTAGTATTGATCTGTGTGTCTTTGTGTGTGTGTGTGTTAGTGCCATACTCTTTTGATTACTACAGCATTGTAATATAACTTGAAGTCTGGAATTGTGATACCTCCAGCTTTACTTTCCTTTTTCAAGATTGTTCTAGCTATTTTGGGTCTTTTGTAGTTCCATACAAATTGTAGGATTGTTTATTCTAGTTGTGTGTAAAATGCCATTGGTAGTTTGATAGAGATTGTGTTAAATCTGTAGATTGCTATGGGTAGTATAAACACTTTAGCAATATTTTTTTAATGACTGAGCATGGAATGTCTTTCCAGTTCTTTATGTTGTCTTCAATTCCTTTCGTCAGTGTTTTATAGTTTTCAGAATATAGGTCTTTCATTTTGTTAGGTTTATTCCTAGGTATTTTATTATTTTGGGTTCAATCACAAAAATGATTTTTTTCTAAATTTCTCTTCCTCCTGCTTCATTATTGGTGCATAGAAATGTAAGGGATTTCTATACATTGATTTTATATTCTGAGAGTTTACCAAATTTGTTTATCTGTTCGATCAGGTTTTTTGGGTGGTCTTTTGGGTTTTTCATATATAGTATCATGTCATCTGCAAATAGTGAGTTTTACTTCTTCCTTACCAATCTGAATGCCTTTTGTTTTTTTTTTTTAGTTGTCTGACTTCTGTGAGTAGGAAGTGCTATCTTGAATAAAAGTAGTATGAGTGGATATCTTTGTCTTGTTCCTGACCTTAGGGAAGAGCTCTCAGTTTTTCACCACTGAGTCTGATGTTTGTTTTGGCTTTTTCCATATATGGCATTTATTATTTTAAATTATATTCCTTCTAAACCTACTTTGTTAAGGGTTTTTATCATGAATGAACATTGTGCTTTGTGAAATACTTTTTCTAAGTCTATTGGAATGATCATATGATTTTTACCCTTTCTCTTTTTGGTATGATATATCCCATTCATGGAAGAAGTTGCTGTGTTTGAGATCGAAGAGGTTGCTGCCTGTTCTGAAGGATTTTGATGGATTCCTGTCCCACATTCAGGTCTTTCATCCATTTGGAGTCTACTTTTTTGTGTGATATAAGGAAATGGTCCAGTTTCATTCCCTTGCATGTGGCTGTCGAATTTTCCCAGCACCATTTGTTGAAGAGACTGTCTTTTTCCCATTGGAAATTCCTTCCTGCTTTGTTGAAGTTTAGTTGACCATGGAGTTGAGGGTCTATTTCTGGGCTCTCTATTCTGTTCCATTGAGCTGTGCCTGTTTTTGTGCCAGTACCATACTGTCTTGATGATGACAGCTTTGTAATAGAGCTTGAAGTCTGGAATTGTGATGCCACCAACTCTGGCTTTCTTTTTCAAGATTCCTCTGGCTACTCAGGTTTTTTTCTGGTTCCGTATAAATTTTAGGATTATTTGTTCCATTTCTTTAAAAAAAATTGATGGGATTTTGATAGGGATTGATTTAAATGTGTAGATTGCTTTAGGGAGCATAGACATTTTCACAATATTTGTTCTTCCAATCCATGAGCATGGAATGCTTTTCCATTTCTTTGTGTCTTCCTCAATTTCTTTCATGAGTACTTTATAGTTTTCTGAGTACAGATTATTTGCTTCTTTGGTTAGGTTTATTTCTAGGCATCTTATCATTTGGGGTGCAATTGTAAATGGGATCGACTCCTTAATTTCTCTTCCTTCTGTCTTACTGTTGGTGTATAGAAATGCAACTGATTTCTGTGCATGGATTTTATATCCTGACACTTTCCAAATTCCTGTACAAGTTCTAGCAGTTTTGGAGTGGAGTTTTCTGGGTTTTCCACATAAAGTATTACATCATCTGCAAAGAGTGAGATCATGGCTTCTTCTTTGCTGATTCACATGCCTTAATTTCTTTTTATTGTCTGATTGCTGAAGCTAGGACTTCTAGTACTATGTTGAATAGCAGTGGTGATAGTGGACATCCCAGCTGTGATCCTGACCTTAGCGGAAAAGCTCTCCGTTTTTCCTCATTGAGAATGATATATGCGTTGGGTTTTTCATAGGTGGCTTTGATGATATTGAGATATGTAACTTCTATCCCTACACTCTGAAGAGTTTTGATCAAGAAAGGATGCTGTACCTTGTCAAATGCTTTTTCAGCATCTATTGAGAGTATCATATGGTTCTTGCTCTTTCTTTTATTAATGTATTATATCACATTGATTGATTTGTGGTTGTTGAACCAATCTTGCAGCCCAGGAACAAAGTCCACTTAGTCATGGTGAATAATCCTTTTAATGTACTGTTGGATCCTATTGACTCACATTTTGGTGAGAATTTTCGCATCTGTGTTCATCTTTTTTTCGATGGGGTCTTTTTCTGGTTTGGGGATCAAGGTAATGCTGGCCTCATAAAATGAGTTTGGGAGTTTTCCATCCATTTCTGTCTTTTGGAATAGTTTCAGAAGAATAGGAATTAATTCTTCTTTAAATGTTTGGTAGAATTCTCCTGGGAAGCTGTCTGGCCCTGGGCTTTTGTTTGTTGGGAGATTTTTGATGACTGCTTCAATCTCCTTACTAAAGCCTGAATGGGTGTGTTCAGGCTTTCTATTTCTTGCTGGTTCGGTTGTGGTACTTTATATGTCTCTAGGAATGCATCTGTTTCTTCCAGATTGTCAAATTTGCTGGCATATAGTTGCTCATAATATGTTCTTATAATTGTTTGTATTTCTTTGGTGTTGCTTATGATATCTCCTCTTTCATTCATGATTTTATTTATTTGGATTCTTTCTCTTTTCTTTTTGATAAGTCTGGCCAGGGGTTTATCAATCTTATTATTCTTTCAAAGAACCAGCTCCTAGTTTCATTGATTTGTTCTGTTGTTCTTTTCATTTCTATTTCATTGATTTCTGCTCTGATCTTTACTATTTCTCTTCTCCTGCTAAGTTTAGGCTTTCTTTCTTGTTCTTTCTCCAGTTCCTTTAGGTGTAGAGTTAGGTTGTGTATTTGAGACCCTTCTTGTTTCTTGAAAAAGGCTTTTCTCTTAAGACTGCCTTTGCTGTGTCCCACAGATTTTGCACCATTGTGTTTTCATTATCGTTTGTTTCCATGAATTTTTTCAATTCTTCTTTAATTTCCTGGTTGATCCATTCATTCTTTAGTAGGATGCTCTTGAGCCTCCATGTATTTGAGTTCTTTCCAACTTTCCTCTTATGATTGAGTTCTGGGTTCAGAGCATTATGGTCCGACAATATGCAGGGAATGATCCCAATCTTTTGGTACTGGTTGAAACCTGATTTGTGACCCAGGATGTGATCTGTTCTGGAGAATGTTCCATGTGCACTAGAGAAGAACGTGTATTTTGTTGCTTTAGGATGGAATATTCTGAATATATCTGTTATGTCCATCTAGTCCAATGTGTCATTTAAGGCCTTTATTTCTTTCTTGATCTTTTGCTTGGACGATCTGTCCATTTCAGTGAGGGAGTGTTAAAGTCTCCTACTATTATTGTATTATTGCTGATGTGTTTCTTTGATTTTGTTATTAATTGGTTTATGTAGTTAACTGCTCCCATATTAGGGGGATAGATATTTAAAATTTAACACTCCCCTCACTGAAATGGACAGGTCATCCAAGCAAAAGATCAGCAAGGAAATAAAGGCCTTAAACGACACACTGGACCAGATGGACATCACAGATATATTCAGAATATTCATCCCAAAGCAACAGAATACACATTCTTCTCTAGTGCACATGGAACATTCTCCAGAATCGATCACATCCTCGGTCCTAAATCAGGACTCAACCGGTATCAAAAGATTGGGATCATTCCCTGCATATTTTCAGACCACAATGCTCTAAAGCTAGAACTCAACCACAAAAGGAAGTTTGGAAAGAACCCAAATACATGGAGACTAAACAGTATCTTTCTAAAGAATGAATGGGTCAACTGGGAAATTAAAGAAGAATTGAAAAAAATCATGGAAACAAATGATAATGAAAACACAACGGTTCAAAATCTGTGGGACACAACAAAGGCAGTCCTGAGAGGAAAATATATAGTGGTACAAGCCTTTCTCAAGAAACAAGAAAGGTCTCAGGTACACAACCTAACCCTAAACCTAAAGGAGCTGGAGAAAGAACAAGAAAGAAACCCTAAGCCCAGCAGGAGAAGAGAAATCATAAAGATCAGAGCAGAAATCAATGAAATAGAAACCAGAAAAACAATAGAACAAATCAACGAAACTAGGAGCTGGTTCTTTGAAAGAATTAATAAAATTGATAAACCCCTGGCCCGACTTATCAAAAAGAAAAGAGAAAGGACCCAAATAAGTAAAATCATGAATGAAAGAGGAGAGATCACAACTAACACCAAAGACATACAAACTATTATAAGAACATACTATGAGCAACTCTACGGCAATAAATTTGACAATCTGGAAGAAATGGATGCATTCCTAGAAACATATAAACTACCACAACTGAACCAGGAAGAAATAGAAAGCCTGAACAAACCCATAACCAGGAAGGAGATTGAAACAGTCATTAAAAATCTCCAAACAAACAAAAGCCCAGGGCCAGACGGCTTCCCGGGGGAATTCTACCAAACATTTAAAGAAGAACTAATTCCTATTCTCCTGAAACTGTTCCAAAAAATAGAAATGGAAGGAAAACTTCCAAACTCATTTTATGAGGCCAGCATCACCTTGATCCCAAAACCAGACAAGGATCCCACCAAAAAAAAGAGCTATAGACCGATATCCTTGATGAACACAGATGCGAAAATACTCAACAAAATACTAGCCAATAGGATTCAACAGTACATTAAAAAGATTATTCACCACGACCAAGTGGGATTTATTCCAGGGCTGCAAGGTTGGTTCAACATCCGCAAATCAGTCAATGTGATACAACACATCAATAAAAGAAAGAACAAGAACCATATGATACTCTCAATAGATGCTGAAAAAGCATTTGACAAAGTACAGCATCCCTTCCTGATCAAAACTCTTCGAAGTGTAGGGATAGAGGGCACATACCTCAATATCATCAAAGCCATCTATGAAAAACCCACCGCAAATATCATTCTCAATGGAGAAAAACTGAAAGCTTTTCCGCTAAGGTCAGGAACACGGCAGGGATGTCCATTATCACCACTGCTATTCAACATAGTACTAGAGGTCCTAGCCTCAGCAATCAGACAACAAAAGGAAATTAAAGGCATCCAAATCGGCAAAGAAGAAGTCAAATTATCACTCTTCGCAGATGATATGATACTATATGTGGAAAACCCAAAAGACTCCACTCCAAAACTGCTAGAACTTACACAGGAATTCAGTAAAGAGTCAGGATATAAAATCAATGCACAGAAATCAGTTGCATTTCTCTACACCAACAGCAAGACAGAAGAAAGAGATATTAAGGAGTCAATCCCATTTACAATTGCATCCAAAACCATAAGATACCTAGGAATAAACCTAACCAAAGAGTCACAGAATCTATACTCAGCAAACTATAAAGTACTCATGAAAGAAATTGAGGAAGACACAAAGAAATGGAAAAATGTTCCATGCTCCTGGATTGGAAGAATAAATATTGTGAAAATGTCTATGCTACCTAAAGCAATCTACACATTTAATGCAATTCCTATCAAAGTACCATCCATCTTTTTCAAAGAAATGGAACAAATAATGCTAAAATTTATATGGAACCAGAAAAGACCTCGAATAGCCAAAGGGATATTGAAAAAGAAAGCCAACGTTGGTGGCATCACAATTCCGGACTTCAAGTTCTATTACAAAGCTGTCATCATCAAGACAGCATGGTACTGGCACAAAAACAGACACATAGATCAATGGAACAGAATAGAGAGCCCAGAAATAGACCCTCAAATCTATGGTCAACTAATCTTCGACAAAGCAGGAAAGACTGTCCAATGGAAAAAAGACAGCCTCTTCAATAAATGGTGCTGGGAAAATTGGACAGCCACATGCAGAAAAATGAAATTGGACCATTTCCTTACACCACACACAAAAATAGACTCAAAATGGATGAAGGACCTCAATGTGCGAAAGGAATCCATCAAAATCCTTGAGGAGAACACGGGCAGCAACCTCTTCGACCTCTGCCGCAGCAACATCTTCCTAGGAACAACGCCAAAGGCAAGGGAAGCAAGGGAAAAAATGAACTATTGGGATTTTATCAAGATCAAAAGCTTTTGCACAGCAAAGGAAACAGTTAACAAAATCAAAAGACAACTGACAGAATGGGAGAAGATATTTGCAAACGACATATCAGATAAAGGACTAGTGTCCAGAATCTATAAAGAACTTAGCAAACTCAACACCCAAAGAACAAATAATCCAATCAAGATATGGGCAGAGGACATGAACAGACATTTCTGCAAAGAAGACATCCAGATGGCGAACAGACACATGAAAAAGTGCTCCATATCACTCGGCATCAGGGAAATACAAATCAAAACCACAATGAGATATCACCTCACACCAGTCAGAATGGCTAAAATCAACAAGTCAGGAAATGACAGATGCTGGCGAGGATGCGGAGAAAGGGGAACCCTCCTACACTGTTGGTGGGAATGCAAGCTGGTGCAGCCACTCTGGAAAACAGCATGGAGGTTCCTCAAAATGTTGAAAATAGAACTGCCCTATGACCCAGCAATTGCACTATTGGGTATTTACCCTAAAGATACAAATGTAGTGATCCAAAGGGGCACATGCACCCGAATGTTTATAGCAGCAATGTCCACAATAGCCAAACTATGGAAAGAACCTAGATGTCCATCAACAGATGAATGGATCAAGAAGATGTGGTATATATACACAATGGAATACTATGCAGCCATCAAAAGAAATGGAATCTTGCCATTTGCAACAACATGGATGGAACTAGAGTGTATCATGCTTAGCGAAATAAGTCAAGCAGAGAAAGACAACTATCATATGATCTCCCTGATATGAGGAAGTGGTGATGCAACATGGAGGCTTAAGTGGGTAGGAGAAGAATAAATGAAACAAGATGGGATTGGGAGGGAGACAAACCATAAGTGACTCTTAATCTCACAAAACAAACTGAGGGTTGCTGGGGGGAGGGGGTTTGGGAGAAGGGGGTGGGATTATGGACAATGGGGAGGGTATGTGCTTTGGTGAGTGCTGTGAAGTGTGTAAACCTGGTGATTCACAGACCTGTACCCCTGGGGATAAAAATATATGTTTATAAAAAATAAAAAATTAAAAAAAAATAAAATAAGATTGTTAGATATTCTTGTTGGACAGACCCTTTGAGTATGATATGGTGTCCTTCTCATCTGTTATTATTGTCTTTGGCTTAAAATCTAATTTATCTGATATTATGTTTGCCACCCCAGCTTTCTTTTGATGTCCATTAGCATGGTAATGTTTTCCACCCCCTCACTTTGAATGTGGAGGTGTCTTTGGGTCTAAAATGAGTTTCTTGTAGACAGCATATTGATGGATTTTATTTTTTTATCCATTCTGATATCCTGTGTCTTTTGATTGGAGCATTTAGGCCATTTACATTCAGGGTAAATATTGAAAGGTATGAATTTAGTGCCATTGTATTGCCTGTAAGGTGACCATTACTATATTTTGTTTCTGTTCCTCTCTGGTCTACTGCTTTTAGGCTCTCTCTTTGCTTAGAGGACCCCTTTTGATATTTTGTGTAGGGCTGGTTTGGTGTTCACAAATTCTTTTAATTTTTGTTTGTCCTGGAAGTTTTTTTATCTCTCCTTCTATTTTCAGTGACAGCCTCGCTGTATATAGTATTCTTGGCTGATATATCATGCCATTTTTTTTCTGGCCTGGCAGGTCTCTGTGGGTAAGTCTGCTGTCAATCTAATATTTCTACCATTGTGTGTTACATACTTCTTGTCCTGAGCTGCTTTCAGGATTTTCTCTTTGTCACAAAGATTAGTAAGTTTTACTATTAGATGACAGCATATGGGCCTATTTTTATTGATTTTAAGAGTGGTTCTCTGTGCCTCCTGGATTTTGGTGTTTGTTCCCTTTACTGTATTAGAGTAATTCTCTATTATAATTTTCTCCAATATACCTTCTGCCCCCCTCTCTCGTTCTTCTTCTTCTGGAATCCCAATTATTCTAATATTGTTTTGTCTTATGGTATCACTTTTCTCTTGAATTTTCCTCTCATGTTCCAGTAGTTGTCTCTCTTTTGCTCAGCTTCTTTATTCACCATCATTTGGTTTTCTATATCATCAATTCTCTCTTCTGCCACATTTGTCCTAGCAGTAAGAACCTCCATTCTTGATTGCACCTCATTAATACCTTTTTTGATTTCAGCTTGGTTAGATTTTAGTTCTTGTATTTCTCCAGAAAGGGATTTTATTTCTCCAGACACGGTTTCTCTAATATCTTCCATGCCTTTTTGTGCCCAGCTAGCACCTTCAGAATTGTCATTTTGAACTCTAGATCTGACATATTACCAATGTCTGTATTGATTAGGTCCCTAGCCATCAGTACAGCCTCTTGTTCTTTTTTTGTGTGTGAGTTTTTCCCACCTTGTCATTTCATCCATGTAAGAATATATGACTGAGTGGGGCACCTGGGTGGCTCAGTGGGTTAAAGCCTCTGCTTTCAGCTCAGGTCATGGTCCCAGGGTCCTGGGATCGAGCCCCGCATCGGGCTCTCTGCTCAGCAGGGAGCCTGCTTCCCTCTCTCTCTGTCTGCCTCTCTGCCTACTTGTGATCTCTGTCTGTCAAATAAATAAATAAAATCTTAAAAAAAAAAAGAATACATGAATGAGAGAATAAAATACTAAAAGCATGGCAAAGACCCCAGAAAAATGTATGCTAACCAAATCAGAAGTGACCCCAAACTGGGGGAGAAGAAGGGGTAAAAAGAAATTAAAAAAAAATATATATATATATATATATACACATATATATTAGACTGGTGAATAGAACAGAGCCACCCACTTGATTTGGGGTGTATTTGGTCTCATAGAAGAAACTGCATCCCAAAATTTTAAAGAAAGAAAAACGTATATAGATACAAAAATAAGGGTAAACATGATGAAGGGATGGAATATGACTGTCAAGGTGAAAATTTTAAAAATTTCTAAAAAGGAATTGATAAGATAAGTTGGTTGGAAAAAGAAGAAAAAAAGAAAAAAAAAGAGAGGAGAGAATGTGCTCAGGCTGGAGACTAGAACAAAGTCCTGTGCTATATTTAGGGTATATTTTGATCTATTAGATGAAATTGTACCCCAAATTTTTTTAGAAAAATTTTTTTTCTAAAAAAAAAGACCTATAAATATACAGAAAATAAAGTTAGGTACAATGAGGGATAAAATATGCCCATAATAATAAAGGCTTAAAAAGATTTTTTTAAGGAAAGGTATTGTTAACATAAACTAGTTTGAAAAATTAAAAAATGAAAGAGGAACAGTTAAAAATTAGAATAAGAAAAAAAATTAAAAATATTTAATCTAACTTTGCAAGACTAAAGGTTCATGGGGAGAAAGCCATGAGTTCCATACATTGCTTTCCCCTCCTCTGGAATCCTGTTGTTCTCTTTGATTGGTGAGCTTGGTCTTGGCTGGATGTTCTTGCTGATCTTCTGGGGGAGGAGCCTGTTGTAGTGAATCTCAAGTGTCTTTGCCTGAAGTGGAATTGCACTGCCCTTGCCAGGGGCCAGGCTAAGAAATCTGCAGAAGTTTGCTTTCGGGAGTTTTTGTTCCTTGAATGCTTTCCATAGAGCCTGGAGAACAGGAATAAAAATTGCCTAGAGGAGCCAAGAGCTCAGAGCCCCACTCCTCAGTATGCCCTCAGAGTAAAGGGATCAATCACTCCTGTCTCCCTGGTCTCTGACCATGCTCTGGGCTCACTTGGCCTGTGACTGAGTGTTTCTGTCTCTGACACAGAGCCCCATTTGGAGTCTCCAAACCCAGCAGATTCCTTCCTCCAAAGGAGGAAGGTGAGTCTCCCAGGATCTGCCACTTGTGGGGTCCCTGCTTGAAGAGGTGTGGCCCAGCTGTGCCTTGGAACATGGTTTAAGGTAACCCCGATCTGAATGCTCACTCTTTGGCTCCGTCTCTGCATCCAGCTTCCCCACTCTGGTACCTGGCAGCTCTGCCACACTCAGACACCCCCTGAGGTACCTGAGACCACACTGTCCCTGCTAAGGCTCCACCCCCACTTAGCCTCTGGAGTGATGTCCCTCAGTGGAGCAAACTTCTAAAAATTCTGATTTTGTGCTCCACCACTCCACCACTTGCCAGGACCCAGCCCCTCCCCAGCGGTCTATCTTCCTGATGCTTCAGATTCACTTCTCTGCATGTCCTACCTTTCAGAAAGTGGTTGATTTACTATTCCCAGAATTGCTGCTCTTCTTTTCTTTGATCTTCTGTTGAGTTTGTAGGTGTTCCAAATGGTTTGATAACTATCTAGCTGAACTCCTGTGACCTGATGTCATTTCAGTCTGCTATTTCTCCACCATCTTGCCTCTCTCCCTCTTCTTTAAATGTGTGATAGAATTCACTCAGGAAACCATCTGGCTCTGAACTTTGTTTACTGGGAATGTTTTGATTGCTTAATCAATTTCTTTCCTGATAATTGGTTTGTTCAAATTTTCTATTCTTCTGTTTTAGTTTTGGTACTTTATGTGTTTCTGGGAATTTATCCATTTCTCCTAAATTGGCCAATTTATTGACATGCAATTTTTCATAATATTCTCTTATAATTGTTTATATTTCTGTGATATTGGTTGTTACCTCACCTTTCTTATTTGTGATTTCATTTTTTTTAGTCCATTCTCCTTTCTTTGATAAGTCTGCTTAGAAGTTTATCAATTTTATTGATTTCTTTCAAAGAGCCAGCTCTGAGTTTCATTGATCTTCTCTAATACTTTTTGTTTATTTCTTTCTTTCAATATCATTTACTTATCCTCTAATCTTTATTATTTCCTTTTTTCTGCTGGTTTTTGGTTTTATTTGTTCTTGTTTGTTTGTTTGTTTGTTGTTTTTTGTTCTGTTTTATTTTGTTTGTTCTTTTTCTAGCTTCTTTAGATGTAAGGTTAGGTTGTTTATTTGAGAGTTTTCTTCCTTCTTGAGATAGGTCTGTATTGCTCTAAACTTACCTTTTAGAATCACTTTTGATGCTTCCCAAAGGTTGTGGACCATTGTATTTTCTTTTTAATTTGTTTCCAAGTATTTATTTTTTAAGATTTTATTTATTTACTTGAGAGAGAGACAGTGAGAGAGAACATGAACGAGGAGAAGGTCAGAGAGAGAAGCAGACTCCCCATGGAGCTGGGAGCCCGATGCGGGACTCCATCCCGGGACTCCAGGATCATGACCTGAGCCGAAGGCAGTCGTCCAACCAACTGAGCCACCCAGGCGTCCCACGTTTCCAAGTATTTTTTAAATTTCTTCTTTTATTTGTAGGTTGACCCACTCATTGTTTAGTAGGTTATTTGACCTCCATATATTTGTGGTCTTTCCAAATTTTTTCTTGTGGTGACTTTTACTCTTATAATGTTGTTGTCAGAAAAGATACATGAGATGAAATCAATCTTGAGTTTGTTGAGGATTGCTTTGTGGGCTAGTATGTGATCTGTTCTGGAGAATGTTCCATGTGCACTTGACAAGAAACTGTATTCAGCTGTTTAAGGATGGAATTTTATGAATAATGTCTTTTAAATTAATATTTTCCAGTGTGTCATTCAATGTCATTGTTTCCTTGTTGATTTTCAGTTTAGATGATCTGTCCATTGATGTAAATGGGGTGGTAAAGTCCCTTACTATTATTGTATTATCAATTATTTTTGTCATTAACTGTTTTATGTATTTGGATGCTCCTATGTTGGGTGTATAAATTTTTTTATACATCTCTTCTCTCCATGTTTTATGTATATGTTGTTATACTCTACAACCTTTTATCTTTCAATTTCCTTGACTGATAGTCATTTTTACTGCTTTTGTGTCTACTACCTTTATACTGTCACTTTTGGTCTCTTTCCACTCAAAGAGCCCTTTAATGTTTCTTGGAGAGCTGTTTTTTATTTTTTTTCTTTCTTTCTTTCTTCTTCTTTTTAAATTTAAATTCAATTAGCCAACATATACTACATCATTAGTTTTTGGTGTAGTGTTCAGTGATCCATTAGTTGCATACAACACCCAGTGTTCATACATCATGTGCCCTCCTTAATGCCCATCACCCTGTTACCCCATGCCCCACCCACCTTCCTTTCCACAACCTTCAGTTTGTTTCCCAGAGTCTAGAATCTCTCATGGTTTTGGTCCCTCTCTGATTTCCTCCCATTAAGTTTTTGCTTCCTTCCTCTATGCTATTTTTCTGTGCTATTTCTTATATTCCACATATGAGTGAAATAAGATAATTGTCTTTCTCATATAGACTTATTTCACTTAATATAATACCCTCCGGTTCCATCCATGTCATTGTAAGTGGTATGTATTCATCCTTTCTGATGGCTGAGTAATATTCCATTGTATGTATGAACCACATCTTCTTTATCCTTTCATCTGATGAAGAGCTGTTTTAGTGGTCATGAACTTCTTTAGTTTTGTTTGTTTGTTTGTTTGTTTTATCTGGGAAACTCTTTATCTTTCTTATCCCGAATGATCACCTTGTGGGACAGAGTATTCTTCGCTGCAGATTTTTCCCATTCAGCACTTTGAATATATCTTGACACTCTCTTCTGGCTTTGAAAATTTCTTCTGAAAAATCCCCTGCTGTCCTTATGGGGGCGGAGGGGTTCTGCTGATAATTGTCTTCTTTTGTCTTGCTGTGCTTTTTAAATTTTCTTTCATTAATTTATTTATTTGTCAAAGAAAGAGGGAGCACAAGCAGAAGAAGCAGTAAGCAGAGGAAGAAGCAGGCTCCTGGCTGAGCAAGGAGCCCAATGTAGGACTCAATCGCAGGACCCTGGGATCATGACCTGAGCCAAAGGCAGACACTTAACCAACTGAACCACCAGGCATCCCTATCTTGCCATTTTTAAATTATTTTTTATCACTATGTTTTGCCATTTTTATTTTGCTATATTAATTTTATGCCTAAGTGTGGATCTGCTTTTGTTGGTGGTTCTCTGTGCCTCCTGGACCTGGACAACTCTTTCCTTCCCCAGATTAGGGAACTTTACAGCTATTATCTCTTCAAATAAATTTCTGCTTTTCTCTCTCTTCTTCTTTTGGGACTCCTATAATGTGAATGTTATTACATTTGATGGAGTCACTGGGTTCCCTAAGTCTTTTAGTTTTGTATAATGCTTTCTTTTTTCTCTCCTTCGTTCAGCTTGATTACTTTCCATTACTCTCTTCTAGGTCATTAATTCATTCCTCTGCTTCTTCCAGCCTGCAATTCACTCCATCATGCATGTTTCTCCTTTCATTTATTGAGCCCTTTATCTCTCCTATGTTATTCTTTTATCTTTATGTTAAGGGTCTCATTGATGTCTTATCTTGTTTTCTCAAGTCCAGTGAGTATTCTTATGATCATTACTTTAAATTCTCTATCAGGCAGGTTATTTATATCTGTTTCACTTAGATTTCTGGCCATGGCCTTGTGCTGAGATCTTTCATTTGGATTAAATCCTCTGTCTCTCATTTGTCTAAGTCTCTGTGCCTACTTTTGTTAGGGATGACAGCTACATCTACTGTTTTTGAGGGAAGTGGCCTTATGAAGAAGAGGTCCTGTAGTGCCCTGCTGTGTAGTGTCCCTTCATCCCCAGGGCCTTGCACTTTAGGAAGTGGTTCCAAATGTGTGTTGCATGCACTCTGCTTTTGTATCCTGGCTGCTTTAGACCATTTGCCTGGAGAGGTCCTTCAGGTCCTTCAGGCTGTTTGCCTGGAGAGAGCCTCTCTGAAGTAGGGTGAGTTGTGACAGTAGGGAGTAGAAATGGTTCTGAGAAGCCATTCTTGCACTAGGATGCCTGTTGTGGTTAGTGTTTGGTCCCTGGCCTGAATACAGCATTTTAACTAGGTGTGCTCTTGTCTGCTTGTGAAATCAGACCTGTTGACACACCTGCTAGAACTGAGGCCCTGCAAAACTCCTGGGTCTGAAGATACAGTTTTGAAAGGGCAGGTCTTCTGGGGGAGCAGGCCTGCTGTGCTGGGAATGGAGCAGGTGTGGCTGGGAAGGGCAGTTTTACTGAAACATGAGGGGGTAGGTCTTGGTGTAAGCAAATTAAGTAAAGAGTATAGATGCTATGCTGCTTCCCACAGGTGGCCCTGAGCTTATGCTGAGGAGAAAAGTTCTTTTATTCTTGCCAGTTCTTTTGTTCCAGAGTTCTCAATGAATACTGCATATTTGGGACATGCTCCAAGATGAGCAAATATCTTCCACAATGAGTGCCCTAGGTGCTCCTTAAATCACTGTTACCACACTGTATACCCAAGGCCTGTTTGCCCTGCCTTCTCTCCAAGAACAGCATCAGTGCCTCTGGGCTCTCCCTGAGCCAAACCCACTAACCTTTAAAACTCTAGGCTTTCAGTCCCACTGGTTGCAAGAACTCCAAAACTCAGCTACTCTCACTTTCCAGGCCAATAATTATGGGAAATTATCTTCCCCAGGTGCTCCCCTTTGTGTTGGTCTGACTCTCACCCTTCACCACCACTATGGTTCCCTCCCCATTGCAGCAGCCATGATCCATGTCTCTCCCAAACCATGTCTCCACACTTCTTATCTTCTTTGATGTGGCTCTTCTCTACCTTTAATTGTGAACTTTGTTCTGCCAGCCTTTTGGACAATTTCTGGGGGTATTTAGGATCATTTGATAGTTATCTAGTTGCACTCATGGGATAAGGCAAGCCTAGGGCTCTCCTACTTTGCCACCATCTTTCTCCCTTCAATGAAGAGTTATACATTTAATTCTAGTAAGTTAAGACCAGTGTTTTTCTACTCCAGCAATGCCATTGTACTTTTCCTTATCTTGAGTGAAAGGAGAGTGGCTACTGCTTTTTGGGGTTCTACTGAAGACAAAAGAATTTAAGTTAGGACTATGTTTAGTTTGCGTAAAGTGTGGTGTATTTTTGAAGCTTACCCTTCCCCCATGTAGAGTTCTGCACTGCTAGCATTCTAGTGCAAGAATGGCTTCTCAGAGCCATTTTTACTCCCTCCTGTCACAACTCACCCTACTTCATTGCATGACGATGCAGGGCAAGAGTATTTAATATCATATGATCATGTTTCATAGCATCTGAGACAAGAGGTCTATGTATAGTGAGAGGGGAAAAAAAAAGCTCTAATATTTGTAAAATATATGGAGCTACAAGCTAATCTGTGAAAACATTCTATCATTTATCAAATGTGTAAAAAGTACAGGTTGTTTCTCTTTCTCTTTCTCTGTCTCTGTCTCTCCCTTCATCTCTCTCTCTATATATATATATATCTCTTTCACTCTGTCTCTCTCTCCCTTTCTCCCCCTCTATCTCTCTAAATATGTGTGGTGGAATTACTCAACATATAATTGATGAGAGTTCCTGCTTTGTAGGACACAAACCTATAACAGTACTAGCAAGAGTGTAGTCTGTAATAAGGAACCAGTAAAATATATTATCTATTTCTTTCCCATCAGGCTAAAGCAAGACTGTGTTGCCTTATAGACTTAGTCTCCTCCCTGCATGTTTTTTTTTTTTTTTAAGATTTTATGTATTTATTTGAAAGAGAGAAAGAGAGAGATAATGAGAGAGAGAGCACAAGCAAGGGAGAGAGAGACAAGCATACTCCCACTGAGCAGAGAGCCTGATGTGGGACTTGATCACAGAACCCTGGGTTTTCTCTCTTTTTCTTCTTTCTCTTATGGTCTTATGACCTGAGCTGAAAGCAGATGCTTAACTGACTGAACCACACAAGTGCCCCTCCTCTCAGCACTTTTTTTCTCCCTATTTGGGTGGTTCAAGTGACCTGCCAGCCACTCTTGGAAAGCTCAGCAGGAGTATTCTCAACTACCTTCTGGATCTCACCTCAATTCATGCAAGAAATTTAGAGAGTCAAACTCTAATTTCATTTCCTAAATATATCATATAATCATTTACTCTAGATTGGCACCCCAAGATTGATGAGGGAAAAGAACACTTGGGATTCAGAATCCAAAATGATATAGGACCAGACAGCCTCTTTCCATTTACAGGACTCTTCCTTCTATGTCAAAGCCTAGAAAGGAAAATTCACACCAATTTCATCAATTTCCTCTTCTTCTCTCTTCCCTGCTTCCACAATTCTATGGGACAATGAAAGTCTGGCTTCTCCCCCTCCCCCATATCTCACCTTCCTTCTACTAAAACAAAAGCCATAAATCCTAACTGTCACAGGAGGAAGAAGCATCTTCTTTTTGCTATGCCTGTGTCCTTTTTTACTGCCCCTAAGAATGTTGAATCAAACTGAAACAGTCTAGTAATATTTTTTTTCTTTCCATATCGCTGGTTCCTCATGTTCAGTGTTTTGCTAAAGAGAGCAAGGTCTCTACCCTTTCCTTCTCAAGAGCTATAAACTTCCTGGCTTGGTTTTGGAGGTGGGAAGTGGAAGAATCAAACATGACTTAAAAGGGAAATTAAAATACATTTGGAGGGCACCTGGGTGGCTCAGTGGGTTAAACCTCTGCCTTCAGCTCAGGTCATGATCTCAGGGTCCTGGGATGGAGCCCCACATCAGGCTCTTTGCTCAGCAGGGAGCCTGCTTCTCCCTCTCTCTCCACCTGCCTCTCTCCCTACTTGTGATCTCTCTCTCTCTCTCTGTGTCAAATAAATAAATAAAATCTTTAAAATACATTTGGGCTACCATCTGCAAAATACTAATCTTTCAGCAGTTTTTCTTTTTCCCTTACCTTGTTCACAACATTTGTTTTTAGAATGCAATATAGAAGAATGATGTAAACATTCTGAAACACCTCAAATGTATAGAAAATTGATATTTTTAACTAAAAAAATTAGAAGTTCTGCCTTATCCATTGTCCATACCCTTGAAACTATGGATGTTAGTTTCCTAGGATAAAAGAACTTTTATGACCAAAGTTCCAGAAGTGATACCTACAGAAGAATATTGAAACTTTTTTCCTAATTTTTGAATTTTATTAATCAATTTTATTTATTTATTTATTTATTTATTTAGAGGAATGTGTGACCAGAGGGGAGAGGATGGGGGAGAGGGAATTTAGAGAATGTGTGACCAGAGGGGAGAGGAGGGGAGAGAGGGAAAGATAGAATCTTAAGCAGGAGCTTAGCACGGAGCCTGACATGAAGCTAAATCTTACAACCATGAGATCATGGCCTGAGCTGAAATCAAGGGTTGGACCCTTAACCAATTGAGCCAGACTGGTGCCGCAGAATATTGAAACTTGTATGGATATGAATAAAAACAATAAGGGGTGAACACTCTGTCATTACTTATAGCATAACTCTCAAATTACACTTCTGATTTATTTTATCTTAACACATATTTAACAAAAATAAGTTTAAATTAGGTAGGTTATACCACCAAATGGTAACACGGAATCAAAATTTACCTCATAGTAGATTCTGTCATTTTTATGCCTAAAAGTAAAAGTATCACAGCATCCTTTGGTTTATCGCAGTTTTCTGTGGGTAGGCTACTCAAGGTTAGCAAGGGTATTCAAGTTTGTCTGCAGAGAACTAGGCTTCTTCTATCATCCTTCTCTTCCGTCCTTAACACATACCGTTTCATTGTTTGGTATTAAGAAAGTTGGTGGGCTTGTGATCATGTTTTCATTCTATCGAGGAGGAAGGAGGAAGGGGAAGGTCAAAGGCAAAAGTCTTATTTTCAAAAAAATTTTGACATTTTCTTCAGGATGTAAAGTCTGGGTTGTCCTTCTACATTCTGCTGCCAAAATTTTAACTCCTGGTTGGTCATAGAGAGGTTATAAAGGACATTGGGGTAATTAATGAGTATTTTGTTTCCCAGCCTTTAGAGTAGAGGAAGGCAGAGAGGTTTTCAGTGAGTCACGCATGAGCCAACAGCCAGCATCGGCCATACTGACATGAGGCTATCTTTTGGCATAAATCCAAATTTAAAGGACCTTTGGAAATATCATTACCTATCTCCTTTTATAATTATAAATTACATCATAATAATAAAATTTTAGTTACAATAAATATGTATGATTTTTGGTAATATGTACATTAACTATTGACTATAATTTTATGTACTTTGCAGGATGCAGTATAATTAAACACTAATTCCAATCTATCATGACAAACCTTCTTCATGACTGAGACAATAATTCTTAGTCAAAATCATAGTAAGATGACAATATTTTCAATTATAATAAAAAGCCATGATGTGCAATATTAATTTTTCTGCAGGAAACAAAAGCAATTGATTTTCAATTGAAATTCTGCCTGAGTCCCAGTGAAAAAATCCTTTGGTCAGCACATCGAAAAGAATACAAAAAGGAAAAGAATAAGGCAAAACTCATGAATAAGAATAACTTGATTCAGGGAAACATCACATTTAGCTTTCTTATTTTCTTTAGGTAAAATTCTTTATGATGCTGCAGTTTAAGGTATTATAATGGATCTGATTATATACTGTAGAGTATTTTGAGAATTTTGAGTATAAGAGTCAGATGGCATTATCTTGAGGTTTTGTTAAATACTTTAAAATACAATGCAAACAACTGGTGTATATTGAATATGTGCGGAAATGAATTCACATAAATGAGGAGGATATATGTAATGCATATAATTTCTACCGCAGAAAAAGCCTGAAAGCAACTTCTCATTAGAAAATAAATATCCTAAAATATGACTCATGATGGATGGTTTTGAGAACTTTGACCGACACATGCAGAAATTATTTATTCAGGAAATATTTATAGAGCATCTATGCTATGCTAAGACACAGTTGTAGGTGATGAGAATATAGTGGCAAATCAAAGAGATGTTAAGATGTTCGCACCACACTTAAATAGTTAGTTCTGCCTAGAAAGGATGATATCATTATGCAAATTTGTTTTAAGGACCAGTAACTGGGAGCCCTTAGCCACTGTAATCAAGAATGTGCTCCTCATTGTTTCAAAGGCTCTACACTCCAGCAGTGGCTACACTAAGGACTTCAGTATGTCAAACAACTAATGGTTTTCTAATTGGCATAGTGCATATCAGAAATGGTTTCATATTAATGAAAAGTCGTGGCTCTGTAGTATTATGTAGACTACATTTGGACTCTCCATAGAAAATCTAACAATATTCAAGTAATATCCATTGGTAAACATGTTTTAGAGATAAATTCCTGCTTTTGAACAATGGAACAGAAGACTCTAACTAATCCTGTCTCTGGGATCCCACAGTTAGCCTCAGGCAGAGTGATGGCTGGTGCCTGAGGATAATCATAAGTGTAGCAGGAGACTGTTTTTCTGCCTCTTGTACAAAGTATGGTTGGAGTCCCTGAAAAGACAGGACTGAGATATTTGACGTATAAAAATAGCGAGTTTGAATTGTTTTGTGCCTGCTTGCTAATGGTTGTAGATTTACTGACATCTGTCATGTAACAGAATTGGTCTGAGGTAACTTTCATTCTAATTTAGCAGTGAAACTGTGGAAGAAAAGGAAGGCTGTGGAGGAGTGTAATGCTACCGGTCTGGTAGCTGCTATGATGTACAAATATAAAACTAAAAGAATAAAAGCTTAAAAGTGGTACATGATAAAATCTACTTAAATCAGATTACAATAAAAACAACAACATCCCCTGCCCTATGGCACTTACATTCTGGTAAAAAAGATGGACAATACATAAATAAATATACCATACATTAAACTTCTTAATTGGGTATTTGTAGCCTACCCCTGAGTAAATGATGGCTGAGTTAAGACCTGCATGAAATGGGTTGAAGCAAGTTAAAAACAAAAATCAAAGAAGACTACCTCATAGTAGAGTCTTGTCAGGTATCATCAGGATTTGGGAGCCCGTCTTCCTAAAGTATATGCAAAGCAAGGTTGTTGGAATTCAGCGTCTACTCATCATGCAAGGTGGGGGCGGGGGATAGTCCTGCGTTCTAAAGAACAGTTTTATCATCTAGTAATGTGGCCTGGAAAAAGACAGTGACTGTTTTGTCATTTATGATATATAAACTGAGGTTGGAATAGGAAATAGCTAATGTCTCTTTTGATTCCAAAATTTAAATGATTGTTTTCTGATTATTTCTAGTATCACCTGACATTCCGGGCTTTGATATAAATGAAAGTCAAAGCCAATATTTTTTGTAAAAGCTTTATTGAGATATAATTCACAGAACTTATTTTATTTACCCATTTATGGAAGCACAATTCAGCCATTTCTAGTATATTTACAGTCATAGAACTATCACCGCAATCAGTTTTAGAGCATTTTCATCACTCCCAAAAGAAACTCTGTACCCATTAGCAGTCTTTCTTCACCCCAACCCACCCCGCCGCCAAATACCTCTCCAGTGCAGGGAAATTACCAATCAACTTTCTATCTCCATGGATTTGCTTATTCTGGACATTTACTAGAAATGGAATCATGTGATCTTTGTGACCAGTTTCTTTCACTTAGCATAATGTTTTCAGGGTTCATCCATGTTGTAATATTTACTAGTAATTCATTTCATGTATTCCCATGTAATATTCTATTGAGTGGATATATAACATATTTTATTTAATCCATTCATCAACTGGTTGACATTTGACTTGTTTTTCACTCTTGCCTATTATAATATATCAGATGTTTCTATGCACATTTGTGTACATGTTTTTGTGTGGACATACCTTAGTTTCCCAAGATATATACCTAAGAGTGGACTTTTTGGGTCATATGACAACTCTATGTTTAACCTTTTGGGGAACTGCCAGACTCTTTTCCAAAGCTGCTATAACATTTTACATTCTACTAATGGCATATGAGAGTTCCAATTTTCTACAAGGTAAACATTTAAAGGTAAGCTTTTCAAATTCAAAAGGTAGTCTCAGGGGTAGGATAGCAGTTCATAGCCGCCCCCTCTGCCCCCCATGAATCCCTTATTAGATTGTGACACTCTGAGAGGATCCATGCAGTTTTATCACCTGTTATAACTACTAAATAACACATTTATTTTGCCTCTCAAAGTCCATTTTGCCGATGCAATTAAGTAGGGATCTTGATAAGGTGAAATCATACTAGATTGGCCAGGTGGGCTTTAAGTGAAATCCCAAATTGAGAGGCAAGAGGAGATTTGACGCAAATTAAGCAATGTGACCACTGAAGGAAGAAACTATACCACTGGTTTTGGGGATAAAAGAAGGGGCCAGGGGCCAAGGAATGTGGCTCTAGAAGCCAGAAAAGTCAAGGAAATGCCTTTCTTAGAGCCTCTGGAGGGAGTATAGCATTGCCCACACCTTGATGTTGACCCAATGAAACTGATTTAGACTGTTGACCTCCAGAATTGTAAGAGAATAAACATGTATTATTTTAAGCCATCAAATTTGTGGTTTCTTGTTATAGCAGTCATAGGAAATTAACACATCAGGTAATACATTTGCATTTTAATATTCTTGGAGGAGCTACATTGCCTTACTTCACATGAATAATTCTGATGACAATATCATATATGCAGGAGACAATTGAAGGAGATATTTGGGAGCAAATAAGCCTTTTATATCCCATAAAATTATACGTTCTATATGGTGCCTTATTCTTAAATCTGTGTAATTGCGAAAGTATACAAAAGTCTTTAGCCATTGTATAAATAGTGGTTAGGAGTCCAGGTAACAAAATCTATTTTCTATCAATTCACTGTGTAGGCATGAATTCATATTTATCCTTAATTTTCTTTTCTTTACAAAAAAAAAAAAAAAACTATAATCACTAAGGGTATGCCCTTGAGCTTTCTGTGACTCCAGTGGCAGGAAGTAGAACCAAATGGTTTACAGACTCGGGCTTTGGTATCAGTCAGTCATAAATGGTGCTGAAAAATACAAGGTATGTATATCAGAGTTTATTATGTGAGGACTGAAGGAGATAAGTTTTATAGAGTACTTAGTACAGATCCTATGCCTAGTCAACTTTCAAAAGTGGCCTTTAATTGTTTTTGAATATTATTAGTGAAGTTATCAGGGAATGAGAGTTACATATTGATGAAGAGCTCAGATTCTGAAATCAGACACTCTAGATCTGGGTCCCAGCTCAGACAAATATTAGGTGTATGACCATGGATAAGTCATTTATCATCTCTGTGTCTGTTTCCTTCTTTCTAAAATGGTTTTAATAATAGAACCAACTCATAGAGGTGTTGTAACTATTGCATGAATTCATGAAGGGAAGTTTGAAGAGTCATGCCAAGCCCCTGGAAACTCAGTCAATTTGAATGTTATTTATGGAAGAATTGCTTTAAATCCATTACCTTATCACATCAGAGGGTCTTGTCTTTTCAGTCTGTCTGTGTTTGTAAGTGGGTAGAGGAAACAGTTGTCATGTCCCTGTAAATGCCTTCCGCCCTGTCACGACACCGCTTCACACCAACAGTGCTGCCTACGTTTTTCGAACCAGTGGGGCCCTACCGACCACTTGTGTGTATGTTTGTTTCACTGTTTCTACTTTTGGTAAAGGAGTCTTATTTTCCTAATGAAACTCCGTTTATAGAATCCCACTCCACATTCAGGTCAGGAGTGAAGAGGGAGCCATGCACCCTTGCCCAAGCTTGCCAGAATCAAGGTCATGAGGGAACAAACTCAGTAATACCTGAATTTGCTGTACAAATTGTCTTCAAAAATATCCAGTCCAATTTATGTAATTTGACTCCCACAAAACATTTATTCGGATAACTTTTCTGAAGCAGCACATTTCAGTGTACCCTATGTACAGGGCACTTTAGATTATATCATCATATTTATTCATGACCACAATTCCCTCAGAAAGGTGTTATCAACCCCACTCTGCATTTGAGGAAATGAAGTCTAAGATAACTTAAGAACACAGTCAAGACACAGAGAGGAGAGAGAATCAGTATTTAAAATCTATGCCTATACGGTCTCCGAAAAACGGATGGCTGTGCCAATATTCTTTTAATCATTTTCCAAACGTTGAACATTGTAGCTTGTTTCTAATATCTTGCTATTAAACATAATGCCACAATGAATATATCTGTGCATTAATCTTTGTCAATTTTTATTGCCTCTAGATAGAATAGTAGGAAGTAGCACACTGGGTCAAAGTGTATGTAGTATTTTTAAGATTTTTTTTTTTTAATACATGAGATGAGATTGCCTCCCAAAAGATTGTTCCAGGCCTTCCTTCCAGCATGAGGAAGAGTGCCTGATTCATGCACTTTCACCACCACCATAATCCCTTAATCTTTGCAAATTTGTTGGGCAGTCTGTTCTCTCCGTTCTAATTATGTATAATTTCCAAATGGATGCTACTGCATAGATAAACACAGCCAATGGCAACAAGTGAATGAATCGAAGCATCTATATCTTGAACACAGGAAAATTAAAGTGGTAGTCATTTTACGTTTGCTTTTGTTGGAATGACAAGACTAGAAGGAAATTCAAAATGTCCCTGAATTTATATATTCTTTTAAACTTTTAAACCAGACTACATTGTCCATACATAAAAGTATACAAATCATAACTGTACTACTTGATTAAGCACTGAAATAAATAATGTCTATGTAACCATTATCTATACCGAAATATATTAGAAACCTCACGCCTTGAGAAGCCTCCTCATTACTGCTCGCAAGGCTGTCCCCACAGATGACCTCTATTCTGATTTGTGTCACCTGTATCGCTAGTTCTGTTGCCCTTTTTGCATTTTACACAAGTGGAATTATTTAGTATATGATCTTTTTAGGTCTTTAGGTCTTTAGATCTTATGGTGTATGATTTTTTGCCTGGAGTATTTTGCCCCATATGATGCATTTGAGATTTATCTCTGTTGTGTGTAACACTGACTTTTTTTCATTGCTGCACAATATCCCATTTAAGACTGTAATACTATTTACTTATTACTGTGGATGGTTATCTGAGTTGTTTGCAGTTTAGAGTTATTATGAAGATGTTGCTCTTTAGTTAGCATTGTGCTTGTACCACACATTTCTGTGTGCATTTCTCCTGTATATATAACTGGGGGTGGGACTGAGGAGATAATTAGAGTTAGTTTTGTTAGGTACTATCAAATGGTTTTCCAAGGAGATTTTACCAGTTAATGCCCCCGCAGCAGTGTATGAGAGTTCCAGTTGCTCCTTGTTCTCACCAACACTTGGCCTGGTCAGCTATTTCTTTTTTTTTTTTTTTTTAAGATTTTATTTATTTATTTGACAGAGATCATAAGTACTCAGAGAGGCAGGCAGAGAGAGAGAGCAGGAAGCAGGCTCCCTGCTGAGCAGAGAGCCCGATGGAGGGCTCAATCCCAGGACCCTGAGATCATGACCTGAGCCAAAAGCAGAGGCTTTAATCCGCTGAGCCACCCAGGTGCCCCTGGTCATCTATTTCTTATAGTGAGGAGTAGTATCTCATTGGTGGTTTTCAATTTGCTTTTCTCCGATGATTAGGAATGTGTGACACCTCTTTGCATATTTAAAGGCCATTTGGATTTCTTTTGTGAAGAGCTTGTTCAGGTCATTTATTTTCTTTAAAAGGATCATCTATTTTTGTCTTGTTGGATATTTTGAATTTAAAATATTTCAAGTGAAGCTTCTCTTTAGACATAAATATTACAAATGTCATCTCTCTGAAGCATGGCTTTGCATAGTGTCTTTTGATAAATAAGTTTTAATGAAAATTTATTGTGGGACACCGGGGTGGCTCAGTGAGTTAAAGCCTCTGCCTTTGGCTCAGGTCATGATCCCATGGTCCTGGGATGGGGACCCACATAGGGAATCTCTGCTCAGCAGGGAGCCTGCTCCCTGCCCCCCCTACCGCTCTCCCACCCTGCCTGTCTCTGCCTACTTGGGATCTCTGTCTGTCAAATAAATAAATAAAATCTTTAAAAAAAAAAAAAAGAGAAAATTTATAGCAAATGGAGAGATATTGCTACCATGTGGTGGAACTTTATAAAAATTTATTTAAGACACTCTCTGTCTCATTCCTCAGTATCCCCCCCCCCTTTTTTTTGGTAGCCTGTTAACCCCATTCATGCCCATGAATTCCTAAAATTTGCCATATAATTTTTTTTTTTGCTCTCATATTCCCATCCTTAAATATCATTTATCTTCAGGTATCTATTTTGCTTGTGAATAGAGCACATTATTTGTGACAGGAAAAGAGTAATTAATATTTCAAGTCCTCAAAGCATTGCTTGCTGAGGTAATAGGAATGATGCAATTTGCAAAATTTGGGAGGCTGAGAAATAAGTGAATTCTGCTGAAGAAGGAACTAGTGAAATAAGGAGACCCTGTGAGAAGATTCCAGGAGTTGAGAGGAGGGAGTAGCCCTGGAGGCTGGAGAGACCTGTGTGGAAAGAGCTAGCAAGGGGGAAGGAAATAGTACTTATGAATATTCTTAAATTCTGGTATGTGGTTGCAATGAATCTCCATTTTCAGTAAAATCCACATTGCAAATTGCTGCTTTCTAGAATTGTATCCACTTTGAGGTGTGGTGTGCAAAAATTTGTTAGGATGATTCAGGATAGAATAAGAGAATAAGATGCTGATCACTGGGGCTCCATTACACGTGGATTACTTGAAGCTCTAATTTACATCCGCACAGTGTGATTGATGCTATGTTTTCAGTTGTGTTTGCAGTCAACAATAGAAAAAGTGATTTGCACAAAAGCTTTTTATCTTGATGAAGTCCCAATAGTTATTTTTGCTTTCCTTTCTCTTGAGTTTGGAGACATGTCTAGAAAAAAGTTCCTGTGGCTGAAGTCACAGATGTTGTTACCTGTATTCTCCTCCAGGATTTTGATGGATTCCTGTCTCACATTTAGGTGTTTTCTCCATTTTGAGTTTATTTTTTGTATGATGTAAGAAAATGGTACAGTTTCATTCATCTGCATGTGGCTATCCAGTTTTTCCAACATCATTTGTCTTTTTTCCATTGCATACTTTTTCCTCCTTTGTTGAAGTTTACTTGACCACAGAGTTGAGGGTCCATTTCTGGGTTCTCTATTCTGTTCCATTGATCTGTGTGTCTGTTTTTGTGTCGGTACCATACTGTCTTGATGATTACAGCTTTGTAATAGAGCTTGAAGTCTGGTTTTGTGATTCCACCTGCTTTGGTTTTCTATTTCAACATTCTTTTGGCTCTTCAGCATCTTTTCTAGTTCCATACAAGTTTTAGGATTATTTGTTCCAGTTCTGTGAAAAAGTTGATGGCATTTTGATAGGGATTGCATTGAATGTATAGATCACTGTAGGTAGCATAGAAATTTTAATAATATTTATTCTTCTAATCAATGACATCGAATGTTTTTCCATTTCTTTGCATCTTTCTCAAATTCTTTCATGAGTGTTCTATACTTTTCAGAGTACAGATACTTGTCTCTTTGCCTCTATGGTTAGGTTTATTCCTAGGTATCTTACAGTTTTGGTGCAATTGTAAATGGGATCAACTCCTTAATTTCTCTTTATTCTATCTCATTGTTACTGTATAGAAATGCAATTGATTTCTGTGCATTGATTTTTTATATCCTGCCATGTTGCTGAATTCTATATGAGTTTTAGTAATTTAGGGATGGAGTCTTTTGGGTTTTCCACATGGAATATCATGTAACAGCAAAGAAACAGTTGACAAAACCAAAAGACAACAGACAGAATGGGAAAAGATGTTTGCAAATGTCTCATCATATAAAGGGCTAGTATCCAAAATCTATAAAGAACTTATCAAACTCAACACCCAAAGAACAAATAATCTAAACAAGAAAGGGGCAGAAAATATGAACAGACATTTTTCCAAAGAAGACATACAAATGGTGAACAGATACATGAAAAAATCCTCAATATCATTTGGCATCAGGGAACTACAAATCAAAACCATAATCAGATACCACATACAGCAGTCAGAATGGCTAAAATTAACCAGTCAGAAAATGACATATTTTGGCAGGGATGCAGAGAAAGGGGAACCCTCTTACGCTGTTGGTGAGAATGCAAGCTGGTGCAACCACTCTGGAAAACAGTGCAGAGGTTCCTCAAAAAGTTTAAAATAGAGCTACACTATGGCCCAGCAATTGCACTACTAAGTATTTATTGCAAATATACAAATGTAGTGATCCAAAGGAGCATCTGCACCCCCAAAGTTTATAGCAGCAATGTCACAATAGCCAAACTATGCAACTATTTCACTCATATGTGAATTTTAAGAAACACAACAGAAGAATAAACGGGAATGAGAGTAAAAAATAAAACAAGTGGGGTGCTTGGGTGGCTCAGTGGGTTAAAGCCTCTGCCTTCAGCTCAGGTCATGATCTCAGGGTCCTGGGATTGAGCCCCACATCAGGCTCTCTGCTCAGCAGGGTACCTGCTTCCTCCTCTCTCTCTCTGCCTGCCTCTCTGCCTACTTGTGATCTCTGTCAAATAAATAAAATCTTTAAAAAAAATAAAACAAGATATAAACAGAAAGGGAGACAAACCATAAGAGACTCTAAATCATAGGAAAAAATTGAGGGTTGCTCACAGGAGATGGGTGGGAGGATGGGGTGACTGGGTGATGGATATTAAGGAGGGCATGTGATACAAGAAGCACTGGGTATTATATAAGACTGATGAATGACAGAACTCTATCTCTGAAACTAACAATATGCTATATGTTAATTAACTGAATTTCAATAAAAAATAAAGTTTTTAATAAGTTTTAAGGAAAAAGCTTTTATAGCAACATATTTATTACAACAAATACAATTATATCAAATTGCGAATCTACTACAGCTCTCTAAATTGTGGACATGTGAGAATTATACCAAAATATATCTGAACTGGGCTTTTCTTTGAAAATTAGCCTCTTTTTTCGCTACATTACATTTACATGGTTAATCAAGTTAAAATTGGTAATATAGATGGTCAATCACCATCTTGTTTCTATAAAGTAGGCTTTGTCTTATTTGACATATTTCGGCCATGTCCTTGTTTTTGCCTCTCAATTGTACAATTTGGGGGGAAGTGTGGTTTTATTGAGTCTAGCAATAGAGAGTAGTAGCAAATATGAAGAATAAAACAATAATTGTGTGCTTTTCTATTAACATTTCTTTCTGAAACAAATGAAAGCGGCACCCTCAGAGGGTAATATTATGTTTTAAAACTGCTTTATTGTGGTATACCACTAATCTTTCCTATTCCAGTTGGTTCTATGTTTTCTCATCTATAGTATTAGAAGTTGATATAATTCACTGAATTACTATCCCTAACAGACAACTCCGGTCTTCTTTCCTACAAAAGAAAGACTGTAACATAAAATTTCCATCAAAAGAATTTTAAGACTTCTACAACTTTGCATGCATGTAAAATTCATGTAACACGTGCATTCATGAAGGCGCCTCACACTGCTAAAACTATTATTACTTATGAGAACTGATCTAATGGGGAGCAGTGCCAATGCCCCTGCAAGTGGAAAAGGGATTAGATGATTTCTACAGGGAATCTGAATGTCAAAACTAGATCCTGATGGTATACTTTGTTTAGACTTTCAACAGAGATTTTCAAAGTCATGAACTGTAGATCTTGCTAATTCCAACATTTTGTAAAGTGACAGAGTACTCATTTTGTGTGAAATCTTCTATGAAAAAAAAATAATTTTTGTCTTAGTCTGACTGTCAAGGACTGATTAGGTAGCACAGAAACTGAATACTAAAAGACTCCCTTCTTAAATTAAGGAATTCATGTCTACAAGGTTCCAGAACAAAAAAGATTTCTACTCTCTTGCCAGTGGGATGAAAGGATTTTTTCCTAATTGACTATACATGAATTCAGGCAAGGTGTTCAACAGACATGTAGGAAATATTCACTGTTTCCTTTGTCTAGTATGGACCTAGAATTTCAGGAAAGTTCTGTAGTCTGTATTGTGCCTATACATGCCTTCTACTTGCCTTCTATAAGTGCCTATGAGCAAAGACCACCAAAAATTCCCAGAAGCCAGTGGTATTTCCTATTGGAAAAGTTACTCTCTGTGGGTTTTAAAACTCAAGGAGGGTGGCCTAAAGATTTTTTGCTTCTTTTATTAGCCTGGAGAGAATGTTAATGATTAGGTGCCAATTCTCTTTGTGCTTTTTTTCTCCTCAATTACCTTACAAATTGGTGTCTAAATAAAGCAGGCTTATTACTAATACTATTTCTGTGCATTTTACTGAATCTTGGAAAATGTGTCATACAAGAGCAATGTGCAGTGTCCCCAGCCCTGCTGAATGTTTTCCTGCCATCTGCTTTATGACTCTTCACTCTGATTCTCCTACCTGGCTCCTATGATCAAGCAAACAGAGAAGGTAGCAGTGATCTCAGCGGATTTTCTTTCATCCAGCAGGTATCCTCTTGCTGATAGTTTTGTTTTCTTGAGGCCAAATGTCACACACACACACACACACACGCACACACACACACCCCAAATGAACACAAGTTACTGGAAGGCAGCATGTTATGGTGTGAAGACAGAGGCCTTTGGAGCCGAGGGTCTTCAGTTTGGATTGTGGTTTTTTTGTTTATTTAGGAGTGTGGACTTAGACAAGGCCACATATCTCTGTTATTCCGCTTTCCTAATATAAGTACCTAATATAATACCCAGTAAGAAGTGCTGTGTAGGGGCACCTGGGTGGCTCAGTGGTTAAGCCTCTGCCTTCAGCTCTGGTCATGATCTCAGGGTCCTGGGATCAATCCCTACATCAGGCTCTCTGCTCAGCCGGGAGCCTGCTTCCCCCGGCCCTGCCTCTGCATACTTGTGATCTCTCTTTCTATCAAATAAATACATAAAATATTAAAAAAAAAGAAGTGCTGTGTAATTAGATATAGGAAAGCTATAATGCTCTTAGAACATAACAGGCATGATTTAAAGGATAGCCAGAAGTTAAAAAAAAAAATAAATAAATAAAATCTACTTTTTTCTCTGTAAGCAGCTTGGAATAGAATTGGAGATACATAACATACACACACACACTCACGAAATCAGTATTACAATATAGAATATGATTTGGTCAAATGACTGAACAGGATAATCATTATTAGAGAATTTTAGAAGCCTGAAGTGAAAGATTCAGTGACATTCGTGGGCTAGTGGCTTTTTCTGAGCCAAAAGCACCATGGTGGGATCACTGTTTCAGGCAGGTGCTCTTGGCATCACTTGATGCAAGACACCAGAAGTGGCTATGGGAGGTTACAAAGCTATTGCAAACATTTAACAGCGTGTTAAAGCCTGGAACTGTACAGCCAGATAATTCTGTTCACATTGGAATTAAAAGCATTTAAGGACTGAGAGGGAGGAAGCAGCACAAATAGGTAATTCGCTCACCAAATGTTGAATAGAGTAAGCATCATTTCTTCCACATTTAGACTGGTAGCATCATTGATTTGAAATGAATTAAATAGCATTGAGCTACTTATTAATCCAGAGAAGACTGATTGGGGTTATGAAGAAGTATCTTTACAAATTATTTCCCTAGCAACTTCACACCCTGATGCTAGTGTTGAGTTTAATAAAACAAGGCTTTCAAAGAAGCTGTGCCAACTGAAGCATGTAGCTTAGCTACAGAGCTGAGGCAGAGCACACGGGGCTTTATCTAGACCATTTCACGGGGATATGTAATAGCCACAGAGAGCACCTCAGAATCTGTTCTCTCCCAAGTTCCTGGCCCTCCCTTCATTCGTAGCCACCGACACAGAGAAAAGACAAGAATTCTAATGTCCAGTAGGGTAATTGTAGTAACTGTATTATTCTGTTTGCTTAGCACTTTATAGTTGTCAAGGTATAATCCATATGTTTCCGGTAATTTTTATTGGTCATCTTCCCTAAATTTCTAAATATATTCTTAAAATGTGTTTCATTTTTTCAGGAGTTGCATAATATTTACATTGTTGAAATCCGTGATCTAAATTTTTAAAAATCTTTAAAAAACCCCTAATTTTCACATTACTTTAGTGATACTAGATCAGTAGAAATATAAGAAGTTTGGCCAGAATATTTGTGTCTCTTGGTAAGGAAGGGAAATAGAAGTGTGGAGAATCTGGATCTTGTTTAAGGAACCAAAATGAAGTGTTTGAGATAGAGTCTTGAAGATTCTGGGCAATAGAAAAACAATAACATTTTCCCCTATATCCCAGTCCAGCCTTCTTGGATGTATCAGCTTAATATTAATACGGTTATGTGAGTCTAGAGAAAGAGAATGGAGTTTCCAGAACTCTAAACTCAGATATGGAGAATAGCAAGTATTCTCTTTATATTAAAAGTGACTCTTACCACACACTGTGCTCAAGGACAAGTGCCTAAGTCAGCAAACACGTTTTTCTCATCCTCAACTCTAATAAATATGAGCTGTGCAAGTCACAGTCTATCTACCATTGTTACCGACAAGGAAATGAATATTTTTTAAAAGTATGTGCCCTGAGTGGATGATTCAGCTCTTCAACTGTAGGAAATCAGTGGTGAAGCATAATAAATCAAAAGCAAATGAATTAGGAGAGATTTTACTGTGAGTGTGTGTGTGTGTGTGTGTGTGTACGTGTGAAAGAGAGAGAAAAGCATCCAGTATAGATAGAAAGTTCAGGTAAAAAAAATTGAAGGTGGATTTTTTTTTTTTAAAGATTTTATGTATTTATTTGACAGAGAGAGAGATCACAAATAGGCAGAGAGACAGACAGAGAGAGAGATGAGGAGAAGCAGGCTCCCTGCCAAGCAGAGAGCCCCATGCAGGACTCGATCCCAGGCCCCTGGGATCATGACCTGAGCCGAAGGCAGAGGCTTAACCCACTGAGCCACCCAGGCACCCCGAAGGTGGATGTTTTTAAATCTGGTAAAAGACTGTGTATTTCAAAACAATGATTCTGAGGATTCAGCTAATATTGCGTTTTCGAAGAATTTAAACATCTATTTGGGGAGGGCATAGAAATAAATGACTAGGGACTAAGCATGCTATCTCTGTCTTTTACTCTGTTCAAATATATTGTGAGCATAAATTGAATCTAAGTCCCTGTGAGATGGTATCCAAGGATATTTTAATATGGCAATATCATAATATCGATATGTAAAGTAATTTAAGATGAGAATTCCTTGTATCGCGTATGCTGGACAAGATCATAGCTGAAGCTGGAAATGGTTTATCAACACATTTTCCCATGCTTAATGGAAGAGTTAATAGTTAAACTGTATCAAAAAATTTAAAAAACTGTGGACAAATATAAAACAATGGTGTTATGTAACACCATAACAGCAAGCATAATCCAGGGTTTTCCTGAGCAAACTAAGAAATGTCATCATTCTGGTGAGAGGTAAAATCAGGTAATATGGTTTTAAGAAAGTCAAGGAAGAGAGAGTTCTGGTAACAATGTTTGTTGACATTGCCTACCATTTCTCAAGCGCAGAGATAAAGCCTGTCAAGTACTCTTTTGGTTTAACAACACGGAGCTCAAAGTTGACTTGATTAGAGAATAATGGTGTGGGTGTGGACTGAGTGGGGACTAAGGAAATGGAGAAATTACAAGTGAATATGTCAAGAAGAATGGTTGAAAATTGAAAGAGATCTAGAGTAGTAATTAGTAGAGTGGATGGGTCCTAGGAGGGATTCAAAAGATGGATGAGACTTGAGTAAGTTTATATATTTGTAATGATAAGGATTCAAGAGAAGGGGAGAGGTGGATGACAAAGAGAGAAAGATCAACAGAACAAAACATGGAAAGAGCTCTAAAGACAGGTATATATTTGAAACCAACTTAAATAAATTTTGAATACTCTATAAAAAGTTCATTTGTGCTTGTGTGAAGTAAACCTAAAGTGAATTAGAACCAGTGGAAATAACAAAAATACACATTTTTAAGAGGGGTTCCTAGGTGGCTCAGTAGGTTAAGCATCTGACTTGATTTTAACTCAGGTCATGGTCTCAGACTCTTTAGATCAAGCCCCCTGTCAGGCTCCACGCAGGGCGTGAAGGCTACTTAAGATTCTCTCCCTGTGCCCCCCAGCCCCCCATCCTTTCTTTCTCTCTCTCTCACCAAAAACAAAACAAAACAAAAAAAAAAAAACACTTAAGAAAACCCATTGTATTTATTTATTTGACTGACAAAGATCACAAGTAGGCAGAGAGGCAGGCAGAGAGAGAGGGGGAAGCAGGCTCCCTGCTGAGCAGAGAGCCCAATGTGGGACTGGATCCCAGGACCCTGAGATCATGACCTGAGCTGCAGGCAGAGGCTGAACCCACTGAGCCAGCCAGGCACCCCCAAAATACACTTTTAAGAGTGGATAAATGAATAAGTTATGAATACAAGCTTTCAGTAGCTTGAAATGAGCTTCATTATAAAATACATTAAATAAATGAGAAAATATTAAGAAGGTTGATCATAACAGTAATGGGTTTTAAGTTTTATGAAATGCTGTGATAATTAGGTCAGAATTTTCAAGTGGAAATTGAGTGGTCTTCCTTAGAAATGCAAAATATTCATGAAACCTATAACAAGAATGCTATTAAAGTGTTTAGTTAAATATAATTCCGGCTCAAAATAATGAGCTTTCATTTATCATCCTGAATCTCAATAAAATTTGGCTCCCAATGTTTTTAAGGAAACTAAAATCTTCTAATAGTTTTTACAGTTTCTGGAATGAGAATTTCTGAAATCCTTCTAGGGTAGAAAGACAATTTTTTTAAGAGTTGAAAACCAACAAAACATAATTAAAGAATTCATCTGTTTAAAAACTTTGATTCAATTCAGTCATTATTTCACTTCTCACATAACAGCATAACTCGATAAATGTTTAGTTTATTGCCTACATTTAGCTGTGTCATTCCATCCTTCCATTATTTATGTCACTACTGGAGAGAAATGAATAATCTGTTTGTATGCTATGCCTGATAAAAAAAAGTTTTCTTCATTATTAAGGTACATGATACAGTGTCTCTTAGTAAAATCCTAAAAATGAGAAGCCCTGTATTCTATTATAGGAATGTGACTTCTCATTGTGTAACAATACAAACACCACTATCTGTTTATATTTCACTGCTGCAAGTAAAATTGAATAAGATAACAACTTTCTATATATTCACAAGAGAACAAATTTCATAGACTTAGCCATCCTATCCTCTATGGTATTTGAAAAATACTATGACTATTAATGATATATTCCATTTAATATTACTTATTATTTTATCTGATATATTCAAATATTTTTTGTTGCTGTTAAGTAAGCTCTATGACCAATGTGGGGCTCAAACTCGTGATTCTGAGATCAAGAATTGTATGTTTCACCAATGGAACCAGCCAGGTGCCCCACAAATATTTTTAATAAAACAGTATTCATTTTCCATCAGAGTCAGTGAAAAATAATAATTTAACTGATTTTTATGTGTAGTGCTGAAAATATAGAATGTGCGTCAGAAATTTATATTGTTCCAATGCAGGGAAAGATGCACGTGACAGACACGTATGTGAATACATTTTGAGAATAAGAAATAGTTTTCAAAATTAAACATGTCTTCAGTTTAACTAAAAAATATTTAATATGTAATTTCAGTTTAATAAATAAGTCCAAGGAAAGGTAGAGTGATATATACTAAAGAAGCATCTTATTTTATTATTGTTTGTCTCCCTCTCTGTCTTTGACCTAAGAGACTCTTAGGTAGAGGTAGAAGAGCTGGATGGGGAGATGGAGTATCTGGGTGATGGGCATTAAGGAGGGCACTTGAGGTTGTGAGCACTGGGTATTATATGCAACTGATGAATCACTAAATTCTACCCCTGAAACTAATACTACCTTTAATGTAAACTAACTTGAATTTAAATAAAATTTTGAAAAACTGAAATAAAAAATAAAGGAGCATAAAATTTTCTAGTTTTACTTTCTTTTTTATTATAGTGATTAGTTAAAGTTCTTCATAAACTGTAAATCCCCATTCAGAATATATACAAAAATGTCCTTACTAATATTTTCCTAATCTGGTAATTCATGATTTTATTCTCAAAATTTGTGATTATTTTTTTAAAGATTTTATTTATTTATTTATTTGACAGACAGATCACAAATAGGCAGTAGAGGCAGGCAGAGAGAGAGGGGGAACCAGGCTCCCTGCTGAGCAGAGGGCCTGATTCGGGGGCTGAAGGAGCAGGAGGCTGGCTGAGGACAAAGCAAAAGCTGGCGCCCTACACCCCCCCCTTCACCCGCTCCCCTCCATATGTGTAGCATTCCTCAGGCACCCCTGACTGCCATAAAACGATAAATAGTTAACTTGCAGAGATCACAGTTCTGCAAGGTAGGAGTCTCCCTTGGTTTGCAAATGTCCTTGAGATTTACAACAAAGAAGTTACCTTATCAATAGCCCTAATGTCACCCTCCCCTCCATAAAACACCGAAGAGGCGGAGGTAGAAGGAAAAGGAAATAAAGTTAAATTTCTTCTAAACCTAAATCTCATTAACAAGGATGCTTGATAGCAGGAATGTAACATTCCACCAGGAGACTCCCAATTGTCTTTACTTGATAAGTAACCAGGCCTTCAATATCCTGGTAGTGCTTTTTTCGCATGCGTGGGCTAACAGGCCAGTTCTGCTTCTGTAAGATTGCTTTGTCTGCTTTCGCGCGGGGTCCCCTGACCCAATCCACTGACGCCAAGTATGCCTGTTCAAACTATCAATCAATCAGCTCAGCCCCACCCGAAACTTGTTTGTATCTGTCTATAAAAACCCTGCACCAACCCAGCTCTGGACCTCTCGGCGTTATCGGCAACGAGCAGTGCAGAGGTCCAGGTTCGAACCTGCAATAAACGACCCTTGCTGATTGGCTTTGACTCACGTCTCTGGTGGTCTTTTAAGGTGGGGGTAATACTCAATTGGCATTTCAGGGCCTCAATCCCAGGACCCTGGGATCATGACCTGAGCTGAAGGCAGAGGCTTTAACGTACTGAGCCACCCAGGCACCCCTCAAAACTTGTGATATTAAGACAGTAAATATACAAGATGGGTTTTATGAAACTGTGAAATTTTATTTTCATTTGCCATAAATTTTGATAATGATATAACCATACATCCTGGCCCCAAACCATTTCGAATTGAAGTACCATATTCTATTGATTGTTTAATCAACAAAATTAATTAACTAATTTGATATTTTAATTATTCTTATTATGAAGTAGGGTTATATCAAATATGAATTGTAGCTCATCACTTTTTAAGTCAAATGAATCTAATTTCATTTTAAAAATCCTAATTACAGGGGTGCCTGGGTGGCTCAGTGGATTAAAGGCTCTGCCGTTGGCTCGGGTCATGGTCCCAGGGTCCTGGGATCCAGCCCGGCATTGAGCTCTCTGCTTGGCAGGGAGCCTGCTTCCTCCCTCTCTCTCTCTGCCTGCCTCTCTGCCTCCTTGTGATCTCTCTCTGTCAAATAAACAAATAAAATCTTAAAAAAGAAAAATAAAACTCCTAATTACAAAATGATTCTTTCAGTGACTTAAAATAGAATTAAAGAAAACTTTTCCCGTAAGTTATGGAAGCAGCTTTTCTTAAAGCAGATTTTGCTTTTTTGTTGTTGTTGTTGTTTATTTTGTTTGTTTATATCTTTGCTTACTTCTGTTGACTACAGTCATGCTATGTAATGATAAAGAGGAAAAATAACTTAAAAAGCTATTTCAGTATGGCATGAGAGGTATGATCATTAGTTCTGCTGCTCTATATCATATTAAGGGAAATGTCCTATCTCAGGTGAATTTGGGTATGAGAAATGCAGGGAAATTAATTTGTGTGGAGGAGGGCATCTATTCTAAAATGGGGAGGAGAAACGAAGGCTGCTTGTGAGCAGGAAATGACTAGGAATGATGATGACATCTGAAGGACAGAGCCAGTCAACAGAAACTCCTTACCCACAGCAGTGCTTGGGCTGTGGGTTCATGTCAGGCAAAAACCGTTTCCTGGTTTTTAGAGGTTACGTAACCCCCTGCAGCACATGAGAAGTGGCTGGTGTCAGGGAGCAGTATCCACTCCCTGGAAGGTAGCAGCTGGAAGAACTAGCCCGTGTTTGTTACCAATGGTGAGAACAGTTCCAGAAGCAGAACCCCAACCCCATAAAGAGAATTGGGGGAAAAGAGGGCGCTAGAGTAGAAACTTTCAAAGTGTGCAAATATGACAGGAGAAAGGTAAAGCAGCAGCTTGGAGGGCTCTACGGTACTCAGAAATCTCTTCAAAGCAGTAGCTTTAGAATATGTCTTCATAAAACAGATTCTAAAATCACGCTTTTGACTGCCATACGTTTTCTGGAATAAGTAAAACAAAATGGAGGCCCAGCAACTGCAGTGGAGCCATGCAAAGTTTTCAGTAAACTTCAAAATACTGGTGTGCTAGAAATTGTACAGAGCATATTCTTAGACCGGATTGTATGTGTATGTGTGTATTAAAAGATATAATAATATAAATAAAATGTAATCATTTAAAGAGAGCTATGCAAAATAACCAACACAATTGGTTGTTGGGATCTTTTTCTTTGGAGAGGAAATCAGTATCAAAATTGCCAAATCTCTAGGAAATAATAATAAGAGTTAAAACCCTATGTGTGGATTTGACCAAGGTGAAGTGACAGAGATTCCATTTACCACCTAAAAACAACCAAAAAAATTAACGAGCAAAATCTCTAAAACAGCAGTATTTAAAACATTGGACATCAAGCAAGGAGGAACAATAATTCCTAAGAGGTGTGGCACATATGAAGTGAGCCCTTCCCCAGCTTTTTACCTTGAGAGAGCTTTCATGCTATGTGGCACAGGGAGGAGGTACCTAGGTAGAGATTGGCATGCTCCTTGAGTTAAGGAGTTGGAGCTGAGATCTGGGGAATCCTAGATGGATAGATTCATGCAGATCAGAAAAGAGACACTTCCGTACCGAGAAAGATCTGCAGTGGATTCCCCTTGAGTATTCAGGAGAATACGGAACAGTGCATGACTATGGGAGAAACTACATGAGGCTCTGAAAAGAGTCACCCTAAAGGATGGGTATGTTGTTTATAAGCATGACATCAAATACAAAAACCCTAAAGTAATAGGTTGGTGGTTTGGTTTGCATAATAGCTCAGAATACTCGATGTCAAAAAGGTCCGAAGACAATGAACAGCTAAAAATACATGCATTATATGAAACAGATGAGGATCAGTTTCCTTAACATGAAAATAATTCATGATTAGAGAAAAGATTAATAGTCCCTTAGAAAACAGAAACACTGTTTAACATTGCAGAGATATATGTATGGATGATTCTTACTGGGTCATTTGTAATTTAAAAAAAAAAAGTTTTTCTAATTCTATGAAGAAATGTGATTGAATATATTTGGGTATACTCATAAAATGAAATATTATTCAGCACATAAAAAGGACAAGGAAAATCTCTGTAACCTAATAGAAAGAGAAGAATAAGATGGATTATTTTGGAAATAAAACAAAATTGTGGAACACCAATGTAGCATGGTCTCATTTTGGTAAAAATTAAAATAAATTATATGTGTATGTAATTAAAAAAATAAAACTGAAACTGTCTCTGAAGAGATATATCAATAATGAATAAATATAAGAAAGTCACATACCAAGGGCCAATAAATCTATGATCATGTGGATATATTCATAAAAGCACTACCAGATTTGTAAAACTGTAAGCAGTTGATAAACACCCGTGCTGAAGTGTTGACACCTGCTATGTAAAATAGAAACTCAAGCAGTTGTTATTAATAGGACCCAACACTTTTGTTAACCAATAAGGAAATGAATATTGAAGTGATTTATTTGAAAACTAGAAGTTTCACTTATAGAAATGTTTCATACTTCTATAAATGTGGGAGCATATGTGTATAAAGATAGCTGTTGTTTATAATTATCTAAACTGAAAACAATTTAGTGACCATTCATAAGGGCTGCTTAAAAAATATGAAGGTTTTGAAATACAATTAATATTCTTCAAGACTTTAAAAGGATGTGCTATAAAAAGACTATTTTGGATTTTTAAAAAATTTTTTAAAAGATTCTATTTATTTATTTATCTGAGAGAGAGCGTGAGCGAGAGAGAGAGCAAGCAAGCCAGGGGAGGGACAGAGAAGCAGACTCGCTGCTAAATGGGGAGACCAACTTGGGACTCCATCCCAGGACCCTGGGATCATGACCTGAGCCGAAGGCATTTAACCGACTGAGCCACCTGGGTGCCCGGAGAATGTTTGGATTTTGTCAATTGACAAATGACAAATGAGAATGACAGTGGCTGTCCTTGACAGCCACTCCTTACCTCTCTCCACCAAGTTTGTGCTACCTAGACATGCAGAAATGTCACCAATAGCTTCCTTGACTTCAGGTTTCCAGTCAGGATGGGAGAGGAAGAACAGAGACTTTTATGCCTTTCTCACTTCCTTCTGGGTAACTAAGGTTAGAACGAGCTGATGGTTCCTAGAAGGCAATCCTATCTTCCCAGTCCTCTCTTGTCTCTGTATTTTGGGGTTGTTCCAAGTCTAGAGAAATGGGAAAATACCCTTTTGTTACTAGTCCCCCACATTACTGTCTTCCCAATACTGTAATATCCTTGTGGTTTTCCTTCATCTTAACCATGACTTTATAAAGAGTCCCTTTATTAATTTCTCCTAACATTCTTTTAAATAGCCAGCTGGGCAATGTGTATTGTTTGGTATAACAAAAGCAAGCTGAGTATGTCAGACTATGTAAATGACAGCAGTTGAACTTAGAGATTCTGGAGTCTGGGCTTGAGTCTGAACTATACCACTGACTAGAGTGGCTCTGGGAAGATTGCTTAACTTCTTTAAGCCTTAATTTTCCCTTCTCAGAATAAAGCAGACACTCTCTGCTACATTGGGCTATGGTGAAAATTAATAGAGAACGTGAATGTAATATACTGACCGAATAGACTGATCACTATTAATGAAAATCAACATGAACAGATCTCTTACAGTGCACCAGGCATTCCAGGCCACTCTATATAACTATTTTAGTTTTTTCAATAGCTTATGAATACAGATGATTAGACATATGTGCACACACACACACCCATATATATATTAAAATATACTATATATGTAGTATCTGGCATATAGGAAATATTACTTTTTAAAGATTTTATTTACTTTTTTGAAAGAGAGAGAAAGAGAGCATGAGCGGGGAGGGGGGGGGCTTTGGGAAGAGGAGGCAGAGGAAGAAGCAGACTCCCTACTGAGCATGGAGCCTCACATGGGGCCCGAACCCAGGACCCTGAGATCATGACCTGAGCCCAAGTCAGATGCCTAACTGACTGAGCTACCCAGGCACCCCCATAGCAAATATTATATAAATGTTTGTGTTATGATTGTCATTTTAATTTCCTAATTTTAATGATGAGGTAAAGGAAAGGTTAACTATTAAAGGTTGGTTTATCAAACAAATTTAGCTTGGATTTGAATTAAGGAAGGGTGGCTTTAGAAAACAATATTTATGTGCACTTACCCAATAAATACTACTTATGATGATTATTGTTTATTCTATTTGTGTAAATATATTTAATAAGCATATATTGCATATATAGTTTTGGCATATATACACACCATATGAATATTTGTATGTTCACAGGCTATGTCAAGGAAGACTACATATCAACCCATTATTTTAAAAGTTACAGATATTAATTAAAAGTAAATTATGTTAGTGTACATCTATCTAGCTATGTGTGTATTTGTGTACTGACTACCAGTATACATATAGAGGTAAAAGTATCTGTCTAAAATTTGTACATATGTAGCACATTCAGTTATAATATCCTCTATTTCTACATGTATGACAAGAATCAGCACATGCATTTAAGATCACTTGTGCTTGCATCTCATAATTTAAAAAAATATAACTTTTTCTTGTAGCAAATGAACAGTAGTCAAAAGTTTAAAACTTTGCAGAAATGTCTGTTCATGTCCTCTGTCCATTTCTTGATTGGATCATTTGTTCTTTGGGTGTTGAGTTTGCTAAGCCAAACTATGGAAAGAACCTAGATGTCCATCAACAGATGAATGGATCAAGAAGATGTGGTATATATACACAGTGGAATACTATGCAGCCATCAAAAGAAATGAAATATTGCCATTTGCAACAACATGGATGGAACTAGAGTGTATCATGCTTAACGAAATAAGTCAAGCAGAGAAAGACAACTATCATATGATCTCCCTGATATGAGGAAGTGGTGATGCAACATGGGGGCTTAAGTGGGTGGAAGAAGAATCAATGAAACAAGATGGAATTGGGAGGGAGACAAACCATAAGTGACTCTTAATCTTACAAAACAAACTGAGGGTTGCTGGGGGGAGGGGGGTTGGGAGAACGGGATGGGATTATGGACATTGGGGAGGGTATGTGCTTTGGTGAGTGCTGTGAAGTGTGTAAACCTGATGATTCACAGACCTGTACCCCTGGGGATAAAAATATATGTTCATAAAAAATAAAAAATTAAAAAAAAATAAAATTAAAAATTAAAAATTAAAAACAAGTTTAAAACTTGTCTCATCAAACAAAATCACTAAATATAACTTATGTTTTGAAAATGTGTAGGCACTATATTTTAGAGAAAATAGTGTTTGTTTGCTTATGGATATGAAGAAGTATATCTCTACCTATGTGAGAGGTATTTTTGCTTCTGTACTATCACCAAAATTACATGATGATGATTTTTGTCTGAGAAATGCTATTTCACATGTGTTAAATGAAAGGGTATACTTTGTTCATTTCTAGTTTTTTAAGGAGCCTCCAATAATATTCAGTATAAGTAGTTGATCTTTTAAAACTCTTTCCCCTTATTGTATCTCCCTTGAGAGTACCTTAAAATACTGAAATATGCCTCAAATGATGGACATCACATAAATTAATAGAATCTCTGACTAGTGCAGAACTTTTTCTAATGTAACCATGGTTTCATCATTGAGCATTTCTATTGTTAGTTCCCTTTGCTTCTGGAGAGAGGCAAAACAGCAGGACTTTTGATATCTGAATAATTTGAACATAAAATGACAGAATATAATACAAAGGGAAGATAGCTGAGTTTTATGTGAGTATGGATTTAAATATCTATTTTAATTTCCAAAAGGTAATATGGATTCCTATGGCAAAACAATGACTCTAATTTAAGCTACAATTTATTATGAAGGATGAGGAACATTGTGAAACATTCAGGCAAACTGTCAACACTGATGCTTAAATGTTGTGATTACAGTTGCTATTTGAGGGCAGAGATCATTTTGCTTGAATTCCTTGCTGATGAATTTGTTGTTCAAATAATATGCTCCCTGAAATATAATATAAAAGGGATAGCTATGATCAATGGACTAAGACTTATTTATCTACTGTAAATATTTTCATTGTCAGGTTACAGTGTACAAAGAAAATAAAGAGGGCAAATCAGTGGGGAGAATGTTGATGCAAGTTACAGACTATGCTTTTAATTTACCAGGTGGCAGGGAAACTTCAGGGCATACACCAGCATCACATGTTTTTTCCTTTCTTGTAATTGGAAGACAGCAAATGTTGTAGGAGAGGTGTAAAATAACAAGAAACATTAGCTCTTTTGGTAAGTGATATTGAACAATGTGATGTGATGAGGAAGTTAAATTATACATCATTATATTGATGAATAGATCTGTGACATAATAGATTAAATTAATAGTTATAATGTGAAGTTTAAATTTAAAAGCTCCCAGAGCAAAACCTTCAGAGATAATTAACTAGCTTTCCTTTGACCTGTCGGCCAAACACTGAGGAACACAGAAGAAGATACTATTTTTCTGTAATTTTTTCCTTAGCCTCATCGTATTATGTTCAAATACACAAAAACCTCCTACTTTATCTCTTAAAATGCTGTATCAGGGTTCCTAGTTAGGTGTTGGCAGATTTTTTTTTACAACAATGCATACAATGTATGCATCCTTTAAGCTGAAATATAATTATGATCTAATGACCCACTCAGGTAAATAACTCCTCCAACTAGAACTCAGAGTTCCATTTTGAATTTCCATGACTTATTTGGAGCTAGTATGGACTTTCCCTATCTATGTTCTATTGTCTAGTATTGGAAGATGTTTCCTAACTAATCAGAGATGTAATTTATAAGAATGAATATTTTATTTTAGTTCTAGCTTTGATTCTAAGCAACACAAAAAGTGTTTTAATATTTATGGCCTTATTTCCTTTACAGGAAAAACTTTATTATTATTTGTCTTAATATTATTATTAAGGTAGGATTCTTTTTTCTTTTTTTCTTTTTAGTTCACACTGGGATTGTGGAGTGGTGTCATATATTGTTGCAGGCAAAAATTAGTCTAACTCTGGAAATCATATATTATTTTCAAATTTCTTAAATGTAAATAAATTATTTGTACATGAAGGAGTTAGAAGTGTACTGGCATATTTCAAGTCCCACCCATCATACTTACTACTTACTTCTACTGATCATTTTATCTGATCACACTGGAAATTCTTTGTAGAAGGGCAATCTATTAGTTCTATTGTCTTCTGTTTTCCACAAAAAATATACATATTATATATACATATATATTATATATACTATCTAGATAAATATATAGAACAACTTTTCAATCTATGATACAAAGATGAAAATGATTTTTTATTTTGTCCTTTTTTGCATCTTTTTTTTTAATTTTAAATTTTTTATTTTTTTATAAACATGTATTTTTATCCCCAGGGGTACAGGTCTGTGAATCGCCAGGTTTACACACTTCACAGCACTCACCAAAGCACATACCCTCCCCAATATCCATAACCCCACCCCCCTTCTCCCAACCCCCCTCCCCCCAGCAACCCTCAGTTTGTTTTGTAAGATTAAGAGTCACTTATGGTTTGTCTCCCTCCCAATCCCATCTTGTTTCATTGATTCTTCTCCTACCCATTTAAGCCCCCATGTTGCATCACCACTTCCTCATATCAGGGAGATCATATGATAGTTGTCTTTCTCTGCTTGACTTATTTCATTAAGCATGATACGCTCTAGTTCCATCCATGTTGTCGCAAATGGCAAGATTTCAAAAGATGGCTGCATAGTATTCCATTGTGTATATATACCACATCTTCTTGATCCATTCATCTGTTGATGGACATCTAGGTTCTTTCCATAGTTTGGCTATTGTGGACATTGCTGCTATAAACATTCGGGTGCACGTACCCCTTTGGATCACTACGTTTGTATCTTTAGGGTAAATACCCAGTAGTGCAATTGCTGGGTCATAGGGCAGTTCTATTTTCAACATTTTGAGGAACCTCCATGCTGTTTTCCAGAGTGGCTGCACCAGCTTGCATTCCCACCAACAGTGTAGGAGGGTTCCCCTTTCTCCGCATCCTCGCCAGCATCTGTCATTTCCTGACTTGTTGATTTCCTTTTTGCATCTTTAAGTTAAAGTTTTCTAGAGTGAACTTACTCTTATTTTCAAAGATCTAAATAAAACTGAGTGGTTGCACTCAGTTTAAAGGCATCATTTAACGCGACTACATTTTTTTTAACTTTATTTTTTCAGTGTTCGGAGATTCATTGTTTATGCATCATACCCAGTGCTCCATGCGATACGTGCCCTCCTTAATACCCACCACCAGGCTCATCCACCCATCGTCCTCCCCTCCAAAACCCTCAGTTTGTTTCTCAGAGTCCAGAGTCTCTCATAGGTTCATCTCCCCCTCCAATTTCCCCCAACACCCATCTCCTCTCCTTCTCCCAATGTCCTCTGTGTTATTCCTTATGCTCCAGAGTGAGTTATGACTCACTCTGCTTGACTTATTTCACTCAGCATAATTTCCTCCAGTCCCATCCATGTTGATACAAAAGTTGGGTATTTATTTTTTCTGATGGAGGCACAATATTCTGTTGTATATATGGACCATATCTTCTTTATCCATTCATCTGCTGAAGGGCATCTTGGTTCTTCCCACAGTATGGTGACTGTGGCCATTGCTGCTAAGAACATGGGGGTACATATGACCCTTCTTTTCACTACATCTGTATCTTTGGGGTAAATACCCAGTAGTGCAATTTCAGGGTCATAAGGTATCTCTATATATAATTTCTTAAGGAATCTCCACACTGTTTTCCAAAGTGGCTGTACCAACTTGCATTCCCACCAACAGTGTAAGAGGCTACATGACTACATTTTAATGTGTTTTCCTTTCACAATAATTAAATTGTGAAGTGCATGGCCAGAATGGCTCCTGATGTGAAAAATTTGTACTACAGTGATATCATTTAAGAATTGATTTATCTTAGAAAACTGACAACGTAATGGATATATCAACATTAACCTTGAAACCAGGACCTATAATTAGCCAAAGTTGACAAGGAACAAAGATCACAATCTGAAGGTTATCTTCAATATCTTTATCTAATTTCTAAAGGACAAACTACTTCACCTAACACCCACTGTCTAAGTGATCACCAAATAATCATTGTAAATTGGTCTAAAGTAAATCACCTGTCTATCCATATACTTCTTTTGTTCTTTGAAAAATAAGCGACAAAGGAAGAGAATATTAGATTACTCTTGCTGATGTCCACATGGTGCCTGACCCATTAACATATGTGGCCAGTTAAACCAGCGGCATTTTATTAATCTCAGCCAGTTCAAGCAATTTAGTTAGTCCTTTCTAAAATGTGCCCTTCCTTCACAAGTATAGATTTTTCCTTGCAACCCTAGAGCTTTGAATAGTTTTCCCACTTGAATAAGTTAAACATATTTTGGGGTCATGGAAAAACAATTAATTAAATCATTTAAATGAATTTTTGGCAGAGAGGCAAACTTCAATTTACATAGCAAGTACATTATTATGGGAGAAGACGAGAAAATACATACATACAGTATTACTAAAAGACTTTTCAAGTAATGTGGGTTTGTAGGATAATATGAAACAAGATTTAAATTAAAATGCCTAATATAAAAATGCATGTGGGAAATAATGTCTTCTTTCCATATAAAGGCAAATAACAGACATAGAGGGTGGATAGATGATGGATACGTAGATACAGGTTTAGATAAATAGAAAGATACTGCATTAAAACAGCAATTGTGTAAATATGCACTGACAGGGTAAAAAGCATTTTATGAAGGTGGTAATTGATAAATGAAAGATATCACTCTTAGTATACTCATTTTATGGCATTACCTATTTTATTAGTCTTATCTTCAATCATTTAGCTAATTTTAAATGTGCGTAACCCTTTATGCACAGTTTGTTTATATTTAGAGTGTATTCATATGAAATATAATTTATTTGTTAAAATTGAACCATTTAATGTAAATTTAATGTCTTTTCTAAAATTAACTAGAACATAAATAAATTCTTAAAATGTTGTGTTTATGGCAAGGAAACACAATAAGATATAATGATGTTCTTAAACACTGATGGGAGTATTATTTATTCTTGCAGTAAAATGGAAAACTTAGGGGTGCCTGGGTGCCTCAGTTGTTAAGCCTCTGTCTTCAGCTCAGGTCATGATCCCAAGGTCCTGGGATGGAGCCCAGCATTGGGCTCTCTGCTCTGTAGGAAGCTGGCTTCTCCCTCTCTCACTGCCCTGCTTCTCCCTCTCTCCCGCCCTGCTTGAATTCCTACTCTCGGTCTCTCTCTCTCTCTCTGTCAAATAAATAAAATCTTTAAAAAAGATAAATAAGGGGTGCTTGGGTGGCTCAGTAGGTTAAAGCCTCTGCCTTCAGCTCAGGTCATGATCTCAGGGTCCTGGGATCGAGACCCACATCGGGCTCTCTGCTCAGTAGGGAGCCTCTTTCCTTCCTCTCTCTGCCTGCCTCTCTGCCTACTTGTGATCTCTGTATCTGTCAATAAATAGATACAATCTTTAAAAAAAAAATTAAAAAAATAAAAATAAAATTTAAAATAAAAATAAAATTTAAAAGAAGATAAATAAAATGAAAAAGTTAAGTTGTATTTTCCCATATTAGAAAAACGAACTCCCAGTTTTAATCCCATACAACTTTAATATTCAGTTTTTGATTATATGAACCCAAGTATACAAATTATCTTAGAGTACTTAAGAGAATTTCTTTTAATATACCGTCTGTTTGGAAATTTCATCACATTTTACCATAAAAATAGTAACTGTGAGGTAATTATTTTTAGGAGCGCACATTTTATTTAAGATTTTGAAAATGGTCTCTTCTCTTAAAAAAAGAAAAGAAAAGAAAAGAAAATGATCCTTTTTAAGGCAATGCAAAATCCCAGTACTTAGAGATTAAAATATTTTCTCATAACTGCTATCTTTGGTGATATCAGAAGTTAGCCTAAAAGTTATGGTATTGACATTAAGATCAAGTGAGATCTTGGTGAAGTAAGAGTGATAAATAAGTAAACAAACAAAACTGAGTCTGATATAGAGTAAAACAGTTATATAAAGTTATTCATGTGAACAATGTATTTTTACACATTTCAGTTAATATAAAAAGTCTTTTTTTTCTTGAGTAAGCTCAATTTGTGAGCCACTCTTTACATTGTTAGAGTGCTATGTAAGCCCATACTTACTTTTTTTTTTTAAAGATTTTATTTATTTTACAGAGAGAGATCACAAGTAGGCAGAGAGGCAAGCAGAGAGAGAGAGAGAGAGAGAGAGAGAGAGAGAGAGAGGAGGAAGCAGGCCCCCTGCCAGCAGAGAGCCCGATGCGGGACTCGATCCCAGGACCCTGAGATCATGACCTGAGCTGAAGGCAGAGGCTTAACCCACTGAGCCACCCAGGCAGGCCCAGCACACACTTACTTTTAAAGTAAAAATAATACCTTCCAACAGTTTAAGTAGATATTGCTTGTTTTGATAACTTGCTCATCTGAATTTAATAATTATTACAGTAATTGCTTACAGAAAGTATGCCGTGTTCAATGTTTTATCTATTGTATCTGACAATAAATATTTGTTGCATGAATTAGTAATTTCTGATTTTAAACACAGGGATATTTTCTGTAGATCAAAAACATACAATCCTAAAATAGTCATACAAATAATATTTAGCCATGTCTTTCTATTTCTATGCTCTTTGAAAGAGCTCTTATATAGTCTTGTCAGAGAATCAGTATTATTTGAGGAAATGATATCTAGCGCTGCTTTCTCATACATTGTTTTAACTCCATGCCATGTGATTTAGGAATACAAGCCAAAGTACAAAAAAGGATAATTTAAATGCATTTTCCCCAAATGAAGGTATAAAGGATTCTCATACATTAACAATCTAACCTAACCATATGTTTATATTCTGATAAAGAGTCAGTGTAGGTAACTGTATTAGAAAGCATTTTATAAAATCATTAATAGACTAAATGGTATGTTGATGCCTTAAATGTTGACATAAATTCTATATAATTTACTTATGTGTTTTCTATTTGAAACTTCAGAATTGAGAGGGTAGCCAGGTATGTTTATTATCAAGACCATCCCTGACTTTTACCTGCTTGTACAAATTTGCTCTACCGTGACCTCTAATTTTTATCTCAGCTGCAAATACTAGGTTTTGCCTGCTTTCTCAGGTCTGGAATTACTGGTGCTAATAATAGCTGGCATTTATTTAGGTCTGTATATAAATGATCTTCTTTAATCCTATGATGTAGATACTATTTTATCCTTATTTTTCACATAATGAAATGGGACATACAGGAAGTTTAAATAGAGGGGGTTTGGGAGAAGGGGGTGGTATTATGGTCACTACTACATTTTATTTCCTTCCTTAGGGAACGTGTCCTGCCTTTCTCCTGCAACGTCTTGTGAGCTGGGATTATGCTGCAGTCAGTTTCTGAGCAAACTTCACATGCTGCCAGACTTCCCACTTGCTTCTCCTTGACTGCTGGGGTCTCCCCTGTTATGGGTGATTGTGATGATTCAGATGCTCTGCCTACTGAAATATTGGTGTGTAATGTACCACGATATCTCACTGCTACATCCCCCTGCCTGTTGTTTGCCCTAACACCTTTTATAGTCTGACTTCCTCCTACAAGTGCTGCACATCTTCAAGATGATTAAAGAAGGTCAGTTAGGAGACTTCTACAATAATATGGCAGGAAGGAGACTGCATCACAAAGAAAGAAAGAAAAAGACAGAAATGTTTTGTAGTTAAAACACAACAATCTGAGTTTCGTACTAGATACAGAGCCAAAATTTAGAATTAATTGAATGGAGATTTCAAAATTATGAACCTTAGTTACTGAAAGGTTGGATGTGGCATTCAGAATAAAGAGAAACTGAGACGAGGAAGGGGTAAAAAGGAGAGAAATAAACGTGGTTTTGGCTACAATGATTTTGAAGCAAAGGAGAAACCTACAGAGATACCTTGATATCACCATGTCCTCATGTTCATTTGTTCACCATACATGATAACAATTTTAAAAACTTTTCAAATATCTCATAGTGAAATGCTGAAATAGCGGCAGCTTGGGAAGTTGCATTAAGTACATAATAGGTGTTCAGTAAATTCATTGTAATTACCAGACTAAGGCATAGATTGATACCTTATTTTGACAGTTTCAAGGCCAATTCATTTCAAATTGAATGTGCTACACTCAATCGTTTATAAATGGAAAGATATCAAATGCTGTCACTAAAGCAGAATCTCTCTTATAGGTATATTCAATTAATCTTAAAAACTTTTGCTATTCAATTTAAAAATACCCTAAGAATATTTACTTTTGCCCTTAATAACTTCAAAATGATATGAAAAATCAGTCCTAAAGTTTCTGATTAATAAGTATTAAGTTTTAATTGCAAGGTCATTTTTAAGGTGTTTAATAAGTATCTTAGTGCAGAATTCTATTTCATAAAGAAACAAAGGTTCAAAGAAAGAGATTATGAGTTTTATTCCTGATAATTTGCTTAGGAAATTTCATGTAGCTATTACTTATAACAAAGTATTTAACAAATTAATGCATTTATATTTTTAGAGAAGAAAGAATTTTTTAAAAATGTTTCCTTTCACTTCGCTGGTTTTTTTTCCTTTCCTTTCTTTCTTTCTTTCTTTATTTTTATTTTTTTTTATTTTATTTTTTTTTTGTTTTGAGTAGGACACTAAAACCCAATTGGACAGAAATTAATTTAAAGGAGAATTATATTCTTTGAGAATTATAGTCCTTAATACTGACCATCCTTAGGTCCTGAAGGGTTCAGAAATCACAGATACAATTTTGCGCTCTTTTATATCCCCTTTATCTACTTACCCTTCCCCCTACTCACCTGCCCTCTGGCAACCACCAGTTTGTTCTCTGTATTTAAGTCTGTTTATTTTTGTTTGTCTTTCATTGTTTTGTTTCTTAAATTCCACATGTGACTAAAATCATACGGTATTTGTCTTTCTCTGACTGATTTATTTCGCTTAGTTTTATACCCTTTAGGTCCATCCATGTTGTTGCAAAAGTCAAGATTTCATTCTTTTTTGTGGCTAATATCCCACTGTATAAATGTACCACATCTTCTTTATCCATTTATTTACGGATGGACATGGGCTGCTTCCATATTTTGGCTATTGCAAATAACGTTGCAATAAACACAGGGTTGCATATATCTTTTTGAATTAGTGTTTTTGTATTTTTTTGGTAAATACCCAGGAGTGTGATTACTGGATAATATGGTAATTCTATTTTTCATTTTTTGAGGAAACTCCGTACTGTTTGTCACAATGGCTGTAACCAATTTGCATTCCCACCAACAGTGCATGGGGGGTTCCTTTTCCTCTAAATCCTCATCAAACTCTTGTTTCTTATGTTTTTTATTTTAGTTATCTTGACATGTGTGAGGTGATATTTCATTGTTGGTTTGATTTGCATTTCCCTGATGATTAGTGTTGTTGAACATCTTTTCAGGTGTCTATAAGCCTTCTTTGGAAAAATGTCTGTTCACTTCCTCAGCCCATTTTTAAATTGGATTATTTGCTTGTTGTGTGTTGAGTTGTATAAGTTCTTTATACATGTTGGATGTTAACCCCTTATCAGATACATGCTTTTGTGCTTTTTTATTTCCAAATTAGGATGCCAAATTGTTTTTTTGTCAACTTTACTAAAATGTAAAAACATCATAATAGTCATAAAAGCCACACATTATAATAAACAAATATAATGAGGAAATAAAGAACAATTTTGTAAAAAGTGCATTTTATATATAAGCTTCTCTGTACCACAAAAGTAATAGATATAGCAATAACGCACATTTTAAAAGTAGAATATTTAGGACATGCTTCTGGGTCAAAGTTTCTTTTTCTATACACTTACACACACACACACAAAGACCATAGGTCCATGGTTTTTGCAAGGTGCTGTACAATAACTGATATTTATAATTGGGGTCCAACAGAACTGATGAATTGTGTGATAAAAGAAGACCCATAATAAATATTTTAAAATAAATGAATACTAGAATGTGAACTCCATAAGTATAAATTTGTTTGTTTTTAAAATTCACTGCCACTTCCTCAACATAATGTACATCAAGATGCTTAATAAGACATATATAGAATGAAGGAAATGAAATTCATAAATTAACGATGAATTAGAACAGGGAAGAAACTATCTGAATTGAAAAATGTGTTTCTAGTTATTTGGATTAACATCATTCCTCCAAGCCCTGTAAGCATGGTTCCCAATCAAGGATGAAACATCACCTTGCATTTCCCTTTTAACTTTTTGTTCCTCTGTTACTTATTTCCATATGTAATCAATATAATGTTGTTTCTGGTCTTTACTCCAAATGTCTTGTCTATTTCTTTCACTAAAGTTTTAGTGTCATTTATTTTGCAAATTAATAATCCAAAAATTTTGATGTCTTACCACTATCCTAGGACATTTCTCTAGTCAGATCATCCTTCTTATCATGACCCTTTCTCCATTTCCTCAACCCCAAAATAAATTCTGTATAATTGTTCAAGCTGTTTCCTCACACTCTTACCTCCTAATGTAACTCATAAAAACATTTAAATCCCAATTAATATCTACCTTATTTGAGAACCTTACTGCTTTGATATGCATAAATTTCAGTGGATTATACCTTTTCTTTTCTATACTGAAACCTATTATGATTTTGTCTTTTTTCTTCCTTAGGGTCTTAGGGTCTCGAGGAGTATGGCCGGTTTTGTTTTGTTTTGTATGGTTCATATTGAGTAATTGTCATCACTCAGTATATACTTGTTCAGTGAATAAAAAAAAATTCTTGATGCCATTCTTCCATTGCACTGGTTATATAGAATGGAAAAGGAGGAGAACCCTGAAAATGGCAGCAATATCCAAAGAATATTGATATGTAAACACATTAGCCAAAAATATTATTTTGAGAAGTATATTAATATATGAGGCTAAAGGAATAAAAAACATCTATCCTGGATCTGTGGCAGCAGGAAAAGAGATGTGGCAAAACTGTGATGAAATCTCTGTTAGGTTCTGGCTTGACCACTTCTTCCATGAACATAGTCTACATGACCAGGCCTATGTCAGTACAGAAGGGATGCATATTCCTCCTACAGAAAGCAGTGTAGTGAGCATTGTGACAGGTGGGGATTTAAAATCTTTTACAGTGAATATTGTAGTAGCAAATAGTAATAAAACATAAATAGTAATAAAATATATAACAACATGCAGTATAATAAAGTAATTAGATTTGTTTTCCTGTTCCAGACAAAACTAGCCACAATAATATATTGTTATCATATATAAATTTAGGTTTCTGTATGTTATAAAAATTACACATAGAGTGTATAATACTAATGGGTATCTAATATATTACATACAGCTCTGGTTACTAATACTTTGATCTCTGACTCCCCTTCAGAATCTCATACTATCAGTATTCATCTAAAAAATGCACTTGTGTATATACATACAAATTTTGCATGTAATTTCAGGGGATTCTAGAACTTTCTAAAGCCTGCCTAGGACCTCATAGAGCTCTGACTTCCAAGACAAGAACTCGTACATTCTCTTTTCAGTTTGTTCCACCTCTTTCCCACCATCAACAGCCATATTCCATGGACAGCCACTATTTCAACCTGTAATCTCCTTAAGCCACTCTGATTTGTCTTCAGAAATTATCGCTTTGGTGAAACTTCCCTTATTCAATATTCTAGTAATCTCTTATTGCTTCAATATTCTAGTAATCTCTTATTGCTAAGTACACAGGTCGTTTTCCATTTATTTTTTAAAGATTTTATTTATTTATTTGACAGTGAGAAATCACAAGTAGGCAGAGAGGCCGGCAGAAAGAGAGGAGGAAGAAGGCTCCCTGCTGAGCAGAGAGCCCGATGCAGGGCTCGATCCCAGGACCCTGGGATCATGACCTGAGCCGAAGGCAGAGCCCTAACCTACTGAGTCACCCAGGCACCCTTGTTTTCCATTTTTTTTTTTTTAAGATTTTATTTATTTATTTAACAGAGAGAGAGAAAGAGAGATCGGGATCACAAGTAGGCAGAGAGGCAGACAGAGAGAGAGGGGGAAGCAGGCTCCCTGCTGAGCAGACAGCTCCATGCGGGGCTAGATCCCAGGACCCTGAGATCATGACCTGAGCGGAAGGCAGTGGCTTAACCCACTGAGCCACCCAGGCGCCCCTCGTTTTCCATTTTTTAATCTTACTTGATTTTTCAGGAATATCTGACACTGGTCACTACTCCCCGTTTCTTGCAATGTTTTTTTTTCTTTTTTCTTTATCTTGTGTCCATGACATATACTCTCCTAATTTCTCCTCTTGTATGCCTATTTCTTGTTAGAACCATTTTGTAAATATTAGCATTCACTGAGATTCTGGAATTCAGCCCTCATTTTATCTAATTGTACACTTTTCATCATCCATGTTGTTCACTTCCATGGTTTCAAATACCACTAATGATTTCCAAACATATATCATCAGTCAAGATTTCTCATTTGATAGATTAGCCCTTCCAGTGTATTTTGAGTATCTCTAATAGGATGGCTCACAGTCAGACAATAAATGTCAACATGATCAAAACAAAATTCATTTTGTTTTAGCCTAAATATTCTCCTGTTTCATATCTCACTGAAGAGTAATTTAATCCTCATACTTCACCCTAAAATATCGTTCTTTCTTTATTCCCATTTTTTTATCCTGTTCCTTCCAAAATATGTTCTACCTTTTCTTTTCTTTTTTTTTCTTTTTTTTTTTTTTCTTTTTTGAGAGGTCGAGTGCACATGAGCACAAGTGGTGTGGGCTAGGAACAAAGGAAGAGGGAGAGAGAGAATCTGCAGCCGTCTCCATGCCAAGCAGAGAGCCCATGCGGGGCTGATCTGAGCGGAAATCGAGTCAGACCCTTAACCAACTGAGCCACCCAGGTGCCCCCCTTTCCTTGATTTTAAACTTTCCTAGACTCCCTCAGGATAAATTTAAGCTTTTAAACAAGACTTACACGTTCTTTCATGGTCATGGTCACTGTTTCAATTTTCATTTTTCTTCTCTCAGTCTCCGTCAACTTCACATGGTACCCAAACTGGCCCTGTTCTGTATGCAAGCTATAGTTTACTGCCTCTGGTTATTTGCCATTGCTGTTATACTTTCACACCATCCATTCATGATCTACTTAGTCAACTCTTTTCTTCCTCAGCTCTGATCTCCCATAAATAGATTAGATGGTTCTTTTCTGTGTTTCCATTTCACCTCCAATTTCTATCTTATCATGTTGTGTGACTCCTGCCTTCTCACACAGCTGGTTACTAGGTGATGCATGGACACCTAGAATTATAAATAAAAACTTTGTTTGCAAATATATAATATCAGAAACCTAAAGACACATCTTATAATCCCAAAACTCTAACATGGATTGGGAAAATTAAACACAGATGTATACTGTAACAAATATTTACTATGGTAAATGTTTACCAAAATAAATTAAAATGCACTGTCTTGCGTAATTTCAAGATTAATCAAAGGGTCATAATTCCAGCTTGCCAGGAGCCCATAATATGGCTCCGCTTTATAAATGTAACCTGGACCCAGTTTGCAGTTTGGCATCATTTGGTGATAGGTGTCCGCCACAACTCACATACCCTATGGCATAATTTTGGGTTCTGTGGCTGAGCGAGACTTCAGAGATTCCAAAGAACTGCTAATTGGCTAACAGCTGGTTGGTCAGGATCAGGATTTTTGTGGTTGTTACTGTTTGTTTGTTTTTGTTGGGGGTTCAATCTGAGGAGATAACACTGGAAAAATATCTGAGGTTATAAAAAACCCAAATTTTGCCTCCTCTCCTTCCAACATAAACTGTCATGGGACATTACCTTAATACAATGGTAGCCTCCAACTAATATTACCAGCATGCTATCCCAGAGGTTATGTTATAGGAAAGCTCATAAAACAAAATACTTACATCACACAGTTTATAAATTTTATTAAAAACACAGAGAAGCAAAGGAAAGAGATAAAATAGGATGGCACACATGGGATAAGGTACAGTGTGGGAAGACCATGTGATCAGAATCCCAAGATATGCAGTAATCAAATGTCCTTTTTCTCTCTCTTCCATATCAACCTTCCACACTAATGATGTGGTCACAAAGGACAGACTTAAAGTTTGAGCTAGAGTTCAACAGGCAAAATACACTCTTGCTCAATGATACACACTTGTTCTACAGGGGATAAATACACCTGGTTGATAGATGTACCTCTCCAGTCAGCCTAATGAATAGCCATGGGTTTTATTTGTATTACTTATGTAGAGGACATAGGGTTGTAACTGAAGTCACCAATGGACAGCCAAATAAGTACTTTGTGAATGATAACTTTTCATGTATATCTATTGTATCCTGAATACTTACAGTCTCTTATATCTTTATTCTTAGTTTTATTTAATACTATGAATATAGAGTTTACAGGTCTCTCATAAGTATAAGGTATCCCTGATCTTTCTGTCCCTTTCTGTCTATATTTAACACAAGTATGGTCTGCTTTCTAACTACTTATCTTATATTTAACAATACTTATGAATTCCACCCATGTCTAAAAACATTTTACTTACCAGTTCCTCATCTATTTTTAAAAACATTTTAAGATGCTTTGCCTATGTTTTACAAACCAAAAACTTATTCATCTAATATAACAGAATACTTTTCTTTTTTAAATATTTTATTTATTTATCTGACAGAGTGAGAGATCACAGGCAGAGAAGCAGGCAGGCAGAGAGAGGAAAGCAGGCTACCTCCCCGCTGAGCAGAGAGCCGGATGCCGGGACTCCATCTCAGGACCCTGAGATCATGACCTGAGCTCATGACCTGAGCTGAAGGCAGAGGCTTAACCCACTGAGCCACCCAGGTGCCCCAATAATAGAATACTTTCAATAGCAAATGTACATGTCACAAAAGTAGCCAACTGTGGCTGATTTTATTTGCTTAAAAAAGGCTTCTATAATATTTTTCTTACCATGTGAATTTGATTCTCCTTCCAATGAGAGGTGAGGGTCTATGTTTCTTTCCCTTGAAATCAAGTGGGCTTGTGACTGGTATCCAATAATGAAATATGTTGGAAGTGACACTATTTGACTTTCAAAGCTAGGTCATAAAAAGAGAAGCAGCTTCCACTTCTGCCTTCTTCACTACTTCCCTTTAACTTCTGCTGTGATATCTGACTGCTCTTAGGCTGCCATGCTGTGAGGAAATCCAAACTATCCCACTTAGCAATGCCACATGTAGAAGCCATAAGACCACAAAATGGGGGTGGTGAGTAGGGGAGAAGTAGAGAGCAAGAGATATCTCCCAGGTCAGCCCCAGGTGCTTTAATGGTTCTACTCTTCAGGTCTAGCCACTGTCACATTTCAACCACATGAGACAATCTAAGTGAGAGCATTCTTGGCAAGAACTTCCCAAATTCTTGACCCAGTGATACCATGATAAATAAGAAAATGATTGTTGTTTTAAGTTACTAAGTTTTGGAATGATTTTTTTTTTTTTTTTTTTTTTTTTTTACTCATTAGCAAATGCCTGAACACTCACCATTTCTCCACCTGGTCTTGACCTCCCTTCCATACCTCACCCCTCCACCCTCGTACTATACTAACGTGATTCCACCCCATTTCAGACTGAGCAGGAGACAAGAGCCAAACCACTAATGACATTATATATAACTGCCATTTTGAAGAGAGTTTTATACAAACTTCAACTCTCTAGGACTTCTTGTTACTAAATTTTTCTTATTAACTTAATATTGAAGATGCTGTTTTCTGTACATAGTCTTTCTAAACCATACATTTGTATTCTTCATTACTCTATGAATCTTTAAACTATATCCAAAACAAAGATAACCCATATAAGTTATTTTCATTGTTTAATTTACTATCCAAGGTTGCTTGCACATGTCTTTGAATGAAACATTAAGGAAAAGCTTTCATGTTGGTGATTTATTTCCCAAGGCTTTCTCACCCAAAGAACAGAGTAATCACTGGGCTCACTCCATCCGGCTTATTTATGTTGCCAACTGATTCAAAGAATTAGATTGGTATCAGTGATGTCGGTAAACAAGGTAGTTAGGTAATCAGAAGTAAGTTGAGTCAAATTCTGAAGGATTCATATCTGATACGAGAAGTTAAGCAGTGAATATCGTGAGTCGAGCAGTACATGCCTAGCTTCTTCAGGTGCTTGTGTTGGAAAACCCAGGACTTAATACTAATGAGTTTTATTTTACTCACGTGTAAGATTGGAGTTAGGTGAGCACTGGGTGTTATATGCAACTGATGAATTATTGAACTCCACATCTGAAGATAATGATGGATATGTTGGCTAATTCAACTTAAATTTTTAAAAAAAGATTGGAGTTAGATCAGCATTCCCAGTATAAAATTCCTTGATTCTTAAATGTTAAACTGAGGCTCCCTGAATTTGAGCAGAAACAAAAATGAAAACCTTTATTTATTTATTTTTTAAAGATTTTATTTATTTATTTGACAGAGAGAGATCACAAGTAGGCAGAGAGGCAGGCAGAGAGAGAGAGAGGAGGAAGCAGGCTCCCTGCTGAGCAGAGAGCCCGATGCGGGACTCGATCTCAGGACCCTGAGATCATGACCTGAGCCGAAGGCAGCGGCTTAACCCACTGAGCCACCCAGGCGCCCCAAAAAATGAAAACCTTTATTATGAGGATTTATATTAGAATAAATCTCTTCTCTTGGTGAAAACCACTGCTGAATGTATTTAGGATGTTTCTTTGCTCTTGATATTTCACCTCATAGTGGTCTAAAGAGGAACATAAAAGACTTTTTCCTACAAGATGTTACTTTTCCTTTTAAGCAGAGAAAAGCATTTTTGAAGTCATTACTATTTTAATTTATTGCTCTTAGATTTGATGTCAGATAGCACTGTGTGATGCAAAATAAAATTCTCTGGAACTTGTCTTCTCTTGCCACATTTTGACTTCAGACAAATAACAGTTTTTAATAACAGTTTTTGCCCTTCTCCAACACTAAGATATACTTAGTTCTGAGCTGAAATCTCAGTGACTGTTTTTCAAATTGGTACATTTAACAGTAATTCCATGTAAATGCATAGACAAATGCTGATTAATGTAGTCTTTCCACAAAAATTTATCTTGTGAGAACTGGTGCTTATACATTTGTATGGAGACAAAAGAGTCAGCAACAACGTCCTCAGTACAGCTCTCATATTCTGTAGTTTGCATTTTAGACAGGGAAGAAGAGTCATGTGTAGCATTAACATAACAAGGAACATGAAACCTACATAATAAACAATGCTTACTATTTATGATCAAATTGGATATTAATTTTATGACAATTGATTTCAATTAATTACATTCCATCTATTTTTTAAAGTATGCATAACAAAAAATTTAAAGCTTTTTTTTTTTTTTTTTTTTTTAATTTGACAGAGAGAGATTACAAGTAGGCAGAGAGGCAGGCAGAGAGAGAGAGAGGAGGAAGCAGGCTCCCCGCTGAACAGAGAGAGCCAGATTCAGGGCTCAATCCCAGACCCTGAGATCATGACCTGAGCTGAAGGCAGAGGCTTACCCCACTGAGCCACCCAGGTGCCCTCCAAAAATTTAAACATAGCATATTTTCTGCGTACCTTTTATTTCCATTATCACTTTCACAAACAATATGTGGGAGAAACTGAGAAAGTTTTTACCAAAAGCCTCTTTATTCTTCTTCCAGCCTCAAGGCTAGACTACTTTCCCAGCTTCTCTTGTAATTGGATATTTCCATGTGAGTTGTTCTCAGAAGTGGAATTTGAAAAAAGTATGTGTTACCTCTGGACCAAGGATTTTAGATGTTGGTATGGTGCCTGCATTCTGTCTTTTATTTATTTATTTATTTATTTATTTATTTTGCTGTCTGGAGGTAAAACCCAAGGAGATAGCAATGCCCAGAGAAGAAAGGTGCCTAAATTACTGTGTGAAAGAAAGACCACTGATCATTTCTCACCCTGGAGTATTGAGAAAGTGAAAAATACTTCAATTTCGTTTGAGTCATTATGTATTTGGGGTTGTTTTGTTGCTTTTTTTCTAAATAATACAGTGTAATGGTATTGGTGACCTTCTTTAATGAAATAAAATAAGATTCACATTCCTGTAAAACTATAGATAAAGTGTGTGATGAGAATTACCTCTATTTTCTGTCCAAGTCCATCTTGAAATTTAAATTCAACAGTAAGCATAAATGCAGAAAATATCATTTAATTGTTTTAACAATGCTTAACTGTTGTGAATATAGGCAAAGTATTTTTGTAATGAGTATATAGTTGAAATGAGGTGATATTGAGATCAACATATCTATTGAAATTCATATTATTTGCTTTCTTTTTGCACCCGTATTATCCTTGAACTTAAAAGACAAATTACTCTCACTTACTAAATCTGTTATTGTCATGGCCCATGCTTCTTTTGTGCTTGCTCTCAGTAACTTAATCTTTACAAACAAAACCATCCTTGATTTTAATAAAATAAGCACTTTTTATTATTACTAAAGAGTAGATGTATGACACCCTGCACCTAAGACAGTATATAGACAAATATCTGAAATAAAATGTGTAGAAGGAGCATTAGTAAATGTGGTTAATAACAGTGTATACCTCCATGGACCAAATCCTTTCACTGATGTAAGGCACTAAAACTAATGAAAGAGATGGTTTTCCCTACCTCTTCCTAAACCTATTTGACTAGGAGGAAAGCATATCTCATCTTAATCATAGGTCGTTGGTTATTAAAAACCAGTAGGAACAGATTATAAGTTAGCATATTAATCGGTTTTATATTTGTTTGAGAGACTTTTTGCCTTGAATTAATAATATTAATTGTTTTTCTGGATTTGTACATATTCGGTTCCCAAAAATCTTCAGATTATATTTAAGCAGTGGTTCTTAAAGGAGGATTCCTGATCTAGCAGTATGCCATTTCGTGGGAACTTATTAGAAATGAAAGTTCTCTGGTCCCACCACAGACCTACTGAATCTGAAACTCTTGGAATGGATTTCAGAAATCTATGTTGTAACAAGCCTTCTGGAGATTCTCTTACATGTTAAATTTGAGATCCATTAATCTAGAAGACCTGAGGTAAGGGTGAGTCCTCTTTTCTCATATGAGTAGTTGATGTAATGCCTTCTGCAAAATTGCTGCTTAAAAATGTCCCTCGGTTTGGGTAGAAAATGTTATTATTATTATTATTATTATTATTATTATTATTTGTAGTGATGTTAGTAGTGAGAAATGGAAAATGTACAGTTTCTAAGCTGAGAATAACCATGAAGACTATCTCTTCTTATTAAAATATTTTTAGGGGGTGCCTGGGTGTCCAGCTGTTACGTGTCTGCCTACGACTCAGATCACGATGCAGGGTCCTGGGATCAAGTCCCTCATTGGGCTCTCTGCTCAGCTGGAAGCCTGCTTCTCTCTCTCATTGTCTCTCTCTGTCAAATAAATAAATAAAATCTTTAAAAAATAATAAAATAAAATATTCTTACTCATGACTATTTCCTGCCTTCCATTACCAAAGTCCTTTCTGTGATATCAACTACCAAGTATCCTTTAACTGTGTGTCAGCCAGTATGTGGGGATTATAGTTAGAATTAAAAGTTTTATTTGATGTGTGAATGGGAGTCAGGAAAATCAACACACTTCTTGGAAATGGTAACAACATCTGAAGCTGTCCTTGGCAAGTGTTGTTTACTAAGGAAATCAGAACCAAGGTTTAATAAGGAAGGAATTCTTCTGCAGAGAGACATTAACTATTATTTGACATAGGAGGTTTTCTTGTGTATAAAAAACATTTTCTGTTTTCTGGGCAATTCCAGAGAGTGATGGTTAAAAGAGGACTGATACCTGATTAATATGCAAAAGGTATTATTAAATTATTCCTATCTAAAATGGACTAAGCTGTCTCATGAGTTCATGAGTTTTCTGTAGTTAAGAGTAGTTAAGCTACATCAAATGGTAGGTTGATAGAGTGGTTTAGACCCTACTCAAAGTGTGGTCCTATCTGGGAGTTGTTAGAAGTACAGAATCTCAGGGTTTACCCCAGCTCTAGTGAATCAGAATTTACAATTTAACAAGATCCATTGGTAATCTGTATGCACCCTATCTCTGAGAACTAATGCTCCAGTAGACATCTAATGAATCATCTAATTATTCTTATACTTAATTCTTATAGGATTATGTTGTGAAGCAGAATTTGAATAACAGTCTGGCGGGACGGGGGTGGGGGTGGATACAGGAGAGTGGCCTCACACCTTTCACTGTGCGGTTGCTAACTGAATTAAAGTCTACTTCAGAAGAAAAAGATTCTGTTTCCTAAATATTGTACTTAATTTAAGTGAGCTGGTATTTGAATACTGTTTCTTTAGTTAGCTTCGGACTCTTTGTGTTAACCAAAAATGAAATATGCCTTTGGATCTCTTGCACTGCTTCAGCAAGATACTTTCCTTAACCCCCTTATTAAACCTAATGTTTAATCCTTCTCCTAGTTCCCTCTTCCATGCCCTCTTCCTGTTCCCTAAAACTAGGATATGCTAATTTCCATCACTGAAAATTTCCTTATTGTTTAGGTACTGGTTTTTTCTCCTGCCTTCTCTCTATACCTGGTGGGATGGGTCTGTGTGAATGGACGGTAGCGGCAAAAAAAAAAAAACAAAAAAAAAAACGCATAGGTAAAGGGATGTGTAGATATGGGGGAACTGGAACGCGTTCTAGAAACCAGACTTGGCTCCAAGCTGAAATTTACTAGGGCAGGGATTACTAACCATACAATCCTTATCGCCAAAGCAGTGAAGGGAGAGGAGCTGGAGAGGTAGCGAGAAGTGACAGATGCCACCACACCCTAGCTTGACTCAGGTCAACCATGACTACCGTGCCCTGGTCCTGGGAGCAGGAAGCTGCTTAAAGAAATGACAAGCACGGGAAGGCCAGTGAGCCCGAAGGTGCCCAAGCGCATTCATTCGCCTTCCCCCAGCACGGGCCAACGCACGCTTTCCTGTAGAGACCATTGTGCGGGGGAAGCCCAGACCAGGCAGAGCCTATCCCCTGCCCACACCTGCCCATCCCCAGCCCTTGGCTTCTCAGGGGGCACTGGGACCCGCGCCAGCGCCAGCAGCCCGGGAGCGGCTTTGAGCGAGTCGTGTGTATCCGTGAGCGCGTGTGCGTGAGGAGGAGAGCAAAGACGTGATTACTTCAGAATTTATTTAAGGGCCGGTGGAAACCACTGCAGCAGCTTCCAGGGGAAGCCCTTGTTCCAGAGGAAGAGGAGGTGGCGGCTGCCAAGGAGGAGGAGGGGGGAGAGACGGAGGAGGAGGAGCAGCAGCAGCCACAGCACGAGGCAAGTGAGGCGAGAAGATGCTGTAGCGTCCGCACCGGCTCCCAGCAGGTTGGTTCCTCCGGCCGACTGATGCAAGCGGCGAGGCTTGCAAAGAGGCTGGGAGGAGAAACTGGGTGTGGGGGACCGACTGCTTGCCTTTCCGGAGAAGAGGCGCCTCTTTTGAGTTCAGTGAGACGCCCTAGCGCAGAAATAGTCTGGGGGGCCAGGAGAGGACCGGTCGTGCTTCCCGCATCCCTTGGGGACTCGCTTCCCTGTAGCTTGCCAACTCCCGACGTTAGCCATGAACTCCGGAGGGGCTCCGGGAGGGGAACCGGGGGGAGAACTTCCCTTCCAGATGCTCCTCACGCCTTTCCCCAAAGCTCCCGTTTGGAGGGACACCCTCTGGGTGTCCTGGGCGCGGAGGGGGAGCAGCATCGCTTGGTTAAGTTTCTGTAAGTCAAACCCGGTCCCCAGCTCCCGGCTCCCCGCCCCGGGGCTCCAGCTGCACGCGGGGAGTCGAGGCTGCTCGGGCAAAGGGGCCGCTACTGCTTTAAGAGCCGCCTCCCCCTCTCCTCCTTTTGACAATGGTCTGAACCGAGCTCTGCTTCCCAAAGCAAAATTTGTAATATGCCATTTTTCCGATGGACGCTTCTCCTTTTGGCTGCTGACGGAGCCGCGGGAAGATGCCGGGTTGCTGCCACGCCACCCAGCCGGGGCACGTTCCGGGAGGGCGCCGGGGCACGCGAGTGTCTAAGCTGCCTTTCTCCTCCGGTTGCTAGGGAAATGGTCCAGGAGTGCCGGGTGTGAGCTAACCCTCTCGTCAAGCCTGAGACTGCGGTTGTCATTGATCAATTGAAGAAGCAGGACCCGAAATTACAGACCTTAGGTACAGAAACTGTTTGAGTTACAAGGTTTCCCTTCCGCTTTATTTTTTTTTCCCACCCCCCCCTCCCTGGCCCCACCCCGCCCCCAGGGAAGATGAGATGCAAATCCCTCCTTGCCAATTACTGCTCCATACCTTTTTGCTTTCCACCCCCATCATCTCCCTTCTCCTATTTCTCCACCTCCTCCCTACTTGGCTCTCTCTTTTTGGGTGAGAGATAAAGAATTCTGGTGTGGAAATTATGAAGTCAACTTCAGGGTGGTGGTGGGGTGGGGGTGTGGCTGAGACGGAACTGTCCAACCCTGTGGCTAGAGCTGGCTCTTGGCCATCTGTAAAGAAAGTGCAAAACGCTTCCATTAGAGGTGATACTAATATTTCCTGAAGACAGGGGATTTCAAAGAGTTAAATAGGAGGAGGAATATTCATGTAATGTAATCAGACAATGGCTAGGATTTCTCTCACCGAATTACTCCTTGTGGGTTAACTGAGGTGGAGCTGGGTTGGTTCTTAAGACTCAGTCTTTGAAGAGGAAACTAACTATCGAGAATAATTGCATCTTTGCCTGGAGGAGGGTCTAAATCCCAGGGATCTGCTTCTATGAAGTGATTCATTGACAGAAAAAAAAGCCTTTTGTGACACTAGCGTATCTGAATAGGTACTGCTTCAGAGACATATATTGCTAAGAAACACATTGGATCTTGAAAGCCCTTGGGTGATGACTCCAGCGGGCGTTCAAAACTTTTATTTTGAAATCTGAGAGATTTGGAAGATAGTCAAGGTTATGTGCTAAGAGTAAGGGAGTTGGTTTTCCTGGTATCAGATTCTTCAAGCTAAATTTAAGCACCAGGATAATTAAACCAACCAGATATTTTATTATTTTTTTCCTTTTGTAACAAAATAAACAATATCTCTAACTAGGTCTTAAAACCTTCAGTAATTTAATGAAACAAACAAACAAACAAACAAACAAAAAAAACCCAGCAACATGTAGAAAAGGATAACAATTCATATATCCAATTGACTTTGGGGAGGGGTGCCGGAAAGGCAAGTATCAAAGTGAGCTCTTAGGATGTCCTTCCTGGTTTTTCAGGAATTATGTGATACAATACAATTTTTAATACTGAAAATGGTTGTGAAAGTTAAAAGTGGAGTATGAGGATGGAGTAGATAGAAGGTAAATCGCTTCTGAACATCTGAAGTTACTTCAGATGTTGTCCATTCTATAAGAGGGTGTTGAACATTGAATATAGATTTTTAATTGATTTTAATATCTAATTATACATTTGAGAAATAGGTTATACTCTATCTTCAGGGTTATACAACTAGTTTGTAATTTATATTAGAATCCTCATTCTAATGCAAGAACTAAGCTAGTTCATGAAAGTGACCTTTATTTTTTGTAGAAAATTCTTTTCCTCCTAGTTTTGATGAGAAGATTTTAACTTATTTGGTTTGACTGTGGGTGAAGAAAAAAAACAGATGAATACATTTTATCTCCTAAGTAACTTTAGCATTTAGTAACTTTCATTTTTCCCAGTTGGATTTGGAGAGTTCAGAGTATGCACTGGAATTAAAACTTTAGGCATGGGATCAGAATGAATCATAAAGGCACAATATTCTTTCTGCCAAGGTGAATTTTGGTCACCTTATAAAATGAATAAATACTTGTATTTGTAATTGCCCTTTAAATTTTACTGTGTGTCTCAGGTATTCTATTGGAGACTTACAATGGGCTTATTTAAAAATAAAATCATGGGTTCATATCGCTACAGAAGAGAAAACTGAAGTTTTGAAGGGTGATGTGACTTGTTCTGGTTCCAATGCTGCAGGAATGGAAATGAATCAAGTTGAGTGTAGAATTAATAGACTAAGACCCTAAGTCCCTAAGCTGCTTCTCACTTTAGCATCTTTGGACTGACTAAATGGGAGACCAGCTTTTATATTGATATGAGAACCTAAAGTTTGTGAATGTTTATTATCTCATGGTTCTAACATGCCTTTGTTAGAATTAGGGTCCTGTATTCAGAAGGAAATTGTAGCTGAGGTAATCACCACAGGTATGCTTTTCCTTGGAATTTAAACTTTTTTATAAGTAATTCAAAGTGAAGATGTGCTAATGGCTTTTTTCTGAGAGGGATATGACTTAAAATAGAGATTCAAGAATGTTTAAATAACCCCAAGATGTAAGCCTTGCAAGTGTTTTGGCACAAATTGTCACTGCTATCATTTCCTCTCCCACTATTTTGTTTTAACCTTAAATGTCAAAAAGAAACACATTGGCTCTTGGTAAGGATTTCTCAGAATGACACAGCTGTTCAGTGTGTAGATTCTCATGCATGGCATGTGAACTAATTGTTTTTAATATTCCAATGTGTTAAAACATTTTTTCCTAATTCCTTTTCAATTAATGTAAAGCAAATGTATAGCAGTTAGAAAAGAGTCTCCTTTTTCCAGCTTTGTGATACTGTTTAAATAAAATTCAAATGGAAAAAAATATCCTCTCTTTTCATCATTAGGTGGTTAGCAACAGTAAAATGTGTGTGTGTGTGTGTGTGTGTGTGTGTGTACGTACATGCATGCACACTCGCATGTGCATTTAAATACATCTTACATACCTATTCTGTTACCTATTTAGGGTGATTAACAAGTCAAATATTTGCCTTCAGATAGCTCAGTGTTTTGAGTGATGAGCAATAACTCAAAGTATTATCTTAAGTTATCCTAAAATTCATACCCCCTCTTTTTTTTTTTTAAACATAGGATATCAGTAATAAAATACTTCCCTCTTACCTTTTAAAAAGTTTCTCCTAGTTTTCAGTGGGCCCTCACAGAATCATTCAGATAATTGAGTTTATCTCTTCAATAACCCAATTTATTTGAAGAATCACATAATAGTAATTAACTATTGAGCTGTTAGGTCTTGACATTTTATTTGACTATATCACCAGAAATATTTTCCCCAGGGACAGGAATATATAGGCAGAAAAATGAATTGACCTTGCATTATAAAACCAAAGAATGCTTCAGGATCAACAGCCAAACCAGCATTTCTCCACATCAGCCTTCTGCAAAACCAAGCCCTCTAATTAATAGCTTCTGGCCTCAGTACAACAGCTGAAATTGAGATGGGTTTGATTCTTTCTTGAACGTAAGATAGAAGATAAAAGAAAAAATGGGATAATTTCCGATTATTAAAATGCCATACAGTAGATCAGTGTTGCATCTTAAAGTCTGTTGTCTGTTATAAATCAAGTTAATAAGTGATTTAAAAAATAGTTCATTTATTTCATGACTGGATGTTTGTGATTAACAGCTGAGATGTGAAGTAACTACATTAGCTAATGTAATTTATGGTTTCTGTTTTCTGAAATATTGAGCGTTAGGTTGTATTGTTTCGATGGAAAACAGACAATGCAGTTCACAGGAAACAAAAGAATATTAAAGTCAACTAGCAGTATAACAACCTAAACCAACTTGTGCACCTCATTCTATTTCCTAAAGTTTGTATTCAATGTAGTCAATATCACTTTATCTATTCTGTGTAGACCACCTTTGGTTTTATAATGCATCACCTTAACAATTTAGTCAGAGAGTCCAAAAAGGGATAAAATGGGAGTTGTAAAGAAACTTTCAATTAGTTGGTAAGAAAAAAAACCTGTTGATAAAATCTGAAAAAAATTGAAAAACTGGTTATTATATAAAATAAATATTTAACTATTTGTAGATTCCTTAAATTCAAGGGTGAACATTAATTCTTTCAATTATTGAAATCATTCAAAAATCATTTTCTTCCTACCTATGAAGTGCCAGACACTGTACTTGTTTTTAAAATATAACAAATAAGGGTAAGATGGTGGTATTTTCTCTAAGAGATTTGTCAACTTACAGGGGTAGAAAGGTGATCAACTAGTATGTTGAATAATGTATTACTCTGAATTGAATTGGAGGAATAAGTCATGAAAAAAACTCCACAAATCTTTAAGAAGTAGGTGAAACCAACCTATATTTTGTAGGTAGGAGCTTTATACATTATCAGTAAAAGAGGAAGGATACAGATTAGAGGGAGTCAATGAATCATATTTCACTGAGTTCAAAATATTTTGTGTGGCTGGAGTTGGGATGGGGGTAGGGGGAAAAAAAGAGACAATTAGGTTAATGGGTGCAGAATTTGGTGAGTCGAAGGTCAGATTGTTTCTTTACTAAGACTTCCCTCCCCTTTACTTCCTTTAAGCAATGATGTGTGAAGTGATGCCCACGATTAATGAGGACACCCCAATGAGCCAAAGGGGGTCCCAAAGCAGTGGCTCGGACTCAGACTCCCATTTTGAGCAGCTGATGGTGAATATGCTAGATGAAAGGGATCGTCTTCTAGACACCCTTCGGGAGACCCAAGAAAGCCTCTCACTTGCTCAGCAAAGACTGCAGGATGTCATCTATGACAGAGATTCCCTCCAGCGACAGCTCAATTCAGCCCTGCCACAGGTATGCTTCCTGGTAGTATTTGTCCTTCCTGTTGCAATTGCGAAAGTGACAAGACTTAAATAAGCTTGGCTTTATTTCTATTCTTATTCTTTTCCCTTAAATTAGATCATGTGCATGTTTTGGTGAGAAAAATAAAAGAATTATTAGTTCACACAAAAATCTTACCTCAAATTTATGGTACATTGGTGATGGTGGGTGTGAAGGCCGAGTTCCTGTCTCCTCGCTCTTTTTTTGAAAATTTTATCTGCATGTTTTGATAGGCCTATCAGCTGTTGATCAGCATTCAACCACACGAAAGTGGGAATAGTTAGTTTTCTTTTTCTTGCTTTAAACAGTATTATGACATTTGGAAACATGTATTTTCCATTTTTAGCTGTGTGGTCTATCTTTGGAAATGATTATAGTTTGGAAGTCTACTGTCTAATTATATTTTATTTGACTTTCTTTAAAAATGCATAACACCTGCTCAAAAATTCCTGGAATTATCCATGTATTATCCCCTCTTCTCAGAAAACATTTTAACCAGTTTCCTTAAAATATATTTAGGGAAATAGAGAAAAGGCAAAACTTAAGCCTTATTCTCACAAACTTAAAATTGTTAGATTGGGTATTTTAAAATATATGCTTGTCAAGAATCTTATTTTATAGGAAAAGATAATTTTAAGGATTTCAAGCTTATTTATATACTAAGTTAATATTGAGACTCAGTCTTCTTATTTAAGAATAGAGCACTTGTGTTTGTTTTAGATATGAGAAAGATTATAGAATATGAATGAGATTTTTAATAATCACCCCAATACACTATGTTTTCCTTCTGAATATAAATTTGGTTGGCCCTCTACTATAAGGATAGTATATAAATATTAAAGAGTTGACCTCCCTCCATAAAGTTATATCTTGTAGCAAATATCTTTCATAAATATTAAAGGTTATATAAGTGAAGTTGATAAACTTCTAAACCCAGCTGTACTATTAACTTGAAGTGTGATGTTGAGATATTGAAGACTCTCAGAATGGAAAGAATCACCTAGAGCCCATGACATCTCTATCCAATAACCTTATAACTGTACATGAAGAACCCCTGTTCCAGTCCTTTTCATTTTCAGTTTGTCTTATGTTAAGATACAATATTATTTTCAGTAACTCTCACTGGTTTGTTTAAATACATAGGAAGTGTTGATTCACTTCAAAAGACAATTATCATAGCTTCACCAATTATTGTATTTTTCAAGGTTGACATTTCAGTCTTTCCAACTGTTCTTCGTAATGGGATTTTTGAAAGATCACCATCATGCTTACTCTCCTTTGAGATTATCTGAGTTGCTTTTAATGGTGTTAAATTGGCTCCTGAACCCCTCACACTGTTCATTATCTTCTGTGATAAGCACAGAATGAGCAATCATTTTTTCTTTCTGGATAGAGTGCTTTATTGAGGAAGCCTAGGATACATTATACATGGGGGCAGGTTCAACGTACTTTCTGTATGCCCTGGGACAGTGGTCATCTGAAGTTTATGATTGAGTTTCATAAATGCTGCATGAGTTCCTATTTTCCCTAAACTCTTATTAAAAGTTGATTCCTTGGTCCTACATGTAGGACTATGCATATATCCCTCCCGCATTATCTTTGTGTATCTTAGTTAAGCCTGATACTGTCAATTTGGATCCTAAATCTATCAAAATGATTCTAGGAATAGTTTAAGTGTTTAAGTTGTTTCTTTGTAAAAAAAAAAAATGAATGAACAAGATATTTTTGGGGAAAAGAGGAGAAAACTGGAAATGTTTTCATACATACTATGTTTTACAAATAAATCTATTCTTAAAGGTACAATATTAAATAAATTCTAGCAGTTCTGTTGTATTGAATATCTTGATTATAGTAAAATCTAAACTTTTAAGTTTTGAATTTTAATTATACTGGTCTGCAATCAAAAATTCAAAACCCCTGGGGTCAGTTGTATTTTAAAGTTCAGAATTTTCTTGGGTTTTTTTGTATGTATATAATGTAAATTATGGAACACTTCTCCAGATGGATTTGGGGAAGCACCCCATAATTATACATTTTCATCTCTGAAGAGAATTCTTTGAATATTCCTATTGCATGGGAAAAATAAAGACCATAAATCTCTCATGTTAGTACAGGTTTAGTTTTGTACCAATCAAGTTTGCAACACACTTAAAAATAACAGTTTGCAAAGTGTATGGGTTTTGGAATTATAGGTTATGGATTCTGAACCATTTAGGTAGACATAGTTCCAAAGTCTTTTACAAATACATTGAGATTTTTTCAATGTTGACTTGCATTTTACTATTATAAATATTTGAGTAATGCTAGTAATCCACAGGTCCTTAAAGAAAGTGATGGTCCTGTCATATTTTTTTTGGTCCTGTCATATTTTTAAAGAAAATTTTTAATAATCTAATCTGTACCTTAAGGGCTGTAGGTTTTCTGCAAGCAATAGAAGGATATTCTTCTTTAATTGGTACCTTTGAATCTTTTTGACTATTTTGTAAGCAGTGTGACTATGCTGTTGGGTGGCATTGTATTGGATATTTAGCTGAGAGGAGAAAATAACTATAAATGTGAGTTTTGAGGTATAAATAAAGCATGTCAAATTGGAAACTACAATAAAATAAAAATGAAAATTATTGTAACAAACACGGGCTAGAATTCAAATCAGCGTCAAACTTTATGACATATTATGTTTTATACAATACTTGTCGGTGTTGGTGATTTGGTGCTTTGCTATAGACACTTTCTCTCTGAACATTTCTTTATGAACAATGTAGCAATGATTTTAACAATCTTAACCTTGTAAATAAAGTTTTTTGGTAGCCATAGTGTTTAATTTTTCATATGTGATTGGGTATTTAAAGAGTACTAGTAATTCCATATCACCAGGTCTGGTGTTTATAAGCTACACACGCAATTTTCTACCTTTGTTATGCACAGATGCATTTTAATGTTCCATAGAACCTGAGATTCAGTGTGCCTCAAACTCAGTTGACCTTAGTCTTCTATTTCCTACCCAAAATACAGTGCTCAGTCTCCACACCCAGACACTGAAAGTCCTAAATTCAGTCATCATTGGGCCATATTGTTTTTAATCTCTAGAATAATTCTCAACTCTCTATTCTTTTCTGTCTTTTTTTTTTTTTTTTTTGCACCTGGCCCCAAACTTCCTTCTTTTTCCATCTCCTTTCTCTCAACATTTCCACATTAGCAAATGTGTTATGCCATGTGTTTGAATAATATACAAATGTCATGCTTTTGTAGGCCATGAAACTTCACACTTTTCCTCTATCTTCTTCACGCATATTCATCTCTGTGCCCATAATGTTCTTCACCAATGTCTTTGCCTCACTTCTCATCTTAACGAAGACTTCATCTCTTCCAGGAAGCCTTCTCTGAAACATCATGTTCCTTAGCTTTATCATTTCCCATTTTATCATTAAATATCTGCTTACATGCCCATTTCCTAACCTAGACTATATGCTCCTTAAGAACAGGAACGTATCGGGGCACCTGGGTGGCTCAGTGGTTAAGCCGCTGCCTTTGGCTCAGGTCATGATCTCGGGGTCCTGGGATCGAGCCCCGCATCGGGCTCTCTGCTCAGCAGGGAGCCTGCTTCCTCCTCTCTCTCTGCCTGCCTCTCTGCCTACTTGTGATCTTTGTCTGTCAAATAAATAAATAAAATCTTAAAAAAAAAAAAAAAAGGACAGGAACGTATCAAAATCATCTACCATGTTCTGAACCAGTGGAGTACCAGGTCTCTAGTGAGGGCTTTCAAAGTAAAACCCGAAGTAAATGCATATTAACTTTGGATGGAGAAGGAGCAATAAACTTGAAATAGGAAGGTCTAGGTTGTACTCTGACTCTTTCATACATCATCAACTTTCATCAGGACTTCAAATTTCCATGCTACAAAAATTAGTGAATATTAACACCTCACAGGGTAGTTTGTGATGATTAGAGAAAATAATACAAATAAGAACAAATTAATTTGCAATGCATTAAATATGAAAAGACTTGTCTGTTTATCCGGAATGCCAAAAGATAAATTAATTTCTGTATATGTATGTCAATGAGCATTAAAATAATTTACTAGTAATATTGACCAAATAGTTTTAAATTTTTTTAAGCAGGACGGATATTTGTCAATTACTAATATGCTTAGTAAGAATATTTAAAGGAAAGGCATGGGAAGTGAGTTTTCTCACTTCCTCACTAATAAAGAAAGTCATTATTTATAGAAGTTTACAATTTCTCTGTAGCACTTTATTTAGCATATATTGAGGGTCTTCTGTATGTTCAATGGTTACATATATTTGTAAAGGGGATAGGGAATAAAAAGAACATAATTTGGCTCCCAGAGAACACAGGAAATAGGCTTACTTAGAAAAAATATATAAATGGATCCAAATTAATATAGTACCAGACATTTATAGAAGTACTGAAAAAGTTTTGAGCTATAATATTGACTTATGATTAAATACAGAAAGTTTCATGTGGAAAGTGATCTTAAAGAGGTATTTTCAGGGGCGCCTGGGTGGCTCAGTGGATTAAGCCGCTGCCTTCGGCTCAGGTCATGATCTCAGGGTCCTGGGATCAGGTCCCGCGTCGGGCTCTCTGCTCAGCGGGGAGCTTGCTTCCCTCTCTCTCTCTCTCTGGCTGCCTCTCTGTCTACTTGTGATTTCTCTCTGTCAAATAAATAAATCTTTAAAAAAAAAAAAAAGAGGTATTTTCAAAAAATTTGGAGGAGCCCCTTGGTGGTTCAGTTCATTAAGTGTCTGCCTTCGGCTCAGGTCATGATCTCCATCTCCCTCTGCTGCTCCCCTTGCTTATGCTCTCTCTCTCTGTTATATAAATAGATAAAATCTTTTTAAAAAACATTGGAAAGAATTCAAGGATATTCTCTGTGGAATAGTAGAGTTGTACATGGGTCCTCTTAAAGACTTTTGGGGGACTGAAGTTCAGTCTATACTCTTCTTTCTAGGCTAGGCTTGAGGTTCCTAATTTTCACAAAGGAGACAGATGAACTAGCCACATATCTGGTTTTTGCTTTGGTGTGTGTGTATGTGTGTGTGTGTGTGTGTGTGTGTGTGTGTGTGTGTAAAGATTTTATATATTTATTTGACAGAGAGGTCACAAGTAGGCAGAGAGGCAGACAGAGGGGGAAGAGGAAGCAGGCTCCCTGCTGAGCAGAGAGCCCAATGCAGGACTTGATCCCAGGACCCTGAGATCATGACCTGAACAGAAAGCAGAGGATTAGTCCACTGAGCCACCCAGGTGCCCTTGTTTTGTTTTCTAAGTCTAAATCGGAATTAAATAAGGAGAATAACTGACAGATTTGTTTGTCAAAGAGTTGTAGGGGTAGGAGTGGCAGTACAGGAATATGACCTGTTCATATATATGGTGACAGTAAACAATAAGTGTGTGTATATAGAATGATCATTAGAATTTTGAGTGAACTGGTGATGAGGGTATAATGGAGGAATATCATTCTGCCATTTTGAATTAGGATGGATTACCTAATATACTCATCAGCTAGCTATTGCTAAAATTAAACTATATAGGGGCACCTGGGTGGCTCAATGGGTTAAAGCCTCTGCCTTCAGCTTGGGTTATGATTCCAGAGTCGTGGGATCGAGCCCCACATCAGGTTCTCTGCTCAGCAGGGAGCCTGCTTCCTCCTCTCTCTCTGCCTACTTGTGATCTGTCAAATAAATAAAATCTTAAAAAAATAAAATTAAACTATATAGAAAGACAAATACTACATGATTTCACTCAAATGTTGGATTTAAGAAACAAAACCAAAAAACAAAGGGGAAAAAAGAGAAAGAGGCAAAACAAGAAAGAGATTCTTAACAGTAGTGAACAAACTGACAGTTACTAGAAGAGAGGTGGGTGGGGGGATGGATTTAAATAGGTGATGGGGATTAAGGTGTGCACTTTAATGAGCACTGGCCTTGTATGGAAATGTTGAACCGCTCTATTGTAGACCTGAAACTAATATAACACTGTATGTTAACTAGCTGAAATTTTAATAAAAACTTAAAAAAATAAAATTATGTGACAATAAAAAACGGCACTGTCAAATCTCATACAAAATTTTGGGTTAATGGAATTCAGCTGATCTTGACTTGGATTGGTTGATCTTGGCTAGCTCATTTATGCCATTGGTTAGCTGGAGGTTGGCTCAGTTACCTATATGTTAACTGGCTGTTGCCTGATCCAGAATGACCTTGGCTGGACCAACTGGGGCCACTCAGCTCTATCCATGTGTGTAATTCTGCAATAGGCCAGCCCGGGCAGGTTCATGGTCATGGAAGAAGAGTAAGAGCAAAGCAGAAATAAGCAAGTGCTTTTTAAGCTTTCGCTTGAGTCTTCTTTTGGTAATATTTCATTGTCACGCCTAGACACAGAGTGGGATGCAATACAAAATTACATAGCAAAATTATAGGGAGGGTTGGAGCACAAGGACCACCACTGCAATTGTTTTACCACAAATATAAGCTAAAAGAGTCATTTGGGCCATTATTGTATTAAGGAGAGCTTATTGTGATAATGTAAGAGTTCTAGAGGGTTGTGAGAATTCAAAATAAGATTGTGAGTCTTCAATCTAAGAAAGACAATAGAAATGGAAATAATATTGAGGAGAAAGGATACACAAGGATTGGTAATGAACTAAATGGACAAGGCTTTGAATTTGAGTCAGAAGATCTAAATTTGAATTGGGGTTCTTCCATTTATTAGCTGAGGGACTGTTGGTAAGTAACTTGACTTCTCTGAAACTCTATTTCCTTAATTGGAAGGAGGGATAATATCTTCTCCTGGTATGGTTGAAAAGAGGTGTGTGTATATGCTTCTGAAACCCTGAACATTTAAAAATGTCAGGAGACATTTTTCATAAATTGGGGTGCACTAGTTGTATAACCTGAAGAGAAATTAAGTTGTAAGAGGCTACTTGTGGAGAGCAGGAATATGTTTATAATTTGATGTTTTTAAAACACAAAGCATTTAAGTGACACTACAGGAGTTACTTTTATCCTGGAGGCAGAATGCCTAGATATCTTTTTTTTCGCTTGTAACTTACTAGCTCAATGACTTTGGTCAAAGTAGTTAATTCAAACAATGATAGAATCTGCCTCATAGGATCATTATGAGAAATAAATGAGCTGGAACATGTCAAATGATCAATTCAGTGCTTCACAGATAGTACATGCTCAATAAATGTGAAGTGCACCTATTGATGCTGTTATTATTACTATAGATATTATCATCATTATCCTTAGCCAACCTTAACTGCACAATTTTACTGGGTAATAATGAACACTAGCACAAATTGAAAGTACTAAAAATCCTTACCTTCAGCAACCTTTATCAAATTTTGCAAGTTCCTTGATTTGGCCTTTTTATAAAAAAGAATTCTTAACTACACTCTGCTAAATGGTTTTCCCAAATTTTCCACTTCCTCAATGGCCAATCTCACATGTCCCTTGATTAAGTCAAACAACATCCCTTCGTATTGTGCGGAGAAGATAACATCCGAATCGAGCTCTTTCCTTTCCAATGAAACCTAATGCCACGGCACTAAACATTTTATCTCTTACTCCCATCAAAGATGCTGCATTTTTGCTACCTCTTATTGTATTTATTCTCTTTTCTTAATGTGCTTTTCTTGCCTCCAGTTAGTTATTTTTCCCCTGGCCAAATGAAATGGTATTCACCAACAGCCTTTGTATCTCAGGATTTATATCACTTCATTTATATCTCTCTTTTAATCTCTATAGCCAGTATTTTATCATCATCATTCTCTTAAAGATATACTCGTGTATGCTGCCAATGGATACATATTTTGCAAATCTAGTGATCCTTTCATTCTTCATGCCCCTTGGCATCTCGGTGCCAAGCAATGCTATTAATTATTTCATCTTGTAATTCCCATGTCCTTAATTCTTTTGTAACCATTCCTTTTCTTGCTACTCATTATGTTGTCTTTCAATACTGATTCTTTTCCCATGTACCCCCATACTCTTATTTACTCTCACACTAATCTTCATTTACTTCCGTTCTCCAATCTTATGCATTGCCCTTTCTGGTTAAGGCTAATACCTTCCTCTAAATTTTTGATGCCTTATTCTCATGTCCTTTTGATTATTACTTTTTCTCTCTATCTACTATCTTCAATTGTTCTTGCTCTATCAAATTGTTCTTTTTTATTAACATATTCAAATCTATTTCTTAAAAGGAAAAGTACAAGGCCAACAAAAAAGTCACATAACACCATGTTTCTGCTTAGCCACCAATCTATCTTTTTTTTCCCTGACACTTTATTTCCCAACTTGTTTGTTCTCACTGTCTCAGTTTCTTCATTTTTTATTCACCTTTGAGCAACTGAAGTCTGGCCCTCCCTGACTCCCTGCTCAAAATGATGTCACCAGTAAGCAGTTGATGAATGCAGTAGGTATGTTTTATTAAAATTCATTGCAAAGTTTGACACTGTGATTGCGCCCTTCTCAAAGAGCAAAACAAAACAAAACAAAAAAGCCAAACATCTTATTCTTTTAACTTCTATGGCACCACACTGTCTCGGTTTTTAAATCCTTTTTTTGGCTTTTTCTTCCCTATTTCTTTTTCTGTGAGTAGTTCCTCATCTAGTCACTCCTTAAATCTTAAATAATAAAGATATGATGAATAATAGCAATAGCTGATATTTCTGAACACTCCCACTATGCCAGTGCTTTATTTAAGCATCCAGATATTCAAATTGGAGTCTTTCTTTCTCTTTAAAGGGAGGCTTAAAAAGTGAGTTGTAAGACTTTATCCACAGAAAGTGCTAAGACGTAATCCAACAAATAAGTCCAACAACATTAGTTCAAGCTCCATTTTAAGACTCTACAAATGTTGAGGTGGTAAAGCTAGAAGAGAGATTGGGGTTTTTTGGAGAACTGTTGGCTTCCTGTGCATAATCTACCATTCCACGTATGAGGGATGGGGTGACTACCCTTCAGTTGAACCAAGTGAGAGGAGCTTCAGGGAAAACACTTAAGAGAGCTTGATGTATTTCCTCCAGAAGTTGAAGGATATAGAGCTGGATGTCTAAAACACACAGGTGTGGCTAGAGATGCTCGTGCCTCTATAGTAGATTAAAGGGCTGCATGGTAGGCAAACTTAAAGTCCTCCAATGTAAAAAAAAAAAAGTTATTAATTTTTTGAACCCCATGTCCCCAGGTGTTGAATAATGAGAGATGAATTAGAGGACTAACTCCAAATAAGAAACTGAGAGTGAGTCAAGTAAAACTGAGGAATATGGGTTCTTTGAGAAAGTCTTGAACCTACCCCAGAAGAAAGGTCATCCATTGCACTCAGAAAGCCCTGACCATAGATGACATCTGTGTCAGCCACATTTCATTGTGATCTTTCATTCCAGTTTTAGTCCCAAGCTCTGACTCTGCAAGGGTCGGGAACTGTTGCTATGAGTGTAGGATGTCTGCATAAAGGGAGACCACTGTGTCCATATCCTCCATTGCAGCTGAAAGCTTGAAACAAGCTTGAAAGCTGAGTGAAAAGGGTGAGGTTCAGGTGGGATAGGAGCTTAGGTGTTGTATATTACATAGTCCTATATGGAACTAGAACTTGGAAATTATAGAGTATTTAATTCCAAACAAAAGGACAGATAGTTTATTTTCTACGCATGAACAGAAAAGCTAAGACACTTGCCTGCAATTTCATTTGGGGTTCATTTCTTCATCTGAGGGAATCAGGAGATATAAAAATATTGATTTCTGAGTCCAGCTCTTTCATTAAACTGGTTAGATGTATCATCTCAGTTAATCCTCAAAACATTCCAATGAGGTCGTTATTATTATTCCCATTTTTCAGATGATACAACCGAGGCACAGAGAGGTTAAGTAACTTGTTCAACACCACACAGTTGGTAAGTGGTACTCACCAGGATTTTATTCATGGCTTACTTTTGTTTTACTCTGAGCCATCTCCTTCATTTCATTATGCTCATTGGATATAAAAAAATATTAAGCTTCTCTGGAACCCTTCTTTATGATACATGGGCCATTGAAAGTATTTCTCATGACTACTCCTACGTTTTAATAAGGCAAATAATGTTATTAGGAATGAAGTATGAAAATATTATTAGAGTTCATATAATTATATAAACACAATTATTTGAGGATCTCAAATCTTTATCTTTATAATACCATGACTTTATCTTTTAATGTATTGAGCATACTTTATAGCCCATCAGATACTTTTTATAAGCAAGAAAGTATGGGTTGCATGGTAAAGTATCTAACAAGAAATAATAGTACCTGGATTTCAGTTTCAACTTTGCTAAACCCCACAACACAGGAAAACCACTGAACTTCTGAGACTTCTGTTCACTTATGTATGAAAGGGTAATTCTCTAATATGTTGAATACTTTTGCTAATTTCAAATAATTACAAAAGGCATACACTTTCACTTTATTGATTTAATCATAACCATTTAATCAATAATTATGTCTTATGCAACAAATATTTTAGGGCCTACTATGCCTGAGGTTCTATGCTTATAGTATAGTGTTGCTGATATCTATGCTGTCTTTTCTTCCTTTTCTTTTCTTTTACGATTTTATTTATTTATTTGACAGAGAGAGACACAGTGAGAGACAGAATACAAACAGGGGGAGTGGGAGAGGGAGAGGCAGGCTTCCTGGAGCAGGGAGCTGAATGCGGGGCTTGATCCTAGGACCCTGGGATAATGACCTGAGCCGAAGGCAGACTCTTAATGACTGAGTGACCCAGGCAGCACTATGCTTTATTTTAAAACCTTGGCTAATTATGGTTCCTAGGAATATATTATGGTAATAAGAAGGTAAGGCCTATAATCCAGTGAATATCGTGTGTATTTGTAAATTCTTTATAACCGAGGATTATCTCTTGTTATTCCATTGCCTGTTATCCTCTAATGTAATAAACTGTCCATGTTCCTGGAAAGAAGGCAGTTCCCTCTTGTGTGTTCAGAAATCATCCCCTCTTGCTATTTCAGGACAAAACTTTTCCTCTTCTTTTCCTACATCATCAGTGTATCCATCTTTCGTGGGTTATAACCAGCAATATTCAATGTTCTTATATTTCTCCCATCTCAAAAAAATTGTATTAACAACCTCACCTTACCAAGTCACCACCCCATTTCTTTCCTTTTACAGCAAAATTTAAAAAATTCTATGCACTTATTATTTCACATCTCTCCCCACATTTTCTTCATTTTCTCTTGAATCCACCACTCCAGCTGGGCATTCACCCCCTAAACTCCATCTACTCTGCTTTCTGGAAATTATCTGTAATCAATAATCTCCATATTGCTAAACACATTGGTCTATTCTCGGTCTCATTCCTGTTAATCAGCAGTATTACCTACTCCGGGTCTCTTCTTTTCTGCAACACTTACTTCACTGGCTCTAGGGCAGCACACTTGCCTACTTTTCCTCCTACCTCATTGGTCAGTCCTCAGTGTTTGTTGTTGGTCACTCCTAATCCTCCAGACCCATTAGTGCTTGGTGATTCCAGGATTCCGTATCTGTACCTTTTCTATTTCCATCTGGGATGACACAATTGATGATCTCTTCTATCTCTTGGCTTTACATACTATCTAAATGTTGAGGACTCTGGAATTAACATTCCTAATGCAGACATTTCCTGTGACCATGAGACTCCTGTTGTCAAATGCAGAAATTCAACATGTCCCAAATTGAGTTCATGATCTTCACTTACTCTTCTGCTTCTCAACTAATATCCCTGTCAATCTTCTGTTGGCTTATGCCAAATCCTCAGTTTTTTATTTCTTTCATACATTCTGTATTCCATCTAGCAGTAAAGTCTCTCTGTTTTATCTTCAAAATATATGTAGACTTGAACCCCAGTAACCACCTCCACAGCCCCATCCTAGTCAGAGTCCCCTGCTCTCATCTGGATTAGACAGGATTTTCCTAACTGGCTCCTTGCTTTATGTCCTTGTACCTCATCAGTCTGTTGTCAAAATAACAAGAAGAAAGATCCTGATTCTGAGAAAAGGTAAGTCAAATTTTGTTTTACATCTGCTCAAATCTCTGAAATCTTCCCCTTTTCAGTGTAAAAGCCCAGGTCTGTAAATTGGCCTAAAGGTCTAAGAGCTGTCCCCTTCCCTTTTTCTGTCTGACGTCACCTCCTCCAGTTTTCTAACTAATCCATTCTACTCCCACAATTCTGGTGTCCTTTGCGGTTCAATACGTCAGGCATTCAGTTGTCTTAGGGACTTTGCACTGGCTATTCCCTAGGGCTGGAATGTTGTCCCCAAAACAACATGTGACTTGCTCTCTCAACTCTTCAGGAATTGACTCAGGTACCGTCTCCTTAGTGAGGCCATGCCTGATCAATGTAGTCAAAAGTAAAATATGTCCCTCTTTAATATTTCCAATCTCTGTTTTCTACCTTTTTTCTAAGGCACTCAAAACCTTCCAACACAGTGGAGACTTTATTTCATTGCCTTGTTATATTATGTGTTTCTCCCTCCACTAGACTCTGTTCCATGAAGCCAGGGGATTCTTTTCTAATGGTTTACAGCTGCATTTTCTGCCCACAGCAGTGTCTGGCATGTACTGTTGTTCCAAAGTACTAAATAATGAAATGAAAACAAAAGTCATTCTTTTGCTTGTTGAACATATTCTCTGTGGTATCTACTTTGTGCTTATTTGGCAAGTCTCACAGAGCCATAAAAAATTATACAGCATATATTAAATACCTTGACAGAAAAGAAAACACATCAATTTACAGAGCATTATGGCTAAAGTGTTTATAACACTAAAGTCATATATATGAGGCTGGTGTTGATACTACACCTCAAAGATCCTTCTGGAATGAAGTGGGTTTTATGTCAAGAGATTGTGGCATTTTTAATATTTTATAAATCAGAGCAAGGGAGATCAGAATGTAAATGGCTTGCTTTGAAGGTATGAATAAAAGATAGTAGTCCAAGTTTTTTTTTTTTAACATCAAGTTCCATTTCTTTTCACATTTCCATATTCTTTTATTAAAAAGTTTATGTCTTAAATTAAGCAAGCTTTCATGAAAGAACCAGTTTGGATAACTAATGAGATGCTACTACCACTATTTGAAATGTATATCTGACTTTCATTTCATGGAAGGAGAAAAATAAAAGAATATTTTGGTTAGTTTTTATTTTTGAACAGTTTATCTTTTAATTATTGATTCTTTTCCTTCCCCCCACCCTGCTTTTCTTTTTAATTGCTTGTTCTTATTCTCTCAGAAGGAATGATATCAACAGAAAAACAGCCATTAGTAGTCTCAAGAAGAATTTCTATCTTGAGTATTCCACTATATTTTATAGTCTAATTTGATATACTTAATGTTAGCACACGTGTGATTAATTTGTTATTATTAATCTGTGGAGAAAAATTCTGGATTAATTAACAGAGACATTGAAATTTATGCTGTTGACTTTTTCTGGATCTTTCTCTTCAGGACTTTATGGCACAAGGCTAGAGAGCTGCCATCTCAGTGTTCTAGTTTGGAGAAGAGAAAGATTTTAGAACTATAGTTGTAGAATGCTTTACAAGCATGACTATCACATTCTATCTAATTATATTACACTTCTTTGCATCGATCTCTGCTACTTAATTAAGCTTACAAAACAGTAGCTCTGTATTAGCTTACATATCACAAACCTTAGTAAGGTGCCTAAAATCTGTTGCCTGATTACTTAACAGTCAAGATTATGTGAATAAGTCTTAGTGAAGATTAGTAACTCAAAGGCACGTAGTGCTTGAATTTTCTTTTTCTTTGCAGATTTTATTTATTCTTTTGAAAGAGAGAGAGCACAACCAAGGGGAGAGGTAGGGAGAGAGGGAGAAGCAGACTCCCCGCTGAGCATGGAGTCCAATGCGGGACTCCGTCCCAGGATCTTAGGATCATCACCCAAGCCTAAGGCAGGTGCCTAACCCTCTGAGCACCCCATAGTGCTTGAATTTTAAATTATTCTTTGCAGGGCACCTGGGTGGCTCAGTGGGTTAAGCCTCTGCCTTTGGCTCTGGTCATGATCCCAAGGTCCTGGGGTCAAGGCCAGCATCAGGCTCTCTGCTCAGCAGGGAGCCTGCTTCCTCCTCTCTCTCTCTGCCTGCCTAATTGTGATATCTCTTTCTGTCAAATAAATAAATAGAATCTTTAAAAAATATCCAAATTAAATTATTCTTTGCATTGCAGCTGAGTTTGTGGCTCTAATTTTTTTTTAAATGCAGATCTACTAATTTCCTCCAAATGTGACAGAATTTATTAAGTAAGATTCTAAATGATTGGTAATGTCTTTCTTGGGCCTTGAATTAGGACACATTTCTCCCGAAATGACATTTTTAAAATACTTTTTTGCCTCCCGAGAAGTGAAATCCTTGATACTGGAACTTGGAATAGTATAGGAAAAACGTAAATATTCCTCTTGACTCTCACTCCCAGGAGAAGGTCAAGAAATCTCAGATTGCCTGCAAAGGCTGTATAAGGATTGACAGGTGTTTCTTGCAGCATTCAACATAAGATGAACATTTCTGCTTTGAAACATCACTCTGCCTGCAAGCCCATGTTAGTTTTGATATTAATTAGAAAAAATTATTCAAAAATGGATGTGATTAGAATTTTGCACTGCATTGTTTTGTATTAAACTAATTTTCCTGGATTATTCTTACTTATGATTGTCTTTTTATGCCTATTTTTAGAGTACTCTGGTTCAATTAAAATACGTAATATTTTGGCTCAAAACTTATTATATATGTTTATGTGAGAGTTTAGAATGTGCATTTTTGTTTTGGTGACTTACAAAAAGATCATTAATTTGTGAGTTTTTAAAAAAAATAGTGGTTACTAATTTAAAAAGTATTTCATGAGAAAATCTTACCTAAGGATCTATTTGATATAAAGGAGATAAGTCACTTCCAAATAATAGCAAGATTATTTTTTCTTATTAACTTTGTATATGAAAGACATTATTCAACTATATTTGTACAAAATATCATTTTAAAAACTCAGTTAGCTAGTTGTCTGATCTAGTCTGTCATCAGAAAATGGTCCCATGAACCATACACAATCTGCACATAATCCATGGTAGTTGACATTGCTTGAATTAGAAGAACTTTATCAGTTAATGTCTTTTAGTAGAAAAGCTTGATCTCTGAAATCACTTTTTTTAGGAATGTTGTAGGTAACTTTAATTTTTTTCTAAAAATGTAACTTCATTTTACAGTTCTAAGTCTAAAGTTCTATGTTGGTATAATTACAAAGTTTAATGTCTCCCACTAGGATTATAGATTTTCTATTTCTCTTTACAATTCTAATAATTTTTGCATATGTTTTAGACTGTTATTGGTTGCTTTCTACTATATAATTGTTTTATTTTCATGGCCAATTGAACCTTTAACATCATGAAGTGACTGCTTTTATTCCTAGACAGGCATTTTCTCATAAATTTCTCATAAATTCCCCCTTGTCTGATTTTAATTATATGATAGAGGATTTCTTTTTTGTTAGTCTGTACTGTACATATTTATCTGTCCTTTTACTTTCAGTGTGTCTGTATTTCTCTGTATATTATGCACAGATAGCAAATGGTTCTTTGATTTTATTTGTATACAGTCTGACAACTTTCTCTTTTAATTCTTTGGTCTCTGTATTGACTGATTACTTGAATGTTTGTGCTTAATATGCTGTCTTAGTAAGGGCTTTCTATTTTCCTTGTCTTTTTTGTGTTCTATTTATTAACCTTTCATGCTCCCTTTGAATTGATTGAAAGCATTTTTTTAATTATTCATTTTCCCCTCTATTATCCTGTCAATTTTATACTCTTTTGCTATTTTTTTTAAAGATTTTATTTATTTGGACGCCTGGGTGGCTCAGTTGGTTAAGCAGCTGCCTTCGGCTCAGGTCATGATCCCGGCGTCCTGGGATCGAGTCCTACATCGGGCTCCTTGCTCTGCAGGGAGCCTGCTTCTCCCTCTGACTCTGCCTTCCACTCTGTCTGCCTATGCTCGCTCTCGCTTGCTCTCTCTCTGACAAATAAATAAATAAAATCTTTTTAAAAAATTTATTTATTTATTTATTTGAGAGGGCTTTATTTATTTATTTGAGAGAGAGAGAGAGAGCGCGCATGCATGAGCACAGGGGAGGGGCAGAAGTAAAGGTAGAAGAAGACTCTCCATTGAGCAGAGAGCCTGATGCAGGACTGGTCCCAGGACTCTGTGATCATGACCTGAATCAGATGCTTAACTGGCTGAGCTACCCAGGCACCTGTTTTACTATTCCTTAACAGTTAATATATAATGTATAAATTGTGATGTGCAAACTCAATATACTAAAGTGTAAGATTAATGTGTATTAATGTGTATTTTCCCACCTTCTGTGTGTGATGCAAAAGATACACTTTTGTAGATTTATACAGGCAATATTCCTTTAGATTTAGTCAGACATTTACCATTTATGTTACTAATTCCACTTTCTGGATCTTGAATCTTCCATTTGACTCATTTTTCTTCTTTCTAAAGAACAGCCTTCAAAATTTCCTTTGGTATAGTCTACAGGTGAGTAATTTCTCAGCTTAGGACTTTCTGAACACGTCTTTATTTCACCTTTATTCCTAAAGGATGTTTTCACTGGATATAGAATTTTAAATTAGTGGTTATTTTCTTTTGGCATTGTCAACATGTCATTTTATTCTGACCATCATTCTTGCTATTGAGAAGGCAGTTGTGAATTTAATTATTGCCTCTTTGAGGGTTAATTGTCTTTTGTTTTTCTTTTTGGCTGCCTTAAATAATTCTTTTCAAAGAATTTTTTTTTTTTAAGATTTTATTTATTTGTCAGAGAGAGTGAGCACAGGCAGCCACCCAACCAACTGAGCCACCCAGGTGTCCCCTTTTTAAAGAAGTTTTAGTATCATGTCCTTACAAGGTGTTTTTTTAAATTCTTTTCTGTTCTGGGCTCATAGGGATTATTGACATTGTAACTTAATGTCCTCTCTTAGTTTGGGAACATTTTTACTCTTCTTTAAATTCAGTTACATTCCATTTTTCCTATAATTTTAGAATTCTACTTTCCATATGTTTATTCTTCTCGTTTTATCTTTTATGCCTCTTACATTCTTTTCTATATTTTCTATTCCTTTACCCATGATTTATTAAAAATTCTTTTGTATCCACCTTTTGGTTCACTAATTTTCCTTTACTGTATCTAATTTGATATTCAGTCTATTTATTTGGTTCATCGTTGTGTTGTCCTTTCTGATTTTACAATTTCATCTGTTTTTTTTTTTTAATTTTTAGTTTCCTGTGAAATTTTGCAATCTTTTATCACTTTGAATACTATAAGCATAGTTATTTTAAGTCTTTTAGATAGCTTCAATATCTGGGAGTCCGTGGTCTGTTTCTGTCATTTACTATTTATATTATCATTTATTCTTATTGTCTTGTCATCTCTTGTGTATGGTTGTTTTTGACGGTGTGGCAGACATTTGATATATAAAATTGTTAGTAGAAGTCATTTTAGTTCTAGAACTATATTATCTTCCTCCAGGGGGAACATGTATTTATTCTGGCCAGGTGTCTAGGAAAATAGCAATCCTCATTTGCCATTATTCAAATAATTCCTGGGGTGATCCATCATCCAGGGATATTCTTTCTAGAGTATAGCCTTTCAGAGTCTCAAATTCAAATGAAGAAGATTCCCTAGAACCACTTCATCTGACAGAACTTGACTCCACCTCCTGCTTCTCTAGCCCTATGAAGCTGTCAAATGTGCTAAGATAATCCCTTTAAAATAGGGAAAAACATAAAAAATAAAACTCAGGAAAATTATCTGACCTAAATGTCTAAGACCTAACTTTTCCACAGATCCTAATTCTTCACTACTTTCTTGCTATATTAGGTCATAAGTGAATACTGTATGTGTGTGTGTACACACACACACACACACACACACACACAGAGTGTCTGATGTTTTCAGTTTTCCTTATCAGGAAAGCTAGTCCAAATTGCATGGTCTGACATTACCAGAAACAGAAGTCCATGAGTTATTATGAGTACAATAAATGTAATTAATCTGAAAGCAATTTTCTTAAAATAAACATACTAATTTCTGTGAAAAAATTAAGCAATTATCTTTCTTAATTCATTTTCTGATATGCTCCTAGTCTTGCTATATATTCCTGCTAGGCTTCTGGATGTGAGTAACTGTTTCAACAGTGTTGAAAAATTATCTCCTTTCTTCCAGCATTTACTGCTTCAAATACATCCTCCCCAAAGCTGCAAAATTATTATTTAAAACACAAATCTGACTTTGCCACTCCTTTCTTAAAATGCTTCCATGTTCACAGAAAAAAAAAAAAACAAAAAAAAAAACAAAGGAAAACAACAACAAAAACACTATTAGGAACAATAAATTAAATCAGCAAAGTCACAGGGTTAAAGATGACTACACAAAAATTGAAGTGACTGATTATTAAATCAATATTAAAGATGATATGTGATAGACATAAGACAATGATAGAAGTATTTAGATAATGAATAAAAGCAAGGGTCAGAATAATGGAGTGGGGGGAAGAGAATAAACATTTGTTGATCATGTATTACATTTCCAAGTATTATATTAGTTGCCACCTTCAAATATTTTTTTTTATCCTCATAAGAGTCCTGAAATCAATCTCTTTAATTCTCTTTTATACATAGTAAAATAAAATCTCAGAATAGTATGTTTCTTACTCTCACATTAGTGGTAAGTGTCAAAAGCAGAATTTAAATGAAAGCTTCTCTGATTTCATTTCATTTCATTTCATCTTACTTTTTTTTTTTTTTTTGTGGTAAGTAAGGGCACTTAACATGAGATTTAACTTCTTAATTTTTTTTTTTTTTTAATGGACTCCACACTGGGAACCCAATGTGGAGCCTGAACTCACAATCATGAGATTGAGACCTGAGCTGAAATCAAGAGTCAGACACTTAAACAACTGAGCCACCCACCCCCTTCTTAATTTTTTTTAAACTGCAGAGTACAGTATTATTAACTATAGGCACTATGTTGTACAGCAAATCTCTAGATTTTATTCATCTTGCATAACTAAAAGTTTATATCTTTATATCTTTAAAATACAACTTCTCTTACAGTACTTAAGATTTTAGAATGGAATATAGTTTGTTTTTTCTTTTTTTTGGAAAAAAATCATTGTATTTCTCTATTTAGGAGAATAATTTTATTATTTTTGCCCAAACTATAAAATTGCGTTAAGATGTCTTTTGATTAATTACAGTTATTGTACTCTATTCTTGTTCTCTTTCTATACTGAACTTGCCCATCTGTGTTAACATAAATCAATATTTATTGTTAGAAACCTGTATGCATTATTTTTACTCAAGATTTTATCTATATAATTGCATTCATGGTTGCAGCTAAGTGTTCAACAGCTATTTAAATGTCCCTTATGTTTAATGTATTTGAATGTCTGTATCATACCCATATTCATCATTTATTCAATTTTATATTTTTCATTTTGCTTTCATTCATTGCCCTGATGCAATGTGACCTTAAGTAAACTTTCTAAGAAAGATATTTGAGTAGTGCTATATTTTCTGAACACTTAACGTATATTACCGTGTCTATTGACTTTATATAAGGTTGAATTTCACCTATTTCCTTATATCATGCTATGACAGAGGTAAAATAATGGGCTTTCATCTTCTCATTGTAAGTTCTTTTTTAAGAAAAGTTTTTGGAACTGCTTCTCATGCACCCCTGTACCACTAATTCTTCAGAGTAGTGACTAGAATCGGAAACAAAAATTATAGCCTCTGAGAGTTTGTGTTCCAGATGTGGGTCAAAGTACATCTATGTAAATATGTTATATAACAAACTTAATTGGAACTACCACAATATGGGCTATAGGTACTGTAGTTATATCCTTTTTACAGCTAAGGAAGTTAACATAGAACAGGGTTAAGTCACCTTCTTGGGCTGTAAATGTAGTATGTGGTAGAGTTCCAGTTGTAACCATGATAGTCTAATTTCTGAGCTCTCAGATTTGGTGACCAAAATCTACATTGATATACTCATATACTGATAGGCAACTTTTAATTCCATTTCAAAGTTACTTATTTTTAAAATACCTGATATATCCTATAAGGAAAGATTAAGGTGTTTTCAGACAAGATACTAGCAAAATAAAGCCCTTTTGTGAAACTTGAGACACCCAGCTCTATAAGACTTTGGGCCTGGCTGGACAAAGAGGAGTATTGCCTGTGAAATTTGAAGTTTGGAATCCAAGTTACGTCAATGTCTTGAATCTCTCTGTGCCTTGCAGTCTTTGTTTTTGAAGAGTTAGTGAGGTTCATATCCATAGCCAAGAAAAATGAGCAAAAACGTACTGAACCTTCAGATTTAAGTAGTTCACGTTGTCATGTGGAAAAATGGAAAGGGTCTCTGGAAAGTTCCAGTTCCAGTCTCAATCCTTCCAGACAGACCAGAGATAGCCTTCTTTCATCTGCTAGGATCAGATAGGAGCAGAATAAAAGGAGATGAAAGAGAAGAAAGCATCTCTCGAGCAGCCAGCACCAGGCCACCAGAGCAGCATCCAAAGGCAGACTTCTGAAAGCAAGAGACCGAGTTTCAACTGAGCTTTGTAGTAGTGATGACAGTGATGTTAGTGTAGGAACTGCTGGTAGTTGTAATCAGAGTAGCTGTACCAGGATTGGCAGGAGCCCCAGAGATGTAATGGCTTCAGCAGAGATCGCTGACTTTTTTTGTGATCATTAGAGAATACTCTGTTAAACACTGGGGTGCTTGGGTGGCTCAGTCAGTTAAGTGTCTGACACTTGTTTTTGGCTCAGGTCATGATCTCGGGGTTGTGAGATCAAGCCCCATGTGGGGTTCTGCACTCAGTGGGGAGTCTGCTTTAGAGTCTCTTTCTCTTTTGCCCCACCCCCACCACTGCTGCTTGCAAGCACACACTCTCTCCTTCTCTCAAATAAATAAATAAGTAAATAAAAAGAGTACCCTTTGAGCACTGAACACTTTCACTGTGCTTTAAAATAAAATGGCTTTGAGGTGCCTGGGTGGCTCAGTTGTTAAGCATCTGCCTTCGGCTAGGCCATGATCCCAGGGACCTGGGATAGAGCCCAGTATCCGGCTCCCTGCTTAGCGGGGAGTCTGCTTCTCCCTCTCCCTTTCCCTCTGCTTGTATTCCCTTTTTTTGCTGTGTCTTTATCAAATGAATAAATAAAATATTTTTTAAAAAATGGCTTCTATTTCTTCTCTTGATTGTTACAAGCTTTTCAGAAACAAAGCCTGTATTTCATTCAACTTTGATATTTCCAACATTGTGCATTATGTAACATACTGTAACTTTCTGGCAAATTTTTGTTAAAGTGGGATGGGCAAAAGCCAGTTTCAATGAGTTTAAGAGAAAATGAATTGAGTAGAATTAGAGATTTTAAGTATAGGGAGATGTTTCAAGGAATTTTGCTATAAATAGGATGATACAAACACTTGATGGCGAAAATGGAATCGAAAGAAATAATTGTTTTTTTCTTTTCCTTCAAGATAGAGTAACAGAATGCTTTTATGCTGATGGATGATGATGAGAATAATCTGCATAAATTTGTGATGTATAAAGGTGGGGGGGTCCTGCAGTTATGTCTTTAAGGAGGTGGAAAGGGAAGACAGTGGGAATGGCTTCAGTAGGAGGGATTTATGTAATTTTTTCTATGATAGTAAATGAGAGGTATGTCAGTAGAGGTGCTGGTAAGTGGGAAGACAAGATTAACAAGTGTGTGGAAGTTTTCTGCTTGTTGTTTCTATTTTCTCTGTGCAGTAGGGAGCAAGTCATCAGTTGCGAGTAATATAGGAAGGAAGTTAGATGTTTGAGGATAGAAGATATGAAATAGTTTTCTAAGAGTGTGAATGAAAAAATGAAATACAATATAGAATATGATTGCTGGAAAGTATTAACAACCCCTTAAGATTTATTATAGCATCTATTATTTACTTATTATTTTATTTTGGGGGGGGGTTGTTTTGTATATATGCTTTCTTCTTCTTTTTTCTTTGATTAGAATATTCAAAAGGTTATTTCTTTGTTTCTTTTCAATGAAATGTTACTTGGCTTATCAGCTATATAATTTTTTCCTTTCTCATTTATCATTTTAAAATGTTTTATAAGTTTTGTCATTCTTTTTCTGACTATGACTTGGATGTTTAATTCACATATTTTCAATGTTTCTTCTTCATTGATATGAGTATTAAGGCTCTTTTCCCCTCCTATGTGTTAGGTTTCTCTCCATTAGATTCAGATATATAATATTTAAAATATTCTGTAGGCTTTTAAAAATATATTTTAATTATATATTTGAGAGAGGAGAGCACACATGAGCAGGAGGGAGGGGCAGAAGGAGAGGGAGAAGCAGACTCCCCGCCAAGCAGGGAGCTCAACGGGGCTCCATTCCAGGACGCTGAGATCATGACTTGAGCTAAAGTTAGTTGCTTAACTGACTGAGCCACCCAGGTGCCCCAAAAGTATTCTGTAATTTTAAAAAATTAAATGATTGATTACACAATTTTGATTTTCAGGTGATGGGTATTTTGGGATTATTTTCTAATTAGTATTTCTATCTGTAGTTCATTGTGATAAAAAAAAAAAATGTGGTCTCTACTAGTGCCATCATTCAAGTTACCGATTTTTTGTGTCCTAATATGGCAAAATTTATGAACTAAGGGAATTTGGGAATAAAACGTCATCATTTTTTAAGGTGTCAAATTCAATGTATATGTCATGTAGCCCTATTTTATTTGTTATTAGTAAGTTTTTCTCAATTGTTATTTAATTTTTGCTTATTTGATCTCACATGAACTGAGAAAAACCTGAATTAATTATATAGGCAATTTAATAACATTTTGTCATTCTTTATAATTATAGAGCTTTCAAGTTATCAGCCAGGCATAACGTAATATTATTCTGAAACTTATTATAAGTAGAATAATTAATGATCACTATTAACAATGTCAAATATAACCTTTTAAAAGAGGATATTCTATAACTCTTTTAATATTATTTTTAGGATTATTCAAACTTAAGATAAACAGTTGAAACCAAGGCAAAAAATAACTAGAAATACTCTCCTATGAAACAGTGATATTTTCCATTTTGTGTTTCTTTTATTTGCAGATAGCTCCATTATTTCAAATAAGCAAAGGAATAATAGTTTGAAATTGCCTAAAATGTGCTTCAATCTCAGACATTTTAGTTGACAATTTAGTTAAAATTAACAGCAAATATCATTTATAATTTATCTCATTTTTAGTCTTGAAGGAGAAATGTCTCTTAATTTACCCTCTAATTTGTCCTTTCAGATATAAAGCACCTTAAGTGGGGGAAAATTATCCCATTGTAATATGCAGAATTTTCTCAATGAGCTTGCTTTATAGACAGAAATTCTAGAGTGTCTTTATATTTCATAATTTGCATTATAATAGCTGTTTTTGCAAGAACTTAATGCACTCAACTGGAAGCTTTTCAGTGTGTACAGGGAATTGTATTCTACTAAGTGATGACATGATTTTTTTATAAAGAAAAGTAATTATTTTCCTGGATACCCGGGGAATGTACGAGAATTGGAATACCAAGGACAGAATAGGTGATGATGGTGATAGTTAAGATTACATTTCATTGATCCCCCAAGTACATCAATACGGACAGTTTTCTACAGAATGATTCCCCTTAGTCATTATTTTTATGAAACTTAAAAATTAGGTTTCTACTTAGTACATTTTTTTAGCTTCATGTATTTAAAACTAATTGTAGGTGTGTCACATACCATCTCATTTAATTATCACTAAATCCCATGAGGCAGCTTGTGCAGTCTTGTAGTTGCATTTCTGTAGACCAACCAAACATGTCCTCCCTATGTTTTATATGCAACTGCAAGCAGAAAGGGTGCTCTGAACTAGTTGGTATTTTGAGATGTTAATTATAGGTTTCAAAGGAGATGCAGTGAAATATGAGGCAGCAAAGGAAAGACCTAATGTATTCATAGCCTTTGTTTTCCTGAACATGTTTGCTTACATGCTTTAACCTGTACCTATGTGCAACTAAACTTTTAATTGATTCCAGCCACAGATGATGGAAGGTTATACCCCAGGCCAGTTTCTGTTGTTTGCTGTTATATATTGCCAATTGATATGTAATTATGTATATCAGAAACCTGACAAGTTGAAGAGGTAATTAGTTTCCCTTATGCTTGTTGCACTGCACCTGTAAACTCTCAGAAGAGAACTCTGAAAATAAATCATATCTTGGCAAAGCCGCAGTTTAGATAAGCAATAAGTGAGCAGGTTTTTCAGGACAGGGTTGGAATGAAGCAATCTGGAAAATCAATATTAAGACTTAAATTTTGGACAATAAAACACTTCCTGGGTAGAAACTGGAGCTTGCCTGAATTGGTGTGTCCTGATTTGCATCTGGGAAGGCAAAGAGAAGAAAATATAGAAACTGTTTCTTGGATTTGGGGATTTTGCAATGGGAAGCTGAAGTTTATTATAAGAAGTGAGATAGACAGATCCCCTTTCTCTCATGGGGTTCTGTGACGTTAGATAATACTACTTTGTTGATAAATGAGGAATTTTTTTTTAAAGATTTTATTTATATATTTGGCAGAGAAAGACACATCGAGAGAGGGAATACAAGCAGGGGGAGTGAGAGAGGGAGAAGCAGGCTTCCTGCAGAGCAGGGAGCTAGCTGTGGGGCTCCATCCCAGGACCTAGGGATCATGGCCTGAGCCGAAGGCAGATGCTTAACAACTGAGCCACCCAGATGCTCCAAGGAATTATTTTTTGTGAACTTTTGAAGGAATTCACAGAAGCTTTGTTACCTTTTATCACATAAATCCATTAAAAAGGTTAAAACAGATTTAGCCAATTTAGATTTGGAATATTAAGAGAATCCTCATAAATAATGACTCGATGGATAGTAAATATTGTTTAGTGAAAAACCTATCTCAAAGGGAGGTTGATATGTATAATATCAAGTTTGTATTACTGTATGGTGTATTCTAAGATTATTGCAGGATTTCAAACCACTTGACTTTTGCTTAAGATTAAATTTGCCCGGAAGGTGGGAGTTGGGAGAGGGTGTGAGGAGTGTATCACATCACAAACCTCATCTGGGTTATATTGATTCTCCATATTACATCATCTATGTGAAGTTTTGCTTGAAAACAATATTGTTGTAGAGATAAATGCCTTAGAAAATGTTTTCTTTGGAAACCTGATGCATTTTCCCTTCTGGACAATAGGAACAATTACAAATCACAGATCTAAGCTAGTGACCTACACCTATCACTACAGATATTTTTTGGTTTTACAACACATTGTTTTTTTTTGTTTTGTTTTGTTTTTGTTTTGTCTTTTTTATTGTGCCACAGATGCAAGATTTTATTAATTTATTTGACAGAAAAAGAGAGAAAACACAAGCTGGGGAAGTAGCAGGCAGAGGCAGAAGGAGAAGCAGGCTGCCCATGGAGCAGGGAGCCCTATGTGGGGCTCGATCCCAGAACTCTAAGATCATGACCTGAGCCAAAGGCAGACGCTTAACCGACAGAGCCACCCAAGTGCGCCTGTGCCATAGATTCATGGAAGAAAGGCGGAGGCTCGGGAAATGTACTGAAAACTCTCCATGACATGCTCATGATGGGTGTGGTTAAGAGAAGCGGGATGCAACCTTGCTCTTGTCTGACGGTGCCTTCTGGGCAGGAGCCAGCGCTGTGTTATGTAACAAGATGTGGGATTTGCTGTGTGTGTTGTGTGCCTGCAGGATGGAGGAAAGGGTGTCAGGGTGGGAGAGAAGTGAAATCATATTTCTGGGAGAAGTGAATGCAAAATTAATTAAACATTTCTTCTTACTTGACTAAGATAAATGAACAATATGTGGATTGGAAATGGTTGTTGGCCTCCAGGCATTCGTGGCAGCATCTTTCCTGCCTCCTGTTGTTCTCTCTGGTAGCCTGGGCCCTTCTTTGGGTGCTTCTCAGCTCCTGGTAGGGAGGGTATGTCCATCAAAATATACTTGGGTGGGGGAGATTTTTCAATTTTTTTTTCACACTCCTCCTAATCTGATACTCTTGGGAGGTCACTGCCACTCACTGTATAACACATTGTTGTAAAAAGTAAAAATAGCTAATATTTATTAAGGACTTATAATACATCAAACACTCTCTTATCCCATTTAAATCCTTACAAAACCCCTTTGAAGTTGATAATTTCAGGTGATTCTTGAACAACATGGGGGTTGGGGCACTAGTCCCCAAGCAGTCAAATATCTGTGTATAAATTTGTCTCCCCCAAAACTTTAGTAATAGCCTACTGTTGATGAGAAACCCTACTGATAACATGAACAATCAACTAACATGTATTTTGTATATATATATATATATATATTTTTTAAAGATTTTTATTTATTTATTTGACAGACAGAGATCACAAGTAGGGAGAGAGGCAGGCAGAGAGAGAAGGAAGGGAAGAAAGCCGAAGAAAGCCCCCCACCGAGCAGAAAGCCGGATGCGGGACTCGATCCCAGGACCCTGAGATCATGACCCGAGCTGAAGGCAAAGGCTTTAACCCACTGAGCCACCCAGGCGCCCCACATGTATTTTGTATATTACATGTATTATGTACTGTAATCTTACAATAAAGTAAGCTAGAGAAAAAAATGTTATTAGTAAAATCATGACGAAGAGGAAATAATTTACAGTGCTGTATGCGTATTTATTGAAAAACAATCTGCATGTAAGTGGACCACATGGTTGTTTAAGTGTCAGCTGTATTTTGTTTTCCAGATGAGGTGTAGGGAGACTTATTGTCATGTTCAAGGTAAAATGCCAGTTAATGATAAAGCCACGGGATAAGCTCAGGCAGTCTGATCTCAAAGTTAACTTTTGTTTTGTTTTTCTTTAACCTACCAACTATGAATTAATTTCTAAGTTTTAAATTTGGGAGATTTTTAAAAATTTTTTTATTTTATTTTATTTTATTTTATTTTATTTTATTTATATATTTATTTGACAGAGAGAGAGAGAGATCACAAGTAGGCAGAGAGAGAGGAAGGGAAGCAGGCTCCCTGCCCAGCAGAGAGCCCGATGTGGGGCTTGATCCCAGGACCCTGGGATCATGACCTGAGCCAAAGGCAGAGGCCTTAACCCACTGAGCCACCCAGGTGACACTAAATTTGGGAGATTTTTATATCTGCACTTCTAGTTTCTCTTAAAACTTGGATAATCTGGTGACTACATTTGTATTTATTCAGGGAAACAATGACTTTAAACTGAGGAGCGATTGGTCCTTTAGACAAGTTTCAGCAGGGCTATCACAATTGTACTCATGGGAGCTGAGACCTTGAATGAGAAAAGTGATTATGTTTTCTTTGTTTTGATTATCAGGATATTCAGAACATTTGTGACTGAGTAGTAATTTTTTTCTTCCTCTGGTATTGATTTTTAATATTCATAGCTTTCTAATGAACATAATTTGTTGTGTGCATTTCTTTTTAGGCATGCCAAAGTGTTTGTGGATGCTTCATTCCACTATTGTGCTAAAATCTCTCCTGTAATTGTATAAAGAACTTGGGTTTTAAATAGACATAAATTTTGTCATAAATAACTTAAATAGATTGCCTCGAAGAGTATTAGAAATTCTATAGTTGAGCTGTGTTATCCTTAAGTATGTGAAATTTAGGTTACTGAAAAACAATGTAGATGATACAGTATCAGTAATGTATCAGGAGATTATGAAGAAAAGGGTAGAGTAGCTTTTAAACAAAAGTTGTAGTAAAATAATATTTTCCTAATGGCAGACTTGGGGCAAATGCTTTGTTAGTCTCCTAATTACAGCTACCTAATCACATTAGAGCGCAGATTGCTTTAAGTGTGTGTGTGTGTGTGTGTGTGTGCACATGCACACTTATTAAGTGGAATGAAGTCAACGTGTTAATGGAATAAAAATTTTGCACAGTTCACTCCACCAGATATAGAAAGCGTAGTAACCATAAGCCCAGTTGGAGCTTAAAAATGCACTGAGAATACAAAAGAGTTTAGAATACATACAAAGCAAAATACATAGTCCCGGAAAGCAGACGATGGTTAAGCAAAATTGATCAGGGGAATTTTTCTAGGAAAATCTCTGGGATCGACATGAATCTCCAGATTTGGCCTTATCTACACCTGTTTCCTATTTTACTAGTGGTCTTACACTTTCCTCCGTTATTGTAGTACCAATGTCATTTGTAATAGCTGCAGCTAGACAATATGAACTGTCAATATTTTTGTCTTGTTAAGGCGTGACCATTTATCTATTTTATAATCACCTTTTTGTTGCACTTTCTGATTTGTGATTTACGGGACATTTTATGTGCCAGTTCTAATTTATTTGTTACTACTACCACACAGAAACATTTCATTTTTCTTCTGAGTATATAACCTTTTATCATTTCTAGGAGCTTTGATTGATCAGAGATCTTATAAGTAATGGAAGCTGATTCTCACTAAATAAAGTGAAAACAGATTTTGTAAGATGTATACAAAACAGTGCAGTCTCAAATAGAAAACCCAATAGTTAGGTCTCAGAAAGAATAGGGACCATAGAAAATCCAGGGAGATGAGCAAGAAGGAAGGGACAGTTAGTGGGGTGCTGGCATTTGAGTTGAATCCCCTCAAATTCTTTGTAGCCTTTCTGACTGTTCAAAACCACATTCCCAGGCAAAAGAATTGAAGCAGCCCAAGTTGACTGACAAGCTTACACCCTGGCCAGAAGAGAGTAATACTTTCATCGGTGGTCCTAGGGCATGCGATGGAGAGGAGGTGTTCCAAAGAAGCTGAGGTCTCCTTTAGAGAAAGGCAGGATAAATGCTGTGCAGGGAAACTCATAGACGACATTCCTGCTGGAATCTTAAGTTCCACCATTTTATTTCCACTCCTATATGTGTACCTCTTGGCCACACAAGAATGAATTTAGCAGATGTATTGGACATTCAGACACAAATGTATTTAGTGCCAGTAATCTCAACCAATTTTTCCTGCAAAAAACACATTTTATAATCAGTTAGAGCTTTTTCTAGAGCCATTTGTCTTCCTAATTAAAGAGTCCTGTTGAGAGCAACTGTCTGCACAGAAGTAAGTAACAATTAGGATTTGATTCTATTTGAAATTTAAGACTTGGGCATATGTAGGCCATGCTTCCTCACCAATTACATCACAGGTTACTTCACAGGACTTGTATTTGACCTCTTAAAGTAGAGAATGTCCAACTATGTTTCAAGTGCGTTAAGTATTCTTGAGGTTTACCAATTCTAAATATATTAGAAGGGATCAATTTGTTAGTAAAACAAACATCATTCTTAAGTGTAAGCAAAGGAAATAAATTCTCTTTAACACATAAATATTCTATATAGTTGAAGCAAGAATATTTAAATAAATTAAGCTAAGCGTTATATATCAGAAATACACTATTTTATTTATTTACTATTTTCTTTCTTTTTTTTTTTCTTAGGTGTGGGGAGGAAGGGGAGAGGGAGGAGAGAGAGAATCTTAAGCAGGCTGCAAACCCAGAACCACCAGGCTGATGTGGGGCTCAATCTCCTGACTTTGAGATCATGACCTAAGCCCAAATCAAGAGACACATAACTGATTGAGCCACCCAGGTGTCTCAGAAAGATACTATTTTAAAAGTCAGAGGACATATACATTATTTCAAAATGACTTTGTCCCAACAGAATATTAATGTATATATAATTGCAGGAAAGAGTTGAATTTTTATTCATTTATCCTTTTAGGATCTATGGTTAAATAATATTTTAATATTGTTTTAATGAAACTAAGATAAAGATGTTTAATTAAAAGACTTTACCCCTCCAAATGGATCAGTTTGAAATAAATTTCTTTTTAATGTCATTGGTATCTCAGCATATTTAAAAAAAGGAAACATGACATAGAGATGAAAATTAGGCTTCTATTTCAAGGACATTACCTCAGTAAGGACTAATCACCACACTAAGAAGTTTTAATGGTAAATAATCAAGAAGCAGTATTAGGATCAGAAATTTGTATATAGGAGATTGATCTTAGAATGTTATTTGACCCTTTAAGGCCAAGCCAGAAACTTTAGAAATTATATTTTAAGAAGATGAACAAGGTATGGCTTTGCATTGGAGAATATAAAAGTATTTTGATTTAATAGACTTACTGGCTATGGTTACTTTACGTTAAATAACAGCAGCAACAGAGGGCTGAAGCAACTAATTATGTTTCCATGAAGGCCAATACTAATATGAAATGGAATACTTCTTTCAGACTAATAGAAGTAACAGGGTATTATTAGTGTTATTGGGTATTCATATGCAGTGTTATTTTCAAATTGCTTTATAACTACTTACTGATTATCCTTCAAGGATGGTCTGCTGTTCTCCATTCATCAACTTGAAAATAAGATACTTTGCATTGGACCTAGTAGAACTGACAATTTATGGAGCTATAGTCATCCTGGAAGTAGCTGACCAGTGCATGTAAGGAAAATATGGCTCACTTGCTTGAAACCATATCACCATTTCTCTTCCCCAAGGTGATGGAATTACAGCGAGAATAAATGCCACGCTAATGCCGGGCCATGAGCGTGCATTCTCTGTACATCAGCCAGCTAGCTCTCATCCCCTCACACTTTTGCCATTGATGGGATAACATTTAGATTCAGGACTTAAACAAATGAAACCTAATATACAGAAGCTGTTCAAATATTTACAACAGAATTTCCTTCAAATGTATTAAAAGGGAAATTTCTTCCCGTACATTTTAGAACTCCATCTTTGTCTTCTCGCTTCAGTAAGATTTTTTCACTGTAGAAATTCTCTAAAATTGGGGCATTAGATCAGATGGCTTTGGAGAGACTTTCTGGTTCTATGGAGATACCTGTGGAGCTTAGTGCTTTTGTTTTTTAAGTGTAAGAGCTCAACACCATACAATATCTACAAGGTGCTCTACATAATCTGTCACTACCTCTTTCCTCTGGGACTCAATTCCTACCTACCTCACTACCCATCCTTAACCACTTCAGCAAACATCTATCCTCTCACTCTTCCTAGGACATTCTAAGTCTAGTTCTATCAAAGTCTTTCTTTGTTCAGATAATTACATGGCCAACGTTTTTAATTTCCTCAGATCTCTTCTCAAATGTTGTATTAATCTGAGAGGACTTCCTTGACAACTGTATCTAAAAGAGCAATCATTCTCTGTCCTTTTCCACCCAGATAGCCATGTCATGACCTGACATATTAATATGTCATATTATATGTTTAACATGTTTAACATTAATATGACATATTAGTATGTTTAACATGTTCATCTCCACCTTGCAGTGGATACTGTTGGTTCCCTTGTCTAACCTGTTAGCTCCCCTACTAACCACTCTGGGATACTCTTGTCTTCTTGTCCTGACAGATTTGTCCTCAGGCCATATAGGACCTGCCTCTCCAATGAAGCCCACCTGAAGACAAGAGAACAAAAAACCCACCCCCTTCCCTTGCTGTGCATCTAGGTGTGGTACATTCCTAATGCAAATTTTCTCCATTGGATCAATGTAAAGCTAGTCCCCAGCTAAAACTATCTCTTGCTTAATTTTTACTGAAACTTGCCTCCTCCATTCCCCTCTTTCTCACCCTGTTTCTCTGGAACGTGACCCAGTACACGACTTTGGAATGTAATCTCTCTGAGACTAGACAATTTGTTTCCTTTATTCAAGGATACATTCTCAATGTTAGCCTGACATTTGTAATGTTTAGCCTGACAATGTTTAGCCTGACATCTGTAAATACTTAAGTGATTTAGAATAACTATCTTAGTCTTGAAGTTCCTAGTGGTTTTAGGTGATTTGAACACTCATTCTGTATTGGGTAAAGACAAGCAAAGAAACAAACAAGTAAAAGTCTACCAGCTTTACCTTCTCCACTTGCAAACATCTTAATGTTCAATTAAAATGGGCTTCATTAAGATTCATCTTTGCTATTATTCTCAACCAACAGTGGATTTTTTTGAAGTTCTGTGTGATGATTTAGGCCAAACTATGATCCGTGGGTCAAATCTAGCCTTGTTTGGTAATGCCCATAAGATAAGAATTTTTTTTTTTATTTTACATTTTTAAATGGTTGCAAAAAGATTTAAAGAATAATATGATTTCTTGACACATGGAAATTGTATGAAATTCTAATCTCAGTGTCCATAAATAAAGTTTCATTGGAACAGAATCATGATCAGTTATTCATGTATTATCTATGGCTACTTTCATACTACAAAGGAAGAATTTTTAGTAATTACAACAGGGACTCTACTGCCCACAAAGCCTAAAATTTTAATCTTTGGCCTGCTGTAGGAAAATATTTGCTGATCATTTTTTTTAGACATAAACTCTCATGTTATCTCACTACTTCTTGGGTTCTTATAAGCACTAATATCTCTTTGTATCATGAAATGTCTTTAGTTCAATAAGGCCTGTGACACCAAACTTTTACCTGTAATTATTTTCTGACCTCTTTCTTTTTTTTTTTTTTTTAAGACTTTATTTATTTATTTGACAGACAAAGATCACAAGTAGGCAGAGAGGCTGGCAGAGAGGAGGAAGCAGGCTCCCTGCCAAACAGAAAGGCCGATGTGGGGCTCTATCCCAGGACCCTGGGACCATGACCCGAGCTGAAGGCAGAGGCTTTAACCCACTGAGCCACCCAGGCACCCCTTCTGACCTCTTTCATTCAGGAAACACAGTTTATTCTTTCTTGTTGGGAACTTCATTTTGTTTCTGGTTACCAAATACTATATGTCTAATGGGTAAACTTTTCTTAGTCATCCAAAGCATTCACAACGCTATCTGAGTATATTTGCTGTCTTACCCAGTAAAACATTCCTGGCACAAGTCTTACTAGTAGAAACAAGGAAAAAAAATAGAATATACGAAAATACAACAAAAGATTTTCCCTTGTGACAATTTTCTTCTAAGAAGTTTTTAGTACTTTAGATACAAGTCCCACAGTCTTTTATTCCAAATGAAATTAATTTTATCACTAACTCTAACTTGCATTTTCAGATACAGGACTTTTTGGTTTTTTTTCCCTACAAAGAGTATAGAGAGGAGACAAAACCTGTGTGTGTGTGTGTGTGTGTGTGTGTGTGTGTTGATGCTTTCTAAGAGGTAGTTTATAATCCAGCTGAAGACCTGTTAGGTAAGAAATAGAATCTCAAACTCTAGCCATGGATTACACTTGATATTAAGAGTAAATGTCTTGGCAGTTTTATGAACTGCTTTATGGTTTAACTATCGCAGCAGTTAGATCATAGTGCTAATGAGTTGTAAAGGATGAATTTATTTCCTATAGGCTAATTAGCTTTATGCTATTCTTTGGCCATATAAATATCAATTTAGTGAGATGTTTTGCTGGTCCAGCTCTGTATTGGCATAGATATTAAGATAAGACAAGACAAGAGTGTGGATGAAATCAGTAACATTTAATTTTATAGTTTATATTCACATTTGGGAAGAAACCTTATTTTATGTAAGATATTTAGATTACATTTTAATATTTAAAAACTTGTTATTCTAGATGATACATAGATAAACATAAACTCAAAGGTAAAAGTGAACAGTTAGCCATTATGACTAATTGAAGCCATGACAATCAATATTAGAATCATTTTTTACTATGCCAGTGATAACTGTATTAATGTTAAATATTATTACTTGATTTACTCAACAAATTTATTAAAGATTTATTTAAAAAAATTTTTTTTTAAATTTATTAAAAAAATTTACTCCAGCTCTACCTAAAATGTCTCTGAACTATGAATTAAAATTTGAAATTTATGGTTCCATACAAATTTTAGGATTTTTTAAAAAGTTTCTGTGAAAATGCTACTGGAGTTTTAGAAAGTACATTGAATAGAAAGTACATTGAATAGAAAGATCACATTAGGGAATAGGGACATTCTAACAATATTAATTCTACTGATCCATGAACACAAGATATTTTTCCATTTATTTGTGTCTTCAACTTATTAATCAGTGACTTTTGATTTTTAATATAGAGATCTTTCAACTCCTGGTAAAATTTATTTCTAAGTATTTTTGTTGTTTTTGATGCTATTATACATGGGATTGTTTATTTTCAGATAGTTCATTTTTAGTATATAGAAACACAATTGATTTCTGGATGTTGATTTTGTATCCTGCAACTTTACTGAATATTTTTTTTTTTAGTTCTAATAGTTTTTTTATGTGTTTGGGATTTTCTATATAGAAGATCAATTTTTTTTTTTTAAGATTTTTATTATTTATTTGACAGAGAGAGATCACAAGTAGGCAGAGAGGCAGGCAGAGAGAGAGAGGAAGGGAAGCAGGCTCCCTGCTGAGCAGAGAGCCTGATGCGGGGCTCGATCCCAGGACCCTAAGATCATGACCTGAGCCTAAGGCAGAGGCTTTAACCCACTGAGCCACCCAGGTGCCCCAGAAGATAAATTTTTTAGTTCTAATAGTTTTTTATGTGTTTAGGATTTTCTACATAGAAGATCATGTCATTGACAGAGACAATATTCTTCCTTTCCTATTCTAAATGCCTTTTGTTTTTCCAGGCTAATTGCTCTGCCTAGAATCTCCAGTACTGTATTGAATAGGAGGGGTGAGAATGGGCACTCTTTTTATTCCTGACCTTAGAGAAAGCTCTCAGCATTTTACCATGGAGTATGATGTTAGCTGTGCATTTGTCATATATGCCCTTCATTGTGATTTTGTATCCTGCAACTTTACTGAATTTGTTTGTTTAGTTCTAATAGTTTTTTTTACGTGTTTAGGATTTTCTACATAGAAGATCATGTCTTTGACAGAGACAATATTCTTTCTTTCCTATTCTAAATGCCTTTTGTTTGTTTTTCCGGCCTAATTGCTCTGCCTAGAATCTCCAGTACTGTATTGAATAGGAGGGGTGAGAATGGGCACTCTTTTTTTATTCCTGACCTTAGAGAAAGCTCTCAACATTTTACCATTGAGTATGATGTTAGCTGTGGGTTTGTCATATATGCCCTTCATTATGCCAAAGTATGTTGGTTTTTTAGAATTTTCTTGAGAATTTTTGCATCTGTATTTATCAGGGATGTTAACATGTAGTTTTCTTTTCTTGTAGTGTTCTTAAGTGGTTTTGATATCAGGGTAATTCCTGCCTTATAAAATGAGCTTAAGAGTGTCCCTTTGTCTTTAATTTTCAGAAGAGTTTAGAAAAGATTTGCTTTAATTTTTCTTTAAATGCTTGGTAGAATTCACCAGTGAAGTCATATCCTGAAACAGCCAAAGCAATCTTGAGCAGGAAAACAATGTTGTAGGCATCAGGCTTTCTGATTTCAAACTATATTACAAAGCTTTGGTAATCAAAACAGTATGGTACTGGTACTAAAACAGACACATATCCCAGCGGAATAGAACTGAGAGCCTAGAAATAAATCCACATGTATATGGTCAACTAGTATTTGACAAGGGATCCACAAATAATTAATAGGGAATGGATAGTCTCTTTAATAAATGTTGTTAAAAAACTGGATATTCATATGCAGAATGAAATTAGACCCTTATCTCATGCCACTCATAAAAATCAACATGAAAATGATTAAAAACTTAAGTGTAAAACCTGAAACTGTAAAACTCCTGGAAGAAAACATAGGGAAAAGCTCCTTGGCATTGGTCTTAGCAATGAGTTTTTGGATATGACACCAAAGTGCAAGCAACAAAAATAAAAATAGACAAGGGAGACCTCATCAAACTAAAAAGCTTCTTCACAACAAATGAACTAACCACTAAAATGAAAGCACAAATTATAGAATGTTTATCATATAATCTGGTAAGGGTTTAATATCCAAAATATATAAGAAATTTATATGACAACATAGCAAAAAACCAAGACTGAAAAAAAAATCTGATTTAAAATAGGGAAAGGAACTAAATAGTCATTTTTCTGAAAAAGACTTACAAACTGTCAACAGGTACATGGAAATGTGCTTAGCACCACTAATTATCAGGGCAATGCGAAATCAGAGTAAGATATCATCTTATATTTGTTAGAATACTTATTATCAAAAAGACAAGCAATAACAAATGTTGGCAAGGATGTGGAGGAAAGGGAAACCTTGTGCAATTTTAGTGGAATATAAATTGATACAACCTTTGTGGATAACTGTATGAAGGCTCCTCAGAAAATTAAAAATAGAAACACCATGTGATCTAGCAATCCCACTTCTGGGTGTACACCCAAAGGAATGGAAACAACTATCTCAAAGAGATATCTGCACTTTCATGTTAATTGCAGAATTATTCACAATAGTCAAGGTACAGAAAAGTCTAAGTGTTGATGGATGAATGGATAAGAACATGTGGTTTTATATCTAGGAATATTATTATTCAGCCATGAAAAAGAAGGAAATCTTGTAATTTGTGACAATATGGATGAAATTTGAGGGCAATATGCTGAGTGAAATAAGTCAGACATAAAAAGGTAAATACTTTGTGATATCACTTACATGCAGAATCAACAAAAGCCAGACTTAGAAGTAGAGTAGGTGGGTGGTTTCCAAGCACTTGGGTGGAGGAAATGAGAGATGTTGATCAAAGGGTACAAACTTTCAGTTATAAAATGGGAACAGAATGTACATTATAGGGGTCACAGTTACTCATACTGTATTGTATACTTGAAAGTTGCTAAGATAGTAGATCGCAAGTGTTTTAGCCACAAAACAAAGAAAAGGAAGGAAGGAAGGAAGGAAAGGAGGGAGGGAGAAAGAGTTGGAAAGATGGGAGGAGAAAAAAAAGTAAGAGAAAAGAGAAAAATAAAGGTACCTGTGAGGTGATGGATGTCTTAGCTGAGGTAACCTTATTTTGGTAATGATTTCACAATATATTTGTATAATAATCATTACATTATACATAAACTTATACAATGCTATCTGTCAATTGTATCTCAGCAAGGCTGAAAAAAATTAAAATTTTTCTATATACTGGGGTCAATCATATATAATAAGGTGTTATGTTGATAATAATACACTCAAGTTTGTTCTAAATTGTTTTTATAGGGGTGCCTGGGTGGCTCAGTCATTAAGCAGCTACCTTAGGCTCAGGTCACCATCCCAGGGTCCTGGGATCAAGTCTGGCATGGCATCAGGCTCTCTGCTTAGTGGGAAACCTGCTTTTCCCTCTCCAACTCCTCCTGTTTGTATTCCCTTTCTTGCTGTCTCTCTCTCTCTCTGTCAAATAAATAAATAAAATATTTAAAAATTGTTTATATAGAACTGTGACTGAGATAGAACCTTTTATTATTTTATTAGTTTCAGGTGTGCAATGTAATAATTCATTATTGATATATACTGTAAAATGATCACCAGAAGGAGTCTAGTTAACATCCATTACCATACACAATTAGTTTTTTTCCTTGCAATGAGAACTTTTAAGATCTATTTTCTTAGCAACTTTCAATACAATACAATACACTTCTATTAACTATAGTCACCATGCTGTACATTACATCCCCATGATTTGACTTACTGCATATAACTGGAAGTTTATAGCCTTAAAATGATTTTTAAATAGTAAGAAATAAAAATAAAATGAGATTAGAGGTATATAGGCCCATTACCTTCTCTTAAATTCACATAAAATTATATATTTTTGTCAACAATTTTTCATTTGTTTTATATAATTAAATTTCCTTGCCTAAATTTTGTACATGCAGCTTGCAAAGCACAATACTTAAATTACAAATGTGTTTCTCTTTATATACCCTAGCACTGGAGATTGTATTCATGAAGTCTAATAGCAAATATTACATTGCTCTTATTAATGTTATGGCTCCATACTTAATGATATGGGGGGGGGAGAATAAAAAAAAACGAGAGAAAGCACATTATATTTGATTATCTCCCAATCTGTCATACCCAGTAGCTTACTTGAGGTTTGATCATGAAATCATCTGAGAAAATGTAGTCTTCTTTATTATAATCCCCCTTCTTTTTAAAGTGTTCTCTATATTAAACTTCTGACACAAGCATAATTTTAAAAATGTGCATCAAATTCAACAGTTAGTATATAGCTATTAACATGTAGTATAATCAGCTATAATGTAATTAAATTCTTTTATATTAGTAAAAGGGGGATAGATTAATTAAAATAAAGAATTCTAAGTCTTATAAGTATATAGAAATTGTTTCCAGGACTAGGATGCATATAAATATTGTATTTCTATGGTCTTCTGTTAACATTAGGAAATTATCTGCATATATGTACCAGGGTTCTTGTGGAATTTTGTGAGATTAGGGCCAAGGAATACTTTTGTACCTTCAACAACTTGAACTATTGCTGGAAAAATTAATAATATGAATAATACTCAGATTAATATATGAATAATACTAATAATACTCAGAGAAATTTGTAAACAGACTTTCCTCTTCATTAACTTCCATTGATCACTTACGGATGTTTATAACAAATCCTCTACCATTATTTTTTAGAAATGGTTAGTGCTGACCTGTGCTCTTGGCCTGATTTCATACCAAGAATTAACATATGTATTCTTGTTCATTGTCATTATTTCATAAAGTAAAATTAGCTTCATATTCCTCCTGGTTCATTGTTAAAGCCAAAGCATCTTCCCTTATTCAAGTACAATTATCTCCATAAAATTTACAGTGTATCTTTTATGAAGGGTATAGTTGTAAAACATAGTGTTCTTATAGAATATTATCTGAGGGATATTCACACCCTCTCTATTCCTTCATAGCCTATATTCTACTTACTTTTTTATTCAGACAATATAATTTCTTTCTCACATTCCTCATCTCTAAATGTCCCCATGCATCAACATTGGTTCTCTGTCTTCTCTTTCTACATTGACTCTGAGGGTGAGCTCAGCCAGTCTCATGGCATTAAGTATTATGTACCATGTGACAACTCCCAGATACCATCTCCAGCTAGTAACTCTTCCTCAAGGGGGACTCGTATCTGCAACTGGTTAGTCAATAGTTCCATTTTGACACTGAATAGGAATCTGAAATTTAACATATTTATAACTTGAGCACTTGATTTCCATCCCCAGCCCTTCAAAAAAAATTGCTCATCTGGTTTTTCCACATTTTTGTAATAAATTGTGTTCTTCCAGTTGCTTAGGCCAAAAACTTGAAGTCGTTTTATATTTAATTTTCTTTCTCTTTCACAGGCATCCAAACCAGCACTTAATAGCCTTGGCTCTTCTTTCAATACATAAGTGCATGCATTTACATATATATGTATTTACACACACATACTTAAGTACATATTTCCCATTTCATCTGCCTCCTTCTACCCTCCCCTCTGTTTTTTTTCACTCCAGTCACACTGACACCCTGGCTGTTCTTCAGAATTCTCCCAGAGCTAAAGAATGAATCACTTCTTCATTTCATTTAGATCTCTATTCAAATTCCTTATTGTTGAGGACTATCTCATCATCTTGTATAAAATGACTTCTTCCATCTTTGACTTTTTCTTTCACAGTACTTACTCCTAGTTGACTATTTATCACTTATCACCCTTATCTAGAATATAAGCTTCATTAAAGCAGCAATTTAATTTTGTTCTCAGCTATTTTTCCAATGGCTGCAATAGTAATGGACACATAGTAGACATTAAATAAATTTTGAAGAATAAATGAATCGAACTGACCTGGGAGTTAAATTAGACAGCAGAAAATGTTATGGTAATGACCTGCAGAATATGCCATGGGATAAGTACATTGACAACCCCATGATATATTGCTAACACATTAGGATTTCCAGGATTTGTTAGGAGTAATTGAAATCGGGTTGCTGTAGAACTGCAGAAATTGGCATTGCTGAATTAAGAAAATGCTGTCTCTACAACTTTCATTATGACCTTGTTAAACTTCAGACTGTGGTAGCTGGAGAAAACTTTAAGTTATATGAAGCACTAGAGAGTATACTCTTTGAGAGTGGGAGGTAGGAGCCATCTGCCCTGCTTTTGTCTCAGTTCTACTACTTCTAGATAGGTGATCTTGGGCAAGAATTCTAATTTTCTTCTCTGTCAATATTCTTGTTTGTCAAATAGGAATACAAATAATACTAACCTGATAAGTTTGCTATGAAGGTTAACTGAATCAATATACTCGAAGCTCTTACCTTATAGTCCGCTCTTAAAACAGTTTGCTTATTATTATATTTTCTAGTAAATTTGTACTAAATTTTAAAGGGAATCATAGAAATATTAATCATGACCATGTATCACATAGGTGTAAATCTGAGTTATTATTAAGCAAGAGAGTGAAATCATGGTATTTCATACTTCCAGAAATAGACTCCAGCCCTTGCCTTGAGAATAATGAACGTATGATACAATCAAACTTAACTTACTCAGTGGGACTCTAGCCACACCATCTCTTAGAGATGTGGTTAAAAATATCAGAACATTTAAGGAAATTTTAGGCATGGACAGGATGGCAGGCCCATGATCCAAGTTAAAGACAGCACAATTAGAAGTATAACCTAGTCTCTTTTTGCGGTTGATGTCCAAAAAAAAATGTGATGTTCCACTAAAAAATCCCTTTGTGTTATTGTTAGAGTCAGAGTGAAGGGGCTGATGACTCACCCAGTAAGCTACCTGTTAAATCACGATGTTTCAAGCTCTATCTACCTTCAGAATATATTTGAGAGTGGGCTGATCATTAGTCATAACTAAAAATATGTAGTACCAAAATGCAAGCTAAAGACACAGAGTCTCTGTAACTGATACTTATTACTAAATTCCTCCTGTAAGTTTCTAAGTCTATTTAGATATTTAGGCAGCCTTGTTTTCAATGCACATCCTTATAAACCAAAAGTAAAGTCAGCTGGGAGAGACACATTTGCAAATAAGCATTTTTGTCCAATGTAGGAACTATATTATTGAGGAAGTTTTCTTTGCAATAAAGAGAAAATATTAAATACTTTTATCAAACTATTACAGTGGCACACTGATATAAACCTCAATACACTGAAACTTGCAAAGTGATTTCTCTGATATTATTTTTAGATTTTTTGCTGAATATTAAAGATGAAAGTGACACCAACATACAGGATACATGTGTGATATGTATTATAATATATGTACATTGTTTGTGTGTGTATGTAATTTTCATAGTCTTGGGATAAAGTATGTTCGTTTAAAAGTTGATACTATAAGTCTTGATATAACAAAATGGTATAAAATTAACCTTGGGGTGCCTGGGTGGCTCAGATGGTTGGGCATTTGCCTTCGGCTCGGGTCGTAATCCCAGGTTTCTGGGCTCGAGCCCCGCATCAGGCTCCCTGCTCAGTAGAGAGTCTGCTTTCCCCTCTGCCTCTCTCCGCTTCTTGTGCTCTCTTTCTCTCTCAAATGAGTAAATAAAAATTTTTTAAAAATAAAAAAAATTAACCTTGATATAAAAATACTGAAGGGAAAACTGACTTGACTACAAAACTAACCATACAAAAAAGATAAAATACATATAGAATGCAAAAAGTATTTATGAAAGTATTTATATGTTGAGCACATATATTAAGTACTTAATTATGAATTGGCAAGTATTAATAATATCAGTATTGCCAAGAATATGGAGAAATAGTCACTTTTACACAATGCTGATATAATTAGAAACTGATAAAACATTTTTGGAGGAGACTATAGCAATATGAGTCAGAATTTAAAACGTGTATATTTTTGTTAACTTAGTTTAATCTAGGGGAATTTACCTGGTGGAAATAATCGGGCATGTGTTCAAATATCGATGAACAAGGATGTAAATCAAAATGTTTATAATAGTAAGAAAATGTACTAATCTAAGTACCCAACAATAGGGAATTTGGTAACAATGTGTAGCATATTCAAATGGTGGAATGCATTGTAACTTTTTAAAAAGTATGTTGCAGAGATATGCTTTCATCATAGATTTTTACTAAAAAAACAAATATCAGAAGGAATATGACATTAATTTTGTTAAATATACATGTGGATTTCTGTGTGTGTGTGTGTGTGTGTGTGTGTGTGTGTGGTTTGTGTGTTTGTATGTATAACATCAATTTGGTAATGGTAGTTTGTTAATGGCAGTGGAAAAATCAAAAAGGTTTTAGTTGCCGTGAATGTTCTACACAGGGAAGTTTAACTATAAACAAGTAAGCCTACAAATTAACAAGATACATTCAGAGTGGATGGTTGTTCTGAGGAAAAGTAAGGAATAATTTCTGCATCAGGGAAATGATGAGTACTTAAATAGGAAGTACTTAAAAATCTGGAAAGATGTCTTTCAAGTAGTAACATTTGAACTGAGAGACGTATATGAAAAACAAGGAGCTTGTTTCGAGAGCCCTGGGGAATATAGCCTTTTAGGAAAAGGGAACAGCAAAGACAAGGATTCTCAGACCAGAATGGGTTTGCGGAGCTAGAGCAGAAAGAAACTCTAAGTGATGGAAGGATCTGAGCAATGACAAGGTTGTAAGAAAAAAATTGGGGTCTAGGGGAAAAAAAAAAAGCATATTTTAATTTTAGTGCAAATGAATTAAGGAGGACTAATGAAATTTTACAGTTAAAAATAGTGAAATTATTTTATTTTTAAAGATTTTATTTATTTATTTGACAGAGAGAGAGAGATCACAAGTAGGCAGAGATGCAGGCAGAGAGAGAGGGGGACACAGGCTCCCCGCTGAGCAAGAGAGTCCGATGCGGGGCTTGATCCCAGAACCCTGAAATCATGACCTGAGCCGAAGGCAGAGGCTTAACCCACTGAGCCACCCAGGTGCCCTCCAAATAATTTTATTTTTAAAGTTACCTTGCCTCAAAAAGTAGAAATTCAGCTAGAGTACTCAGCATTGCCTTCCTAAAACAAGAGTGTTCTGCCTTCCTTTTCCCTAACAGTTTAATTTAACAGTGAATCAGGTTCATTGAATCACAGCTAATTGTAAAGCTTTCAAAATTAGCAGAAATCTTCCATTAAGGGCCCGGTGATTATGTTTATTAGTATTTGTGGCCTGATTTGTTATTAGGTAAAGAATGCTATTACAGTGTAATCTCATGCATTTTAACAGCTGTGTTATTCCTAATCATTTGAAGCAAGCTCTAAACGGAATCTCTTATATTAACAGAGATTCCCTAAACAGGGTAGATAGTAACAATCCATTTTATTTTAAGGCACTTCACAGATATTGGAGGAACTATGTAATTAGTTTAATGTTATTGAATGTTACTGTTGCTTTATGTTAACTCAGCTAAATATTTATTAGTCATAATTTTTGTACAAGTAATATTTTTATCAAAGTAACTTCAGGAAACTTTTTACATGACTTACAAGTAATTTTTAAATGTATTTGCCTTAATTTTACAGTAATTGATGAATGTGTCTCAAAAATATCTAGTTTAGTTTTAACAAATAGTGACCATTTTAAGCCATTTTTAACTTAATTCTTAACTTATACTGTACTTTTATGTTTCTTTGAAATTAAAAATATAAAGATAATCACCATAAATATATAATCACTACATTTATACCTAATGTTTATTTTATCTTTAGCTTTAACACATACAAAGTGCTATTCAAAATCAATAGATTCAAAGGAAGGGTAGTATATACATGGATCAGAAAAATTAAGTATTTTTGTGTTTTAATATTCTAGGTTGTGGAAATAACAAAAGTAACACACAAAAAGAGCCTCATTAAAAAAAATAATAAACATGGTAATGAAATTTCCTACTAGCACAAGACAACACGTTGGAGGTTTTTAGGTTTAATTAAAATGATAAAATATAGATCCTCTAAGTAAAGCTACGTTAAAAAAATACTCAGTGCTTTTCCATATATATGAGACTACTACTGTGTTATATATAGTGCTAAACTTTTATAGTTTTCATTTGAAGTACATATTAGTTAGAAAGGATTTTATGTGCTCAGTGTTGAATAGTCTCTGATCTTCTAAATCGGTGTTACCCATTTCTAGAGAATAGTATCAGTTTGTTTTATAAACCCTTTAGAACAGCACAGTCCAATAGAAATAGCTGCACATGTAGTTTAACATTTTCTAGAAGTCATATTTAAAAACAGACAAAATAGGGGCGCCTGGGTGGCTCAGTGGGTTAAAGCCTCTGCCTTTGGCTCAGGTCATGATCCGAGGGTCCTGGGATCAAGCCCCACATCGGGCTTTCTGCTGAGCAGGGAGCCTGCTTCCTCCTCCCTCTCTCTGCCTGCCTCTCTGCTTACTTGTGATCTCTGTCTGGCAACTAAATAAATGAAATCTTTAAAAAAAATAAAAGCAGACAAAATAGGTGAAATAATATTAACAATACATTTTATCGGTGTATCCAAAATACTATTATGTCAAATGTGGCAGTAGCCATGTTTCAAGTGCTCAGTTGCCACCTGTGGCTCACAGCTCCAAATTTAGTCAAAGAAGTTTGAGAACATGCATATCTCTATGACTTAGAAGAGTCCCTGTAGGCTGTAATTTCTCCACAAGAGAAGCTGTGTTTCAGTTAGCAAAAAATTGTTGTTGTGGAAGAAAGCTAAATGATGGATTAGATGGTTTTGTATCATGACAAACAACCAACTGTATCACTTTACTTTAGATGTTTCCTTTTTAATTTTTAGTGGATGTTTTGGCTCTGAGTGAACAGTTTTCTATGCCACAAGAACTTGTCTTAATTCACTGAGATATTCTCAAGTCTTCACTGGGACTTCTTTGCCCTCCATATTCCACAGACATCCTATTTTCCCTCTGGCCTATGACTTTGAACAGATAATCCATTTCTTCTATCTGGAATAAGCTTCTCTCGTTTTATGGGAAGACAAAACTTTATGTACCCTTGATGCCTAACACCAATGGTATACCCATTGTAAATCCATCTCAGAATCTACCAGGTGGACTTAGTTTGTAAAATCAGCGAGACTTAGAGCCTGGAGCTTTGAAAGTTAGCTGACTTAGCTCTGGACAAGTGAGGAGAGCTAGTGATAGATCGCCACCCTTAAAGGGACAGTAAGCTGTGCAGAGAGGCAACAGAAAAATGGCAGTGTACACAACCCCAGTGACAAGTGGGTGAGAGATCTGTCCATACTAATTTCAGAGCACGTTGGGGGAGTTTTCCCAAAACAAGGGACATGGCAGGAACCATTTCCCTCTCCTGCCCCCCAGCATAAGCAAAGAGACACCTGTGGGAGGTGGAGCTACACAGACACTTGCTAGTCAACTTGATAGCAGGGTTCCAGGCCCACAAGTTTTTATGAGGACTTGCACACTCTAAGTCTCCAAGCACAGTTGTCACTGTGCACCATGCCCATCCGACTTGCCACACCCAGCCTTGTATCCCTAGCCATCCTCAGGCACTTGGCTCAACTGTGCCCAGCCAACATTGTGCAATGAACTCAGGCTCCCAACCCCAGCCATCCTGGGGCACAGTCCCCAGCCACCACAGTGTTTCAGGGTTCTGGGAAAGGACTACTGGCCAGTGCAAATTTTGCTATCACTGCTGCCCCATTCACAAGTTCCCCAGCAGACACACCCCTCAGAGCTGGCCTGCCTGGGTCTCACTAACATCACAGAAAGCGAGCACAGCTCAAAAGAGGAATAGAGTCAGTGCAGACAACTGTACTGAAAGGAAAAGTGGCATAGACACAACAGGATATAAACAACACACATAGGGTACTCTCCTGAAATGGTTCTGGTGAACAAGAGACACTGCACTGCAGGACACTCCAGGACCTCTTTTTCATAAAGTTACTACTTTCAAGAAGACACAGCTAACTTTCTTAATACATAGAAACACACAGAGAGGCAGACAAAATGAGGAGACAAATGAATTATCCCAAATGAAACAGCAAGACAAGGCCGTAGCCAGAGACCCAAGTGAAACAGGTGTAAGTAACAAGCCTGATAAGGAACTTAAAGCAACGACTATGAGGATATTCACTGGACTTGAGAAAAGAGTGGAAGACATGAATAAGACCCTTAACACAGAGACAAAATATAACATAACAGAGATAAAGTTCTCAGTAAATGAAATGAGAAACATACCTGATGGAAAGAACAACAGGATGGAAGGAGAAAAGTAATGAATTAGCGACCTGGAGGACAGAGTAATGGAAAATAATTAAGCTGAACAAAAGAGAGAGGAGTATTGTGCAAAATGAGAATAGACTTGGGGAAATCAGTGACTCTATCAAACATAATAACATTTGCATTATAGGAGTCCCAGAAGAAGAAGAGAAAAGAAAGGGGACAGAATTTTTTTTTGAAATAAATGAAGGATGGGGGCTCCTGGGTGACTCAGTGGGTTAAGCCTCTGCCTTCAGCTCAGGTCATGATCTCAGGGCCATGGGATCGAGCCCTGCATTGTGTGTGTGTGGGGGGGGGAGGGGTCTCTGCTCAGCAGGGAGCCTGCTTCCCCCCTCCCTCTGCCTGCCTCTCTGCCTACTTGTGATCTCTGTCTATCAAGTGGATAAATAAAAATCTTAAAAAAAAATGATGAAAACTTCCCAAATTTGGAGAAGGAAATGAATATCCAGATCCAGGAGGCACAGAGAACTACCATCAAAAGCAACAAAAGCAAACCCACAGCAAAGACATATTGTAATTAAATTTCAAAATATAATGAGAAGGAAAAAAAAATTCAAAGCAGCAAGACCAGAGAAGTCAGTAACTTAAAAGGGAAAACCCAAAAAAGCTAGAAGGAGATTTTCAACCAAAATTTTGCAAGCCAGAAATGAGTGGCATGATATATTCAAAGTGCTGAGTGGGGAAAAAAATCTGCAGCCAAGAATATTCTATTCAACAAGGTTATCATTCAGAAAAAAAAGGAGAGATAAAGCATTTTCCAGATGAATAAAAACTAAAGGAGTTCATGACCACCAAAACAGATCTTCAAGAAATATTAAAGGGGAAACTTCAAGTGGAAAGGAGAAATAAAAAGTGACATTATAGAGGGAGGAAACACAAAAGGAGTAAAAAATTAATATTGCTATAAAAAAATCCATCAAGGAACTCACAAAAAAAGGAATATAAAATATAATGACATACCTGAAACATGCAGAGGAGAGGAATAAAAATGGGTTCAAACTTAAAAGACCATCAACTTAATACAGACTGTTATATGCAGAAGTTATATACAAACCTAATGGTAACCACTTATCAAAAACCACTTCTAAACATGAAAAGAATAAAGAGAAAGAAATCAAAATATATCATTAATGAAAATCAGCAAACCATGGAAAAGAGAAAGACAAGAAAGGATCAGAGAAAATCTTCAGAAACAACCACAAAACATAATAAAATGACAATAAACACATATCTATCAATAATTACTTTGAATGTAAATGTACTAAACACTCCAATCAAAAGACATATAGTGTCAAAATGAATTTTAAAAAAAGACCCATCTATATGCTGTGTACAAGAGACTCATTTTAAACCTTAAGACACCAGCAGATTGAAAATGAGGGATGGAGAAACATCTCTCATGCAAATGGATGTCAAAAGAAAACTTGAGTAGCAATATTTATATTAGAGAAAATAGACTTTAAAACAAAGATTGTAACAAGAGACAAAGAAGGACACTATATGACAATAAAGGGAACAAACCAACAGGAAGATATAACAATTATAAATATTTATACACTCAATAGAGGGGCACCCAAATACATAAAACAGTTAATAACAAATATAGAGAAAATAATTGGTAATAACACAATAATAGTAAGGGACTTTAACACCCCATATATATCAATGGACAGACCACCTAAACCAAAAATTAACAAGAAAACAATGCCTTTAAATGATACACTGGGCCAGTTGGATTTAACAGACGTATTCAGAAAATTTCATCCTAAAGCAGCAGAATACATATTCTTTTCAAGTGCACATGGACATTCTTCAGAATAAATCGCATATTAGTCCACAAGACAAGCCTCAACAAATTCAAGAAGTTCAAAATCATACCATACATCTATTCTGACCACAAAACTATGAACTAGAAGTCAACCACAAGAAAAAATCTGGAAAGACCATAAATCTATGGAGGTCAAATAACCTACTAACCAATGAATAGGTCAACCAGGAAATAAAAGAAGAAGTTAAAAAGTACATGGAAACAAAAGGAAAGTGAAAAATATAGTGGTTCACAACCTCTGGGATGCGGCAAAAAACTTCCCTCTTCCCCTATAAAGAGGGAAGTTTATAGGAATACACGTCTATCTCAAGAAGGACGAAAAATCTCAAATAAACAACCTATCTTTATACCTAAAGGAGCTAGAAAAAAACAGCAAAGAAAGCCTAAAGCCAGAAGAAGGAAGGAAATAATAAAGAGGAGAAATAAATGATATAAAAACTTAAGAAAAAAAAAGCCAAAAAACAAAATGAAACAAACAAACAAAAACCAAACAATAGAACAAACCAATGAAAGCAGGAGCTGGTTCTTTGAAAAAAGTCAATAAAATTGATAAACCTCTGGCCAGACTTATCACGGAAAAAGGAAATAGGATTCACAAATGAGAGAGGAGAAATAACATAATAAATAATAATAATAATAAAATTAATTAGTTAATTAATAATAATAAAATCACAAATGAGAGAGGAGAAATAACAACCAACACCACAGAAATACAATCAATCATAAGAGAATACTCTGAAAAACTCTATGCCAACAAGTTGGATAACCTGAAGAACTGGATAAATTCCTAGAAACATATAAACTACCAAAACTCAATCAGGAAGAAAAGGAAAATTTGAACAGACCAATTACCAGCAATAAATTTAAATCAGTAATCCAAAACTTCCAACAAATAAAAGTCTAGAACCATATGGCTACACAGGAAAATTCTACCAAACATTTAGAGAAGAGTTAATACCTATTTTTCTCAAACTATTCCGAAACATAGAAAAGGAAAATAAACTTCCAAATTCATTTTGTGAGGCATTACCTTGATCCCCAAACCAGATAAAGACACCACTAAAAAAGAGAACTACAGGCCAATATCCCTGCTGAGAATGGATGCAAAAATTCTCAACAAAATAATAGCAAATATACTAAACAATATACTAAAAAATCACTCACTACGATCAAGTGGGATTGATTTCTGGGTTGCCAGGGGGTTCAGTATTCATAAGTCAATCATTGTGATGCATCACATCAATAAGAGAAAGGATAAGAACCATGTGATCATTTCAATTGATGCAGAGAATTATTTGACAAAATACAACATCCATTTGCAATGAAAATCCTCAACAAAGTAGGTTTAGAGGGACCATATGTAATAAAGGCCATATATGAAAACCCCAAAGCAAATATCATACTTGGTGAAAAACTAAGAGCTCTTCCTCTAACATCAGGAACAAGACAAGGATGTCCACTCTTGGTGCTTTTATTCAAACATATTACTGAAAGTCCTAGCCACAGAAATCAGACAACAAAAGAAATAAAATGAGTCCAAATTGGTAAGGAAGAGGAAAAATTTTCACTGTTTGCAAAAGACATATTATGTATAGAAAACCCAAGTCTCCACCAAAAAACTGCTAGAACTGATAAGTGAATTCAGTAAATTCTCAGGATACAAAATCAATGTACAAAAATCTGTTACATTTCTATGCACTAATAATGAAGTAGCAGGAAGAGAATTTAAGAAAATAATTCCATTTACAATTGAACCAAAAATAATAAGGTACCTAGGAATAAACCTAACCAAACAGGTGGAAAACCTATACTCTGAAAACTATGACACTGATGAAAGAAATGGAAGATGACACAAAGAAGTGGAAAGATATGCTATGCTCATGGACTGGAAGAACAAATATTGTTAACAGTCTATATCACCCAAAAATCTACACATTTAATGTAATCCCTACCAAAATATCAACAGCATTTTTCACAGAGCTAGAACAAACAGTCCTAAAACTGTATGGAACCACAAAGACCCTGAATAGCAAAACAGTTTTGAAAAAGAAAAAGTCCAGTGGGAGGCATCACAATTCTGGACTTCAAGGTATATTACAAAGTAGTAATCAAAACAGTAAAATACTGCCACAAAGGTAGACACATAGATCAATAGAACAGAACAGAAAACCCAGAAATACACTAGCAATTATATGGTAAATTAATCTTTGACAAAGTGTGAAAGAATATCCAATAATGAAAAGACAGTCTCTTCCACAAACTACTGGGAAAACTGAACAGCTACATGCAAAAAAATGAAACTGGACCACTTTCTTCTACCATACATAAAAATAAATTAAAAATGGATGAAAGACTTAAATGTGAGAACTGAAACCATAAAAATCATTGAACAAAATAAGCAAAAATAAGCTATTGGGAACTCATCAAAATAAAAAGCTTTTGCACAGAAAAGGAAACAATAAAACTATGGAATGGGAGAAGATATTTGCAAATGACAGATAAAGGGTTAGTATCCAAAATATATGAAGAACTCATCAAACTGAACACCCCCAAAAAACAAATAAAACCATTAAAAATGAGAAGACATGAACAGACGTTTCTCCAAAGAAGACATACAGATGGCCAACAGACGCATGAACAGATAATTGCTCAACATCAGGGAATTATGAATAGAAACTACAATGAGATATCACCTCATACTTGTCAGAATGGCTAAAATAAACAGCACCAGAAATGACAAGTGATGGTGAGGGTCTGGAGAAAATGGAAACCTCATGCACTGTTGTAGGAATGCGAACCTGTAGAGCCACTCTAGAAAACAGTATGGAGGTTCCTCAAAAAATTAAAAGTAAACTACCCTATGTTAAAAGTAAACTACCCTATGGTCCAGCAATCACACTACAAAGAACACACTACAAAGAACATAAGAACACCAATCCAAAGGGATCTGTGCACTCCTATGTTTATAGCAACATTATTTACAATAGCCAAGATAGAGCCCAAGTGTTGGGCTGATGAATGTTGATTGATGAATGGATAAAGAAAAGGTACACACACACACACACACACACACACACACACACACTGGAATATTATTCGACCTTAAAAAGAATGAAATCTTACCATCTGCAATGACATGGCTGGAGCTAGAGAGTATACTGCTAAGCAAAATAAGTCAGTCAGAGAATGACAAATACCATATGATTTCACTCATATGTAGAATTTAAGAAACAAAGAAAACAAGCAAAGGAAAAAAAATCAAAGAGGTAGGGAGACAGAGAGAGATCAAGAAACAGACTCTTAATTACAGAGAACAAACTAATGGTTACAGCGGGAGGGGGGGGGTGGGTGAATAGGTGATGGGACTTAAGAATTGCACCTGTGCTGAGCACAAGGTGATGTCTGGAAGTGTCGAATCGCTGTTTTGTGCACCTGAAATTAATATAACACTGTATGTTAATGAAGTGAAATTAAAGTAAAAACTTAAAATAACAAAAAAGGGGAAAATTAGATTTAAGTTTGAGGTGTCTGGGGACATGTTCGATAGAATGTCAAATAGGCATATTGTTTCAAAAACCTGAAACTCAGAGGAAATTTTGGGGGTGAAATGCACAAGTCTGGAATTCACGGACACATGTATGTAGCCTTTAAAGTTATGGAACTGGATGAAAAACCCTGGGGAAAAAGTGCAGTGAAGGAGATGAGGTCTTCAACCTGAACTCGGGGGAATACCTGTCTGAGCTCAGGCGGCCATAAGAAAGACCATGGGCAGAGTGGTTTACTTTTGTTTTTATTTTTTAGGTGCAAAAATATAATAATAATATTAAATATTTTGTATTATTTTATTGTATTTTTGGTGCAAATGTGATAATAATAATAGCAAAAAGGTGCTTTTATTATAGCACAGAGACATACTATTTACTTTACAGTTCTGGAGCCTGGAAAGTCCACTGTCATGGTGCCAGCAGATTTTGGCTTGGTGAGGACCTTCTTCCTGGCCTTCAGACAGCTGCCTTTTTCCTATATCCTCACCTGGAGGAAAGAAGAGAGAACTCTGGTGTCTCCTTTTTTTTAACACACTAATCCTATCAGATCACCCATTCATGATCTGATCTAAGTCTAATCTTGTCCCCAAAGTCCCCCTAATACTATCATCACACTGGCGGGGTAGGGCTTCAACATACATACACTGGGGAGATGCAAACATTTAGTCCATGGCAACTATCATTTAGAGTTTTGTTTGGGAAGGATACACCAGGGAAGTGGGATTAAAACCTAGAAAGTGTAGTGTCTTTGGAGCCTTGCCCTCCCCCCTAAAAAATCTTTTTGTGGCTTCCTGTGGTACTTTGGATAAAACCCAAGATTTTTAGTGTGTTCTGTAAATCTCAGTGTTTTTTTTTTTTTTTAAGATTTTATTTATTTATTTGACAGAGAGAGATCACAAGTAGGCCAAGAAGCAGGCAGAGAGCGAGGAAGAGAAGCAGGCTCCCTGCTGAGTGGAGAGCCAGATGTGGGGCTTGATCCCAGAACCCTGGGACCACGACCCGAGCTGAAGGCAGAGGCTTTAACCCACTGAACCACCCAGGTGCCCCAAATCTCAGTGTTTTGAAAAAGGACGTGAACAACTCCAGGAAATGCCACTGACATGTAGTAAAATGTATTTAAGATTTGGTGATGTCAACAAGATTGGCTTTCCAGGAGTGGTGGTATTTGAAGGCAGATAGGAGTTGCCTGGGCAATACCGCCAAGGGAACTAGTGGAGACATTAAAAATTTGGCTATCAATGGCAAGAAAGAGTAGTAGCTGGAAAGGAAAATGGACCGAGAAAAGATACATTTAGACTGAGACAAGCTCTAGCACATTTACATACTGAAGGTGTGTGAGTGCTGAATTACATCTACTTGCAAAATCTGGGCTAGAGTATCGCACTAGACAAGAGTAGTCACAGTGCCATTCGTGGTGGGGGTGGGTCTCAGAAAAAGAAACTACACTCCCGGGTGTTTGCCAGCTGCCCTATTTTTTTTATTCTCATCCAGCAACCAGCTGCTAGAAGCAAGTGATAGGAAATGCCTGCTTACATCCCACGTTTTCTCTCGCTTTCTCAAGTTTCTAGACTGCTGTTCTTTCTCTTTCTTTCCTTACTTATCCAAGTCTGATTAATCTAAGCTTCTAGCCACTTTCTTTTTCATTCTTTTCATCTTTCCATAAAAACTATTATGATTTATTCTGATGAAGTTAACTGAAACAGAAAAAAAGAGTGCAGTTCAAGCTTTATCAGAACAGTATTGTGACTAATGGAGAACCACATTAGCTCTTTTAAAAAAAAAAAAAAACGGACAGAAAAAGCAAAAAAGAAAAAAAAATAATGGTAGAATATTAGATAGTGACTGATGCCTACTTATTGAGCATTGACTATTTTATAAACTATTTAAGTGCTTCATGGACAATGTGCTGTTTACATTTCACAACATTTATTTGTTGTTTTTATCCTCATTTTATAGATTATTTTTATAATCTATCAATTAGATTTATTTTTATCCTCATTTTGTAGATTATTTGTATTATTTGTTATTTTTACCCTCATTTTTATCCTGTTATTTTTAACCTCATTTTATAGATTAAGAGGTTAAGTAACAAAATTAAGATCATGCATTTCGGAACTTTTGGAGCCAGGATTTGAACCCTAGTAATCTGACACAGAGCCCAGGCTCTAAAGCTCCTAAATCATGCTGCCTGGGATAGAGCAGGGTGTGGATGGATATCTTAATGGCGAGCCAGAGTCATGTGGCTTCTTTGAGACGGTTGATGAAGTCCCAGAACCTAAGTCAGGTTCGATGGGTTGAGGAGGTTTGGAGCCGACGACTAAAGAAAGAATTCTTAAGACATCGTTGGTGCAAAATGGTGGTTTATTAAAGCACAGGGACAGGACCCGTGGGCAGGAAGAGCTGCTGCCACAGGTTGTGAGGGTAGGCTTGTTATATACCCCGCGGTTGGGGGGAGGTGGTGAAGGGATGGGAGATTTCAACAGAGTTCTCACATGTTAGGGAGGGCCTACAAGGTGCCGGGGGGAGTCCTTGCCCTTACGGCTTGATCAATGTCGTCTTTAGGTCAGGCACTAACATCAAGATAGTTCGGAGATTCTTGGTGGGGCATTATGATCCGGCTACCATTTACATTCCCTTCTACCTCAGTCTCCTCCAGTTTATGGTGGGGAGGGAGACATTAGGGCTTCAGGAACCAAGAGTTATTTGCCTCTGGAAATTTGTGCTATTGATAAGGTAACCTCCCTGTTTAGGTCTCTAGGACATCTGTAGAGCAAGGGAGATTCCTGTTCTGCAGGATTGCGATCCCTGCAAGTTAACTATTTATCGTTTTATGGCAGTCAGGGGTGCCTGAGGAATGCTACACATATGGAGGGGAGCAGGTGAAGAGGGGGTGCAAGGCGCCAGCTTTTGCTTTGTCCTCAGCCAGCCTCCTGCTCCCTCATCACGGTGTCCTTCTGAACTGCCTCAAAATGCATGGATTAGTTCCACCCATGCCTGAAAGGAGGGCACTGTGTCCCTGCTAACAACTGTAAGCGGTAGTAAGAGCAGCAGCTATGATAGCCACACTTGGTAAGAGATGACCTTTGCTGGATGAGGAGTAAATGTCAGGCACTTGTGCCAACCATTTTACTTGGAGCATTTCATTTAATCTTCCCACAGTCCTGTGCAGGGGTCCCATGATGGTCTTCATCTCACAGATGAGGGAAATGAGATTCAGAGTGGCTGAGTAATTTGCCACCTTGCTCATAAGTATAGGAGGAGCAATATTACACCAGAATCTAGGCTATCAATCTCAAAATCTTGGACGTTTTTATTTGCTCAAAATTTTTGATTAGTTTAGCCAATTCTCCACAGTCTGTCTCTGCTTTATCTTCTTGTGTTTTCTTCATCCCTATTTGGGAACAACTTGTAGGTGACATTTTATTGATTTCCAGAGAATATGAAATATAGGAAGTTCATACTTTGAGAATTCTCAGTGAAGTTTGTTTCCATTCAAATTTTTATCACTCAATTTTTATATCCAACTAATTTATTTAGATTTCATGTTTCCTCTCCCTCCCTCTTTTCTTTCTTTCTTTCCCTTCTCTATTGTCTTTATTGGTAATTGTTCTCTGAAATATTTATGTGGTAAATTTTAGCCATCACTTGGTTTTTATATCATTCTGAACACTGAATGAAGTTGAAATGTAAATTCAAACATAATGCACTATGCCAGACGTGAAACTAGTAATCTTTTACATGATGACATAAAATTGTTTTGAACACATGTTCAAGAACCATATGTTTTGCCAGGGGGAAAAACAAAAACAAAAATAAAAACCCTCTGGGCAGAGAAAGTTTTCAGGTTCCATGTTTTATTCTTAAAAGCTCATCATTCATTTTTCCACAAGCTACGACAAATTATATACTTAACAGAAGAAAACATCTTTAAAAAGCATAAGAATAGGAATTTTAACTTTTTTTTTAATTTGAAAGCAATAGTGAGTAGAACTTTGTCTTGATTAACAATTGTAATTTTCAAAATATCTCCATTTAAATGTAAAGTGTAATCTTTGTTATTACTCCTGTGGTTAGATAGGTGTACTTTGCTTTCCAAAGTTAACTGTGGTCCCAGAGAATAGCCTCAGAAAACCAAATAATTTTATGTAGCAAGGTCAGAAGAGCATATATGGCAAAGCAAGAACATTAATTTTTTTGGTCATTTTGGCTTTACCTAGGGACTTCACTGGCAGCACTGAACAACCCCTTAAACATAAGAGATGCTTTCAGAGAGAGTGCAAAACATACCAGTCTCCCAAGATACAAGCCCAGAGATAACCAAAGGAAAGACCCGGACAATTCTCCTGAAAGTTACTGTAGTCAATAGGATGCTAGATGCAAATGGGAAAGAACCCACATTTCTGTCCAACTATATTTTTGGGGTCCCCAAACTCACAGTTGCCAAAAAAGTTCTCGGGACACAAATCCGGTCAAACAAGGGTCAGAGCTGTCTGGGGAAGAGAAAGGATCCACAATCAATGGATATCTGAAAGCAAATTCAGGAGTCACAATTTAAAGTCCTAGTATTTATCTATTTGATTGCTTGTTTGCTTATTTATTGATTTATGTCTGCCTGCCTGCCAATCTGAATTTGGAAAGGAAAAGACAAGATAAAATTTTACCTTCCTGTCTCAAAAGCAATCTAGGAGAGATGACTTTGGTAGGAATCCTTACCCTTTGCCAGCTTTTGCCAGTTTTCCCAGGATTTTGTCTGCAGGCTCTGGAGTGTGTGGGTCTCACTTTAGTAAGGAGAAACTGTAAAGTTGGAAAAATAGTTTCCCTCTACCCTTGATGGTGAGGGTTTTGTTGTTGTTTTACGATTTTATTAATTTGTTTGGCACAGAGAAAGAATGAGAGCACAAGCAAGGGGAAGAGTAGGCGGAGGGAGAGGCAGAAACAGACTTCCTTCTGGGCAGAGACCCCCCGACCCCCCCCCAAAAAAAACAGGGGACTCTATCCGAGGACCCTGGGATCATGACCCCAGCCCAAAACAGACGCTTAACTGACTGACCCTCCCAGTCACGCATGAGTTTTTGTCTGAGACTCTTTTTCTCTAGGGCAGCCAGATTAAAAATTCTCTACTGTGGCCACTGCATTTTTTTTAAATGTATGTATGTATGTATGTATTTATCTATCTATCTATCTATCTATCTATCATCTATCTATCTATTTATTTGACAGACAGAGATCACAAGTAGGCAGAGAGGCAGGCAGAGAGAGAGAGAGGAGGAAGCAGGCTCTCCGTGGAGCAGAGAGCCCGATACGGGCTGATCCCAGGACCCTGGGATCATGACCTGAGCCGAAGGCAGAGGCTTTAACCCACTGAGCCACCCAGGTGCCCCTGGCCACTGCATTTCAAATAATCTTTGGTTAAGTTTAACCTGCTTGTTTAACTTTAAAACAAAATTTTATTCACCTGAGGCCTCCTACGGGACCCACTGCTGCTTAAGTTCCACCTAGAATAATTCTGGACCTACTCTGGTTTCTGTCAGACCCAGAACGACTCTGGGCGAGGTTGGTTTCTGAGTGGGACCCACTTTGACCCTGGACCTGATCTGGTTTCGAAGCCGGAAACGGTCCAAGCCCGGATGTGGTCCGGTTTCTTCGTCAGATGCCCCACCCCCCTCCCTGACCCGGTCCACATGCCCTTGGCCTGTTCGTAGACCTGGTGCAATTTCTATGTAGGACCCAGTCTGACCCTGAACTCAGTCTGATTTCTAAATTGGACACAATCTAGTTCTAGTCCGTTTCAGGACCCATTCTGGGGGGGGGGGGGGGGGGGATTCTCGAAGTTGGTAAATTCCTAACGCAAAGTGGTGGAGGACCGGAGATGGACTTAGGAACCCCAGAGGCAGTGAGAAAGCAAAGAGCTGGAGGTGCTCAACAGGTACCTGTTCCCCTGGTTGCTCCTTGCTCCAGGGATGGGGAGGGAGGGGGCAGCGGGGTCTTCTTTGATTCTCTGTTTTGAATTTAAGAACTGTTATAAGATTAACTGAGGCATATGAAAAATGTTAAGAGTTGGGATTCCGGGATGGCTCAGTCCGTTAAGTGCGTGACTCCCGATTTTGGCTCAGGTCATGTTCTTGGGGTGGCAAGATCCAACTCTGGGTTGGGCTCCACTCTCAGTGCAGAGTTTGCTTCCGATTCTTTATCTCTCTCTAAAAATAAATTAAAAATCTTTTAAAAAAAGTTTAAGAATTAGAGCAAACATTGATACACATTGGGCAGCGTCCAGTCTAGCAGGTAGCAAGGAGCTCTGAGGAGCTGTACAAATTAAAGACTTTTATAGGTATAAGGAAGTGGGAACAAAGAAGTCAAACTAGGCAAAAAAGGGTGAGTTCATTGTTTCAAAATTGCTTTCCCTTTAGGGGATTATACGAGCTTATTTTGAAGATGTTGGGTCCCCCCAAATTGGGTACCCCAATAATGAGTCCATGATTAAAGGAGCGAGACTGATACAAAGCGAAGGTCAAGCAAAGCTTTATTTCATGCCAAGCATCAGGAATCAGACCGACTGTCAAACAGACCCCTTGGATGCCCCTCCAGAGAGGACGACCCCTCCCTGCTTTCCAGACTAACTTTTATAGAGCAAAGGCCCTGTGGTTGGGCCTGGCCACACACAGGTGGCCAATGAGATTGAAACACACACACAGGGAACTCCACAGTGATGCTAGGCGACAAATTGAATTACAATTTACCCTAGTAGACATTTGAACCAGCCTGTCACACCTTGGTTAGGATTGGGGCCAAAAGGCTCCCAAAGGGCGGGGCCCCTACTCCTTGGTAGCTAGGAGACAGTATGTGCCCCCACTGATTGAATACCTCCACGTGGTCTGACCCACCCTTGTAGTTGGACTTGGTTACCTGGGACTGGTTTCGGGGACTTGCTTTTAAATAAGTTCCCCTGGCGGGGGGCAAGGTCAACCCAAGTTTTACAACAAAATGGCAGTTCAACTGGAGGTGGGGCTGCTCTGGCTGAATAGGCCCTTACAAAGATTACCTAACTAGTGCTGATCAGATTCCTGATTGACTGGTTTAAGTAAGATTCCATTTGTGGGAGAAATCTTGCTTTGGTGACTTGGGATTTAACATAAACAACTCCATTTTAGGAGCAGGTGGGCGGGCGCGTGAGGTAGGCAGGGAGCGGGAGGGAAAAAGAAACAACACTCCATTTTGGGCCTGTGGTCTTGTTTTTAATAAAGGATATCATCTTCCCTAGGTATAAAATGTAACAACAACAAAAAAAAAAAACTTGAAAAAAAAGGCAGAAAAAAGATATGTTTCTGACTCATGTAGCCTAAGAAAAGACTAGATAGATGAAAATAATGGGATCTTTAAGTTTGTACATCCCAGCTCGTCCCACTCTTTTCTAAACCAGTGTATTACCAAATGTTATGGGACTGATTACACAGCAAAGGGGATGCCCACATGCCTAATACCATTATTAGTTGCCTATTTTATTCTTTGGCAAATTTGTTGATACTCCTTAACAGTAGCCTACATATAGCCTATATACACCTGCTCAGATCTTGCCCATACTACATAAACAAACATCATTTTCTAGAAATGAAGATTTTCATTCCTAGATCCACTGAATCAGAAACTTGTGGATGAGGTGTGGAATCTGCATTTTCATTATCTTTCCAGATGTGCACCGAATTTGAGACTAACTCAGAGGTAAAATTAGAAGGCCTGGGTGATGTGATTGAGAAGGAATCTTCCAGGGATTCTACGGAGTCTGATCTGGGTAATGAGTGTTGGTATCATTAATGGAGGTATGAGGGTCATTTGAAAAGAAAAGATGAAGACTTCAGTTTGGATGCATTATATTTGGGATTTCTCCGTGACAGTAAGCAACAGGACAGATAAGGATTCAGGAATCATCAGTCCATGCAGTAGTCATTACCCTATAAATGGATGAGATCCTCCAGGGGAATCACAGAGTAAGAAGACAAATGAGTCAAGGATTTAATTTTGAGGGATACCAGTTTCAGATAAAGAGCCATGCATGAAAGAGTCTGGGAAGGAGTGCTCATGGGGGTCAGAACTAGGAGAGAGTTCAGGATTTTCATGGCAGCAAGTCTCCTGGGTTAAAATTTCAAGAAATGAAGATTCAACCATGTTATCGTGAATATCCAATAAGAATTTTATTTAGCTATACATGAAGATTGTTGTGCCTTTGGCAAGATAAGATTCAGTAGAATTGAAGCAGAAACAGGTTTGGGATTAAATGGTAAGTGAAGATACAGAGAGGGAAAGTTATACTGCTTCTAGAAGATGGACTAAAAGGGAAGGGGCTGCTTCCAGGCGGCGACGGGAGAAGAATTAGGCACAAACAAGTCAGCGGCCAGAGACTGGGAGCAGGGGACAACAGTCGAAAAGGACTGCTGCCAGGAGCAACTCCACCGTCTCACTTTTATTGGATAAAAACAATAGCCAACAAAAGGATTGATGAAGGTCAAACGTTAGTCAGGTCTTGCAGGCAAGCAAGGACGAGGATCAAGTTTATAGTTAAACAAGCACATTCAAAGGACTCATCTAACAAACAACGGGCACTTCTGGGAAGAGAAAGGAGTGAAAACGGATAAGGGAAACAGGCGGTTTTCCTTCCGCCCTGGGCTGGCCGGGTGTTCCCGGCTGCCCGGCTTTGGTGAAGGGGCGGCCTTCGACCCTGAGCAAGCTGGGCATGCCCAGCTTCACGGTCTTACATCGTCCTTCTCCCCAAAGACCTGTTGCCAGTATATGTATTTCTTAAGGCCATATCTAAATGTGCTTGGTAACTAGTAAAATCCTCCAGGGGTTACAGTTTAAGTAACAAATTATTCTGAGGGACAGCAGCAGAAGGAGAGATAGGGGGATAGCTGGAGGATAATTCAGGGCTAAGAAATGTATATTAAGATATAATAATTGGGTGCTTGGGTGGTGCAGTATATTGAACATCTGACCCTTGGTTTCAGTTCAGGTCGAGATCTCTGGGTGGTGTGATGGAGCCCCATATCAGGCTCCATGCTCAGCTCCAAGTCTGCTTGGGAACCCCCCTCCCTCTCTCCCTGCCCATCCCCCCCCCCAAGTAAATCTTTTTAAGAAGATATGGTAATTAATATTGTTTAATGTTGTAAGATAATTTATGGTGACAAAATACATTAAAGGTAAACTTTCATCTTTATGGAATCATCTTAGAATCCACTAATTTGTTTCTTCTTTTATTTTGATCACACTTAAATCTATACTTAATTCTAATGATCAGGGGAGAAGCTATCTTTTATTTTAGGGAGTTTATCATAATTTTTAAGTGCAGATATTCTGGACAAGTGCTTACATGACTGCTATGAACAAAGTAGTTTCACCGCTACACAATTTTTGATACATAAAATATTTATGATGTGTTGGGTAAAATAAACTTTAAAACAAGAAGGAAATATCTCTTTAAAAAAGTAGTGTTTATACAGTCTTAAAGTCATTACAAATCAAAATAATTTTTATGTGTTATATTTATTTAAAAAGATTTTATATGATGTATACCAGAGTCGGGACTGCTTAATTCTATCAGATGTTGAAACTACTATTGAAACAAACAAATACAAATCGAATTGGTCCTGTTTCGTCTTTCAGTAATGTTTGAGGATATGGATAGATAATCTGCTCATTAAAAAAGGTTTATTCTTGGTGTATCATCTTTAGTGATTTCTTCTAATTTCTTGAATCCTATAATATTTTATTTCTGAAGTCTTTTTGTTGTTTTATAGTAGGTGTTTTATAGTAGGTCTATCATCTGATCCTATATATCCTTTGATAGTAGAGTATCTGATCTAAAGGCTTTTCTAAATTAGAAGAAATAAGTCTGTTTTCAAAGTTACTCATGGATAGCAATATCTTAGCTTTCTCAATATTTATAATAAAGTCCTTTGTGCTAAAATGCATTTATTGTAATATGTGGTAATTATCATGGAACATGCAACAGATAGATTACCTCCAGTTTACTCAAAGCCACTACTCTAAGGAGGAAGAGAATGAGTCTGTTTCCACTAACAGTGTGTGTGTGTATGAAAGTATGTATATATGTCTGTGTATATATAAATGTGTGCATATGTATGTATATGTAAAAGTATTTGTGTATATATATGTGTATATATGAAAATATGTGTGTATACATATATTAAAAATATGGCTTATTTACTCGAGAGGCAGGGTGGAGAATTGTGGGAACTAGGGATGGAAAAATTAAAACAAGATGGGATCAGGTGGGAGACAAACCATAAGAGACTCTTAATCTCACAAAACAAACTGAGGGTTGCTGGGGGGTTAGGGATAAGGTGGTGGGGTTATGGACATTGGGAAGGGTATGTTCTATGGTGAGTACTATGAAATGTTTAAGCTTGATAATTCACAGACCTGTACCCCTGGGGCAAATAATACATTGTATGTTAATTTAAAAATATGGCTTATTTAAGAATGTCACTAAACAAATTTATCTGAATAGGATTATTCTTACCACATTGCTTATAGTATTTTATCTTTTAGATTCCAAACACCATATATAAATTTGTTTTAAAAAAAAGTAAGTTCAAAGACTTAACTTGATTGATCATTCTAGCCTGGTTTGAATTAAAATAGTATATTTTAATATTCAGTCATTCAGTTGTATTTACTGAATGCCTATCATATGCAGACACTGGTCCACATACCTATAAATTGAGCAGTGAACAAAACAAAGCCATGAGGAAATGTGCTGAATAGTAAGGGAGACAATGTGAGAGCATTTCTAACATTTCTAACATATTGATTGATTTTCATTTTCTCATTTCTATGTTCTCTTGCAGTTTCTAGGTTAGTGTTATTACCTAGAAGTGTAAATTATCCTCTTCTGAATAATATAAATCTAAATCCAGTAGTGTGATATAATTATGTGTAGATTTTTCAGTTGAAGTGGCCTTAAAACTATTTATAATTATAAATACAACTTATTTAATTTCTCTGCTTTTCTTTTCCTTTCCTTCCCAAACAAATTAAATACATCTCCCTAGTCCGAGCCGAGAGTTGTTGCAAGGGAAAAGACTTGTAACTAATGTAAATTGTATATTGTAAATCAGTTTTTAAATATTTTAGCATAATTTTTTGTAACTTACCATATGGCATAACATTTAGTGACTCAGAATAGCCCTAAGGTTTTTATTTATTTATTTGACAGAGATCACAAGTAGGCAGAGAGGCAGGTAGAGAGAGGGGGAAGCAGACTCTCTGCTGAGCAAAGAGCCCAATGCAGGGCTCGATCCCAGGACCCTGAAACCATGACCCGAGCCGAAGGCAGAGGCTTAGACCACTAAGCCACCCAGGCGCCTCTAGTCTTAAGGTTTTAAAAATGATTTGCTGAGAAATTATCTTACTTTAGATGTCACTTTCTGATAAGACCTCCCAAATGAGAGAAAAAGATTGTCTTCCTTTCTGTATTTAATTCATCACACAATTAAAACATACTCATTAAATAAAATTTAGAAATTCACAGGACAGTCTACATTTTCTGTGAAACTTGCTAATTTTCCCATTTGGTATTATCTGTCTGTGATTCATTTCAACAACAACAAAAATTATTCTAGATTCACAGTAAGTCCAAATTTAAGATTAAAATCTTACCTTCACATGCAAAAAGTATTCTTGCTTCTGGAAGGAAAAAAAAAATCACATTCAAAAGGTAGAACTTTATTTCCTTTTAAGTGTATGTGGTTTAAAGAGAAAAGATAGTGTCTTTTCATGTAGTGAAGAAAAACATAGCGGAAGATCAAATAGGTCAAGACTAATTGGGTCTATTTTAATAGTAACTTTATATTGCTATTTCCAAAAAAGTGTCCAAAACACTTTTAATTCCTTTTCTGAGAAAGGATTCATGATGTGGCTTGAGAAATTGCTCATTCAAAAGTAAACTTTGAAGAAATGAAACACAGTGTTATGTGTTACGAACAAAAAGTTTCGCTGAAGCCGTGGTACACAAGAAAGATTGGAGAAACCTGCTTATTACTATAGATCTCATTAAACCTGTAAAAAGATTGTGAGATCTATTAACCTTGGCTTTTGCCTCTACTTCACAAGAGAGGCCTGGTTGTTTCATGATTTTGTAAGTAAAATATTCAACGCTTAAATATATAAATATTGAAACATGTCATTCTTTTTTCCTTACTCTTTATTCAGTCACAGTGTGTCCTGATGAAATTATGTCCCCACACCCTCATGATTGGATGAGAGGGAGAGCCTGTAGGCCACACACCTGGTAAAATGGAAGAGCCAGACTGTTTTACTCTATCAGTATGTAGTTCAAAATTTAAAACAAAATAAATGAAAACAATATGCAATGACTGCTACTGCAGCTGCTTTTGCTTATGCTCCTACCAGCTAACCCTAGTTTTATTTGCTGTATGCAGTCATTTACCCTCCCAACAACCATGTGAGACAGGTACTATTATTATTTACGTTTTCTATGTGAGACAGAAAAGCACAGGAATGTTAAATAGCTAACCCAAGGTTACACATCCGATCAGATTCAAACCCAGGTATTCTGGCTTTAAAGTTCATATCCCTAACTATGCTATCCAGCCCTACATATTAACACTAACACCAAACCACATGCCATAGAACCACCATATGTTGAAATTAAATTAGCTTCTGAGTCTATTTTCTGATTGCAAAATTCTGGATAAATTTGTCTCTCATGTTGGGGGGACCCTGCTTGTTCCGACAATTATATAACAGCCCTGGGAATTAGGAATGAGGTCAAGGAGTTGCCTAAGGAAACTAGAGTTGGGAATATAAAATGCAAAACCCATTTAGAAGAAGCTGAAATCAGTTGATGTATACTAGTGATCATTTGAGCAGAAAGATAAGTTTTTTTAGGAAAACATTTTTTAAAAATTTCGGCTGCTTTGTGTGTGTGTGTGTGTGCAGAGTGAGGCTGGATCATTTGTAAATGCTCATATATTCTTTACATGGAATTTTAACATCTTCTATACTTTATAGTGCTTCCTCAAAAGGATGTTTTAAAACTGCCTTATTTATTTCTAAACACTAGGTAGAAATGAATTAGATGGATATGTTCATATTTTTATTATGTGGTCAGACATTGAATGAGGAGTATTTTTAATCTCTGTTGTAAAATATCTCAGGTTAAAAATAAAGTATGAGTCATCTGCTATGATGGTATATTCAGTAGCTAAAAATCACAGTGCTTTTAAAACATTCTGCTGTGTCAATTTGACTAAGTTGTTCATACATAATTGAAAAGATACTGCTTTTTCTTTATAGGATTTCCTATTGTAACTGATATTTATAAGGTTCTGAGGTATCAAAACTCAACTTTGTAGTAATGACCACAAAAAATGCTTTTCTTAGAAATGTAAGGATTCTTAAGTATTCAGAAATGTCAAGACAATGAAAATGTGTAAGGAAAGAGGCATATTGTGAGTTATGCATACTTTTTTTGGTTCATACTCATAATTATTAATAATGCAGGCAATCAGTTGATCACTTAGTGTTTTTTCCTGATTGTTGCTTTGGTTTTAGAAATAAAGTTAGAGTTGTACAGATGCATAAAAAGATAGAAGAAAAATAACTTTTTATGGATTTATTGATACAAAAAGCTTAATCCTGTGAAATATTGTTACTTTATAGTGAGCCCTTATATTGTGGACGTACAAAATTGAATGGTAGATTAGAAATGTATGAATTTTGAGTCTAGTTGCTGTATTAGCTATCTACTCCTGTGTAAACTGTACACAGTTCTGTAAACCTCAAAACTTACCGGCTTAAAACAACAGCGTTTATTATCTCACAGTGTGTGGGTAGGGCTTTGGTGCGGTTCCGCTGGATCCTCAAACCCAAGGTCTTTCCTAAAGCTGGAATCAAAGCATCAGCCAGGCCTTCAGATATTTCAGGCTCCAGTCAGGGAGGAGCGGCTTCTAAGTTCACTTCTAGAGCCTGGCAAGCTTCACTTCCAGCTGGTTCTTGGCACAAGATGTTTGTTTCTTGTCACATGGATCTCCCCATAGGGATGCTCACAATGTAGCAACTTCCTCCAGAGGGTTCTGAGAGAGAAAGAGAGGGTTGTCACAATTTTTTCAGAGCCTGATCTCAGTAGTGACACTCCATTACTTTTAATGTGTTTTCACTAGGTCTAGCTCACTTCAAGGAGAGTGAAATATGCAGGGCTTGAATTCCAGAACATGAAATCATTGAGAGCCATTTTAGCGACTTCCTACCACAGTTTCCAAAGACATACTAAATATTGTAAAAAAAGGAAAATGTATCTTATTCTTCTCTTTCTCTTTTTGAAAGCTTTCTTCCTTATGGAATTCTCTTGTTTGGTCTGAAATGACTCATCTCTTCCCCACGACTGATTCAAGTTTGCTTTGAGCTCTTATCCATCAATAGGTACTTGTTGAAGTAATCTTATTTTGTGTGTAAGACGTTTAGCAAATGTAGTGTGGACAATAAAAGAATGAGTAACTTAATGTACTTCCTCCCAGTAAGTTTGTGCTGGAGGTGTTTAGGGTGGGTTAGAATATGTTGAAATGATTCACTTCGTGTTAGTGACTAATTCTAATAATGAGTTATCCTTTAATTATGCCTTAGGTTTCAATGCCTTAGAATAGAAGAACAATGTATAATAGCACCTAAAAGGAAGTCCTTTTTGTTAGAGGCCTTAAGAAGACCTTGCTTCCACTGTACAGGCAACTGCCTACTCTCAACATCCTACTATTGCTTTGGGTTGTTTTTTTTTTTTAATATTTTTATTTATTTGACAGACAGAGATCACAAGTAGGCAGAGAGGCAGGCAGAGAGAGAAAGCGGGGAAGCAGGCTCCCTGCTGAGCAGAGAACCGGATGCAGGGCTCTATCCCAGGACCCTGGGATCATGACCTGAGCCAAAAACAGAGGCTTTAACCCACTGAGCCACTCAGGTGCCCCTGCTTTGGGGTTTTGATTTGATATATTTATCAAGAGCTTTTAGAACATAGATGGGTGTAGATCAATCTCTGCTAAGGAAGTTGAAATTTATATGGAAAGAAATGGTAGAATATATGACAGTTAACACATGAATATAAATATAATGGAAGTTTAGTGGACTTCTGGCTGGGCTGGTGAAGAAAATGTTTGTTTTGAATCTGAGTTATACGTACAGTTTTGATGTTTCAGGTCAAGCCTACTCTGGCTTATATTTTTAATATCCCTTTATGATAGGGTAAATAACAATCACCCAAGATGTCCACGTCTTAATTCCCAAACCTGTGAATATGTTGCCTTGTATGGTAAAAGGGACTTTTCAGGTGTGTTTAGATCCTGAGATGCAGGGACTGTTGTGAATTATTTGGATGAGGTCAATGTAATCATAAAGGGCCTTATAAGAGGGAGGCAAGAGAGTTAGTCAGAAAAAGGAGATGTGAAAATGGAACCAGAGATTGAAGGGATGCTCTTTGAAGTTGAAAAGGGGCAAGGAATGCAGATGGCCTCTAGACTTTGGAAAAGGCAAGGAAATAGTTCTCCCCTGAAGTCTCTAGAAGAAACTCAGCCCTGCCACCATCTTGATTTTTATACTTCTGACCTCCAGAATTGTAAGAGAATAAATGTGTGTTCTTTTAAGTCACTAAGGTGTACTAATTTGTTACAGTAGCAATAAGAAATTAATATACTTTTTATTCTCTGGAATTGCATTTTTCTATCTTCATGCTAGGTAGCTTAACTTTTTTAGAAAGTCCTTTGGATCATTTGGATCCTTTTAGGATGTATACCCTCCTGGGTAGGCCAGATATGGTCTTTGGGATTATGTGACTGTTTGTTTAGGAGTTGGGGAGTAAGAAATGGGAATAGGCTTTGGTACCCATGTCTGAAGTTGCTGGACATTCTGAAAAGCAAGGATACTGCACTATACATGAAGAAGATAACAAATGTTGATAAAGAGGTGGAAAAAATGGAATCCTTGTACACTACTGGTAGGAATGCAAAATGGGCAATTACTATGGAAAACAGTACAGAGGTTCCTCAACAAATTAAAAGCAGGACTGCTGTATGATCCAGCAGTCTCACTTCTGGATATTTATCTATAAGAATTAAAATTAGGATCTTGAAAAGATCCCATGTTCAATGTAGCACTATTCATAGTAGCTCAGATGTGGAGAAATCTTAAATAGATAAATGAATAAAGAAAATAGGACATAAAGTGCACCTGGGTCACCTGGGTGGCATAGTTTGTTAAGTGTCTGATTTGGTTTTGGGTCTGGTCATGATCTCAGGGTTCATGAGATCAAGCACTGCATGGCTTTCTGTGCCCAAGACTGGGAGTCTGTTTGAGACTCTTTCTCCCTCTGCCCCTTCCTACCGCATGTGTTCTCCTTCTCTCTCAAATAAATAAATCTTAAAAAAAAAAAGAAAATATGACATACGTTTAAACATGTGCACATACACACACATGCATATATATGCTCAATGGAATGTTATACAACTTTTAAAAAGAAGGAAATCCTACCACATGCAACAGTATGGATGAAGCTTGAGAATATTATGCTAAGTGAAATAACCCAGTCACAGGACAAATTCTACATGATTCCACTTACGTGAGGTATCTATAGTAAAGTTGTAGAAGCAGAGAATAATGGTTTCCAGGGGCCAGGGAGAGGGGGAGATGGGGAGTTGCTAATCAACAGGTATAAAGTTTCAGTTATGCAGAATAAATAAGTTCCAGGGACTTGTGCGACATGTGCCTATAAGTTAATAGTACTGCATTATGTACTTAAAAATAATAGAATAGACCCCATGTTAAATGTTCTTAGTTTAATAAAACATATATAGAAAGATTTTTCCTACCCAATATACCAATAATGTCTGCAGTAAGAGAAGATGCCCATCACTTTTGGCAGAAACTTTTTTTTTTTTTTTTACAGTATTTTAGCATTACCTGTTGTAGCTCCTTGGTTGAGGATGTGGGGATACTTGTCACTGTAACATTGTTCTTGGCCTTTGGGCCAAGCAAAAATTGAGAAACTATCCAGTTTTGATATTGGGTTATATAGCTACTGCATTATGCATTCAGGATTCACAATCCAATTTTGGGGATGCTGGAGGCAAAGAAGTAAAGACTGATCTACCATTGAAATGTAGCTACAGGCTTTCCTCAGTCTACATATATTGTATTAACGGAGACTGGTGCATGTCAGAACCAGAGGCTGTGTCCTTGCTTTACATGGTAGCTGAGTTATCACAGAGCTGTGCAAAGTCAGGATGTGGTTCTTATATTCGCTAGTTTCAGTTAACACTGTGCCATGCAAAATGAGGACTGTCTGCATTTTCTGTCTGAGTGGCTTTAAGCAAGAGAAATATGCATGCTTTGTTACTGCACTAATCTCAAAAGACTTAACATTCTCTGCACTTTGGAATTCTTACCTGGCTGTGTGGTTCAGATGAATGCTCTCAGTTACATTTGGGAAGAATAATTAATAATGAAAAATATCTTCCAGGAATATGAAGGAAAAGAAAGATCTGAATATAAAATATTCTAAATTATTCGTGATAAATCAAAGCGTATTATAAATTTGAAGCTTAGCTTTGTTTTTTTGTTTTTTTTTTTTAAATCTGATCAAATGAATAAAAGAAAACAAGACTGTCTGTAGAATATATACTGACTAGAGACCATTCTGTCATTGACTCTAAGTCTCCAGGTTAGAAGACTCTTCCATTATGTTATAATCTCAATTAATTTAGTCATATAACATCAGTGCATTTTATGCTCTCATTTCAGTCAGTTTCATTTCCTTTCATTTAATAGTATTTTGAGAAAGTGATATTGATATTATAAACATTGATTCATATCAGAATTTTGGTAGCATCAATTGAAATGGAGCTACCCAGAAGAAAAATAGAGAAATCATATGTCCTGTTGCTATTTCTGGTTACCATTCTAATCATCATTCATCATTTCAAAAGCAGAAGAAATAGGAAATGAATTTGAAATTGACTTCTTGTGATTTAGAACTTGGTGAATGAATTTTTCCCCAAATAGCAATGCAGGGAGTTTGTCTGCATATCCCTTTGATTCAGATTAGACTTTGTTCTGGAAAGTTTGCATATCTGATTTTAGAGTGCTAGAGATACTTGTTTTTTCAAATTCTCAATCTATCTGATTCCTCCATGGCTGTTATTTCCAAAATTAAGATATGATTATGAAATACATAACACTTAGCTGAAAATCCCATGCCAAACCCTCCGAAACTGTAAACTTAATGAATTTGACAACATTTTATCTGCTCTCTTTCCAGCTTTTTGATTATCTTAAAAATTGTTAGCGTTAGTTGGCTTAATACCTAGAGTCTGGTAAGGTAAATATTTATTAGAAATATTTATTTAATATATATATATTTTAATAAAGTATTTGCTGTGTTTAGTTTTCAGTTCACAAGCAATTCTTTCTTACAGTTATTTATAATTCAAAATGATAAATGGCCTTAAGGTACTTTGGTGTAGTCAGTAGAATTACAGATTATAGTTGGGAGGACAGGTGTATTTTATTTTTTCTTCTAAAAAAATCACTTCAGATAGAATAATCTCCAGATATTTTTCTGACCTGGTAAATATTTTCGGCTATTATTTACTGAGTTACAAATAAAATTTTTTTCCTCATTATTTATTTGTGTTTTGTGTCAGATAGGGAAAGATTAAGTATAAGTGGAGTTTAATTATAAACTAAGATCACAGCAATTGAATCTAACTCTTAACCAACAATGGCGGATAGCTATATCTCCCATAAATTATGTGTATCCTGGATTATAACACTGATACCTCTTTTAAGTGTTGGATCTTTTCTCTCAGTTGCTATTGCACATTTTGAATAGGCTGAAAGGTGCCCACCATGATGCATGAAGATGTGATGCCAGATAACACACATGGAACTGGAAGAGGAGTAAATTGTGATAGGTTCATGGTATGGATTTTATTCACTAAATAATTCTAGCAAAAATATTGCTCAAATTTTAATAGGAAAAATAAAAATTATATATTTTAAAATAGTGTGAAAATTTATGATAACCCAAACCATAAAATGCACAGAAAACTATAGGGTGGATTGAGGAGGTAAAATATAGGATTTAGGATCTTTTGGCTTTCAGGGAACATACATTCTAGAAATTTAATGAAGATTTATGCCTAGAAATAATCCATATCTAGGTCTTATCCACATGTATTCTAATCCATATCTGTTTCAACATGTCTCAGTATGTAATCTGTAAATAGCCATCTTTATTTTACTCAATTTTAATCTAATCTGTGTTTATGCATCATTTCTTGTATAGTAATAACTAGTATTTGTTGACAATTTACCTTAAGTTACCAATAAGTAACTTTCCATGAACCTTCATAATTAGTTTTCCAAGGTCCTCCTAAGATAGATACTAGGACATAGATCGACTTATTTTACATAAGGAATATCAGGCAATTGGCTCAAGTTCACAAAGCTAGTGAGCAGTGAACATAGGCTTGAACCTGTTCTCTTGATCACTAAGGTATTTCTTCTTTCATGTGTGTTGCATTTTGCAGGCTTGAGGTAGAATTGAAGGGCTGTTGACCGTCTTTAAGGCAGGGTTTCTTGGGATGGTGCCTCTGTTGTGTTAACAAAAATATCTGGTCATCAGTCTTGCCACCCAGAAGTTCAATTTCTGCAGTAAACTCCATGATAATCAGCTTCTCAATGGTTGCTTTACACTAATGAAACAAACATATAATGAGGATGAAAAATCTATTAATATAGGATAACACACATTTCAAAGTGATCCCACTAATGTCACCCAATCAGCTTATTCTCTTTGCAGGAGAAATTCATAGGAAGCTAAACTCAACATAAATTTATCAACTTACTTTAACATGTATTGGTTGTTCTTTATGGTAACTTCTGAGGATACAGAGATAATAATAAGTACAGTACTGAGCTGATATAACCCTCAGTTGTTTTTTTTTTTTTCACCTGGGTAAAATGACCATTATAAAATGGTGTAGTAAAGTTGTGATAGAGTTAAGTACAAGATGTTGGGATTAATAGCAGAACCAATACTCTAGCTTGAGGGACTCAGGAAAGTCTCCTGAGAGGAGGTGATGCCTGCAGTGGATCTCAAAGGGTAAAATTTATCCATAGGAGGGAGGTGGCTTTCTAGGCAGAAGGATCTGTGGTGCAGAAGCATAGAAGTTAAAAACAAACAAAAAAGCAAAAACACTCGACACAAAAAAGGGAGTATAGTGTTCATTATGATAGGAGTATAAGGATTCTTTTGAGGAAGTGGTAAAAGGAAAAATGTAGTCCAGAATGATATGATGAAAGACCTCATTGATACTCTTGATATTTTTTGTTTTTCCTAAGAAGAATGGGTACTTAATTAAGAATTTTGGGTATAGAAGTAACCTGTACATACTTATATTTGAAGCACATCATTTCTAGAGTACAGTTTCCCAAATTTTAGTTTGCATCAGACTCACTTGGGGGCCTTGTTCAAACACAAGTTTCTGAAACAGCAAGACTGCAGTAAAACATAAGAAAATGCATTTCTTTCTCTCTCTCTCTCTCTCTCTCTCTCTCTCCCTCTCTGTCTTTTTAAAGAGGGAGCATGCACATATGGGGGTAGGGGAGGGGAGAGGGAGAGAGAGAGAAGTAGGTATGCTTAGCATGGAGGTGGGGTGATCTCATGACCCTATGATCCAGTAACCTGAGCCTACATACACTTAACTGATTTCACTACTCAGGCACCCAAAGAAAATATATTTCTGAATTCCTACGTGACACTGATGTTACCTGTCCCCAGATCACTCTTTGAGAACCGCTTCTCAGGAGTCAAGATTATATGAGCATGAGTGTGAAAAAAACAACTCAAAAAATACACTCTTTTGGTAAAACCAGCATTTTGGGGGGGGGTGGATAAAATGAGGTTTTTGAATAAGATAGTGAATTCAGTAGTTATTAAAAGTAGGTGATAGATTGAATTGAGCTAATATTTTAGAAGGAAAAATTAACTGGGTTGGTATATGGATACGAGGGTGAGGGAAGACTTTATCAACCTCCAGAAATCAAGATTGGGCAACTGACTGTTTACTGGAAGTACCAACAAGATAAGCACTAGAGGAAGAAATTGGATGGGAGGTGTCTGGCCATAGTAATGGGAGAGGAGGAGAGGAGATGGTGTCTGATTTGGACATACTGAGTTTGAGATAACAGGGATACATCAGTGTGTAAAAGTTGGCAAAGAGGAGCTGATAGAGACTGAGTCAAGATGCAGCAAAAGATTTCCTTTATCATCAGCCATATGGAAGGGAACAGACAAGAAGAAAGCAACACCCAAAAAAATTCGTAAAGAAAAACGTTTCAAAGAAGGTACTCCATGGAAAAGGTAGAACATTTAATCTCTTTGGTACTTTCTTCAGAAAACCCTGTTTCATATAATACTGTACAGTAATGTCTTTGAAACATATTAGATTTCTTGTTTAGGTGTGAGTTTGAAGATAATACTTTGAAATTAAAAATATATGGCAAAAGTCTTTGGAATTTTACTTTTTTACTAAATTCAGTGGCATTCAGTCTCATACCTGTAGGTCAAACAAGGATATTCTTTTTTCCCATCAGAGATGATCCATTTCACTTCAGGAAAACTCTGCTTGCAGGGCCATTCATTCTTTCTAGAAATATTGAATAAGTATGTTTTCTCCCAAGTCACCATGGGTCTTGCCAAGAAATTGTCCTCATTTTTTCCTCCACACCTCCACTTATTTAAAAGAGAAGAATTGTTAGAAATTATTGCCTTTGGAGTCAGCCTATTTAGATTGAATACTTATTTGCTGTATGATTTTGTCAAGTCATATAAACTCCTGAAGACTCTCTGCCATCTTAAAAATTATGGAACTAACAGCTAAACGAGCTAGGATGCTCTTTAATAAGGCAGTAGAGTTCTTTATACTGTGTCTGGTATAGTTAATGTTCAATAAGTGTTAATTTCATTGTTACCCAGCCAAGGTGTCAGGAAAAACTTGCCAAGTGTGCTTTCAAAACCAAAACCAATTCTGGAAACATGAAATACTGAAACTTATTGTCACCCTAAAAATCTCCTTAACACCTATATAGTGTAATTTTAGCACCTTGTTTCCAGAATCCTTCCTCATGTTGCTAGATTGAAAGATCTACTTTTACTCTGAGACTGACATACTCTTTGACTGAAAAGATCCTTGAAGTCAGAGACATGTCATAGCCTCTAGATTCCATACACCTGATTCTGTATGATGCCTTGCACTTATTATGTGTACAGTATACATACACCGACTAAATTGTCTGTCATTCTGATTCCCCCCTAGATTCTGAAACCTTTGAAAGCTGTGACCTTGACTTATTCATCATCATGCTCTTCATGTTCAGCACAGTGCCTCAGTCAGTCATTGTTTTATGAAAGAATTCATGGTGTGGCTTATAGAAAATTCAGATTCAGGCTAGACTGTGCCCAAAGTAAAAATATAGTTATTTTCCTTTTTTTTTTAAATTTCAAAGAATGACTAAATAGGGCTCTTTCTGGCTTCCATAGGAAAGAAGATATATAAGATTGGTTGTGTGTGTTCCCTGCTTCTTCTCTGCCTCCCAGGAAATTTACCCTGTAAAGTTGCCAAGGAAACACTAACAGCTTAAGTCTGGTAAAGGAGAAAGATGCCTCATTAACAAACTCAGTTTCATTATTTGGATGCTTGCCTCAAGGAGATGCTGTTCTTTGATGGAAGATTGTTTCCATTAAGCATTGTGTGAAAAACTGAATGATTTTTTTGAGGAAATTTCTTCTTCTGTATCTCTTTCCCAGTGCTGTGAACCTACACACTAAGATGTTACATAAAAACATTATTGACTTGTAGTTCAATGTATTTGAACTATTTATTATAGCTAAACACATAGGTTAGAGAAAGTTTTCAAGCATTCACTATACAATGATCAAGTCATCAGGTCTTTAATTTGAAGTATTGACAGTATTTCATCAGAAGATAAATTTAATGTATTGTTTATTGTCTATTAAATCATTTTGTATATTTTCCTTCTTATGAACTAGAAACCCTGGGAATATAGAAATTTATTGCCTTAAGATAAGATAATACAGAATTGAGTGCCTCTTCCTTTAGGAGGATGTCTTATCAGTAATGTATAATGGAAAAAATGTACATGGTGCTTGGGGTTATAACACTTGGAATTCAGAGATTCTTTGCAGAATTTACCAGCTGTTTGATCTTGGGCAAATCATTCAGGCCTTCTATAAAGATGGGTTGTGCAAACACTATTGCCTTGAACCATCTTTCAAAGTAATTTATTTATATAAAAAATGAGAAATTCTGCATTTATATACTCTGCTTTAGCTTTTTTATGTATAAAAATGATACTATGTGCTTTATTGGGTTATTAATCCATTCAAAAAGTATTTATTGAGTTCCTGCTGTGTGTCAGCTATTCTAGACGGTGATGAGAGGTGTTCATCCTTTGTTGGACTCTTGACAACATTGTTCTTTTATCTTACTTCTTTGGACTTAGGATTGGTTAAGACTTCTACCTGTTAGTAGTCCTGGTGCATTACCATTCCTCTGGATTCACTGAACCATCCATACCTCTTTAAAGTATCCTTTTTTTTTTTTTAAGATTTTATTTATTTATTTGACACACAGAGAGAGATCACAAGTAGGCAGAGAAGCAGGCAGAGATAGGGGGAAGCAGACTTCCTGCTGAGCCGAGAGCTGGATGCGGGACTCGATCCCAGGACCCTGAGATCATGAGCTGAGCTGAAGGCAGAGGCTTAACCCACTGAGCCACCCAGGCGCCCCTCAAGTATCCTTTTATTAAATGCTCTTTTATGATGTTTTTGAGTTTGCTATTTGTTTCCGGATGGAACTTTCACTGATTTAGATAGGGAAAGTCTGTCTGAGATTTTACTACTTAAACTGAGATCTGAGGGAGTGAGGATATCTAGAGATTGAACATTCTAAGCAGCATGAAAAATATGTGAAAGTTGACCCTGCAGTAGGATTCCTGTTTGGACGGTTTCTGGAATAGCAATGAGATCAATGTGACTGGGGGGCATGAAAGTGGGGTAATGGAAAAAGGATGATATCAGAGAGATGGCCAAGGCCAGATCACTACAAGGCATTGCAAGACATGGTAATAAGTTTGTGTTTTATTCTAAGATTAATGGGAAGCCATCAGGGAGTTTGGATCTGGGGAAGAATCTGATCTAGCTTGTATTTTGAATGGATAGTTCCAGCTGCTGGGTAGAGAAGATATGGGGGAAGGGGAGACAAGGACAGATGGAAAGACGAGAGGTAGGCTATTTTCTTTAATCCAAGGGAGAAATTTCACCAATAGTGGTCCAAGGGATTAGCATGGTAAGAATGTATGTGGTAAGGAATAGTCAAATTCAAGCCATATTTTAAATAGAATTGGAAGGATTTGCTGATGCACTTGGACCTGAGTAGTTGGGTGAATGGTGATGTCAAGATGGAGAGCACTGGGACAAGAACTTAATTTGTGGGAGGGGTTGAGGTGGAAATTAAGTTTGATTTTTGCATTGTAAAATTTTATATAGCTAGAGGATAAGTTGAAGTTGAAGATAAAATTTCAGAATTCATCAGCGTACATGATATTTTAGTCAGTGCTAACAAATAAAATTATATAGAAGGTGAAACTGAATGGAAGCCACGAAAAAAGTATTGAAAGATAGATGGGGCAGTCAGGTTTGTTGATTGTACCTTAGAGATCAAAGAAAATGATGATGGAACATTTACAGTTGATTCAGCCATTTGGATATCAGTGGCAACCTTGATAAGATTGCTGTGATACAGTGGGGACAAAAGCTGCATGAAGAAAGAGTGGAGATGAGGAATTTTGAGGAATTTTTCTCAAAGGGAGAAAAATGCTTAATTTTAGTATTTTGCATATATATGAATTTTGTAAACTTCGCTACAAACATAAAATACCTCATCAAATGTTTTTAAATATCTTGGAGCAAATAATATAATCATTCAGTAAAAATGGTTGATATATATTGCTTATTGATTTCACTGTACTGATACATTTTGATAGGCTATTTTAATGTACTAAGTGTACTCTAAATTCAAATTGAATCAATTTCCCCAAAAGCATTCTTAAAATATTCCCAAACTTTAAATATATATAAACCAAATTTTAAAATATCAGTAACTAATAACAATATTGTAATGTTTTAAGTATTTTTATAATATAAAGTGGCTTTTTAGAAATGTAAAACTTGAAACTTGATATTAACTTTAAATGTAACTATCAGATTTCATGATATTCTGTGTCTTAAGGCATGAACAATGTTAGACTCAATGGACTTTTAAAATTTTATTTTCTTTATTTTTAATCTATTTGCTACCCAGTCTGTTTTAACTGCTTTTCCTTGACCATAACTGGCTAATCCTACTCTTTAAGTATAAAAATAAGGATACAGCAAATAGCCCTGAGGGAGACTTCAATCCCAATATCCTCTTTTTTCCCCCCTACTTCCATGTGGGGGAAGTAAGACTTAAACATCAAACTTAATGACTTGCATTGAAAACCACATGATTAATCCCTAGGCTCCATTATTGAAAGTGTCTGTCAAGGGAAAAATTCTGTTAACTGTTGGGATTAGGGCATCGTGGGGAGGGGGGGGGCACAGCTGGGCAACCAACAGCATCAGTGGTGCACAATGTGGAGTTTATTTTAAATCTCTCCTAATGTGATAACCCGAGGTCCCCCCTGCCCTTAGATCTCCTTCTACTTAGCGCTCTGACACTAGTCACTGCACTTGCAGCTCAACCTTCCCAAGACTTGAGACTTCTGATTCATGAGCCAGCCTTTGCTTACCAAAAAGCAGAGCTTTCCCACATTAGATGAGGCTGCCTTCACACAGCTTGCGTCAAGGACTGGCTAATAGCCTCACTTAGCTATTTGATACCCTGAAGAATAAGTGGAACTTCCATTACCCTAACTTTTTTTTTAAAGATTTTATTTATCCACCTGACAGACAGATCACAAGTAGGCAGAGAGGCAGGCAGAGAGAGAGAGGAGGAAGCAGGCCCCCCGCGGAGCGGAGAGCCCGATGCGGGGCTCGATCCGAGGACCTTGGGACCATGACCCGAGCTCAAGGCAGAGGCTTAACCCACTGAGCCACCCAGGCGCCCCAGCCTACCCTAACTTTTTTTTTAAGAGATAAAGTTGTTTACGTAGTTATGGATCCTAGTTTAGGAGCACCTGTGTTGCTCAGTCAGGTAAGCGTCTGCCTTAGGCTCAGGTCATGGTCCTGGGATCTTAGGACGGAGCCCCACATGGGGCTCCCTGCTCAGTGGGGAGTTTGCTTCTTCCGCTCTTTCTCCCTCTCTGCCTGCTTATGTTCTCTCACTCTCTCTTCAAATAAATGAATAAGTCTTTAAAAAGAAAAAAGGATCCTATTCTATTTTGTTCTGTGTAGATGATGGCAACACATGTAATGGAGGCTATGTAATAGTGGTAGTAAGCAGCAGTACCTGAGCAGTAGCATGTGGGCAGGTATTGGTTCGTTTGGCATACTTTTATAAATTGAACTGGGGAGCAATGAGTTAAATGGATTCAAAGAGTGTATTACATATACAACATAAACAGAGTCACCGTGGTGTCCACTCTCCATATCCCCAGCAGCGTTAGGGCTAGGTGAGACAAGTAGGGTGCTTAGGGCACAACATTTGAGGAGTCACTCACTCCTAAGATTGTACAAATGCCAGTCCTATTCCTATTGGATTCTAAAGATAAGGTGCCTAAGGGACAAAATTTAAGGAGGCACTCATTTTCAGGATCCCACAAATGCAGGGTCAGCACTTGTGTGACCCTCATAATTAATGCCTCCCTAAATTGTATACCCTAGACATGTCATCAGATGCCTCACTCTAGTACTGGCCTGGACCCATCCTGGACAGGATGACACGAAATTGGATGGACCAGATGACAGACAACAAGGAGGGAGAGGTTACGGGGGAGGAGCCAGTCCCATAGTGCACCTAAGCAGTTTTACTGCCTGCAGATGGAGCTAGGGTGGGAAAGAGTGAGGAGGAAAGTTCCATGCCTCATTGGTGCCAGAGAGGTGAATGAGATGCAGCTGTATGAAACTCTTTATAAGACTGCCTACCTTGTTCTGTTCTTAGGAGGCTGACAGAACATTCCACCAACATGTAGCCCTGCCTACTGTTTACCTCTGCCTATTTGGTCCATGTGGATATGTTCAAGGTAACCAGAATGCCAGGGTAAAGCTATTCCCCTAAAACTGGTATTAAATAAATTCAAGTTTGCAGTCATTCAAATATGTTTTGTAATACCACTTCATAATAGCTATATGAGACTGGGTAAGTTATGTAAACTCTTTAATTTCTTTTTCTTCCCTTTTTTTTTTTTTTTAAAGATTTTTATTTGTTTATTGGACGGAGAGAGACAGATCAGGAGCACAAGCAGGGGAAGTAGGAGAGGGAAAAGCAGGCTTCCCCCTGAGCAGGGAGCCCGATGCAGGGCTCCATCCCAGGACCCTGGGATCATGACTGAGCTGAAGGCAGCCACGTAATGACTGAGCCACCCAGGCACCCCAACTTTTTAACTTCTTAAGTGAGAAAAGAAATAAGTACTCTATAAGTCTGTAATAATGTTAATGTTTATAAGGCATTTTACGGGTACATAGTATTTACTATGTACTTCAAGTAATAGATATTTTATTAGATCTAAGTGAACTATTAGATCTAAATGAAGCTATTAAATCTAAATGAACATAATATAATTAAATTCTGTAACCTAATTTAAAAAAATCAGTTTATTTTGAATGTTTTAGTCAAACATTATTATAATAACTAATAAACTTTCTAGGAAATTGATACTTTTATGTCTTGATATATTTTTGTTGTTATCTCCATAAAAAGATACCTAAATAACAAGATAGATGGATTTGTTAAGAATTTCAGTTATATTTGCAGAAAAAATATTCAGCAACCATCAAAAAATGGACTCACTTTTAGTTATGTGTAGTGTTCCTCAAAAGATTTATTTATTTCACCTATTAATTTTACAACATAAATGCATTCATGAACACTTATGCTCATTATTCACACCTGAAAAGTTTATTTTTGCATCAAGTGATAGATAAGCTGTGTTTAATTTGGGCATCCATCCAAGTAGGACGCTTTTTTTCAACTTATACTCAAAATAGCATATGAGCTCAAGAAATCATTTTTCATTTAAATGAATAACCAGAATAAGAATGTACATCTGTACTCTGTTTAGAGCTGTGAGTTCCTAGTTTGCTTTAATTCAGCATGTTAAAAAATCATGACTATCAGTGCCTTTTGCATTCACGTTCTAAATTCTACTTTTGCGTTATTTTTCTCAGGGTGGTAACTGTCACGAAAGGCTTAAAATTTTAGGAATCTGAAAATTGATTCAATTTATCTAAGATAGTAGTAAATTTTCATATATATGATAGTAAGAAATCTTTATGATATGACTTTAAAAATACGACAATGCATAAATAAATGGCTAAAGTGCTTTTAATCTGAATCAATTTCTCTGTTGTCTGTTAATGAATTAGAAGTGTTTCTCTTTAATGTACTTTTATATAAAGTCTTTATTTTAGAAAGGCATATATTAACTCAAAATATACTTAACATCATTTTCTTTCATTCTAAATGTACTTGGAAATCACTTTTTGTATGAATAGAACTTTGTTTTTTGTCATGGTCATAACTGGTGTATTTTCAAATGGTGCAGTGATTATGCTTTATTTTCTGTTGATCTAGTGTTTCAGCCACTTTACTATCTTATGTTGTCAGTTCATTACATGAAATTCTAAAACAGGTTTAAAAATTATAGTTTACCTTTGGATTAAAAAATGCTTGTGAGTTTATAAATATGTTTCACACTTTGGTTTTATTATATAAGGGCATTAAGATTACTTAGATGATTTAACAGGAATGTTAAAGAACATATTAGATCAAATAATTTAGGTGATTTGATTGTTCATGGTGTGCATGGTGCTAAAATAAAGAATTTCAACAAGATGAAGAGGGAGAGCCTTTTACAAATAGACTTAACAATAATGCAGTCATATTAATTAGGATCTTTCTGTTTTGAGAGCCAGAAACTTAAAGTTGCAGGTGGGGAGAACATCTAGTTTCAGAAGTCGCTCAAATGATAGAATCAAGGGCATGGACCCGACCATTATATCTTCCCAAATCCATATTACCTTAATTTTCCATAAGGCTTTGGAAGCAATTTGAAGCAATTTTTATAAGTCTTTTTTGGCGCTAGAGTGAGGGAGAGGAAGTTCCTCAAAGGGATGCTGAATAGGGAAAAACATTATGTACAATATATTTGTTCCAGTGCAGATAACAATTTTCTTGGCAAGTATTCCTTATGGTTGCCTTATCTTTTATGGCCCTTGATAAAATATGCATACAGAAATTCATCACCCGTTAAGCTCTTGCTTGAAGTCAGCCTTTTCCAATGGAAACTTTCATGACATCATTTATTCCTTCCTTCTCCCCTGTCCTGCTTTTAATGTTGCCTTCACATGCTCATTTCAGCCCTGTATTTTTTGTTAAGATTCCCTGTTTTTGAGACACCAGGGACACAATGATGTGATTAAGTCCCAAATGCATTTGTAGCATAAATCTTCCTAATGATGTAAAGGTATTGGCTGTTTCTTTGGTCACAGGCATTTAATTTTCTCTTCCCTCAGTCTTCACTCAGTTCTCTCTCATCTCTGATTTCTTACTGCAACTGTATTTCCCAGGTTCCTCATCCTATCCTGTCAAAAAGATGCAAACAGATAAGTGACCAGGGTCACAAGAAAGAAACTTTTTGTCAAGAAGTACAACTCTTCACTGTAGCCACAGACTCGTCCCACAGCCACTGAGCAGACATTTTGGCTAAGCTCTATGTGTACCTGTAAACGGGGCATATGCTCTCCAGTTTGTCATAGCATCACCCGTTTCTCTGTTTATGATACATTTGACGGTTACTCAGGAATGCTCTTCTGTAGTTACTGATTCAAGATTAGAAATCAAACCTTGTAAAAGAATAGCTAATCTGCCCATGTCTGTTTATATTTTTATCTTTTAAGTACAATAATAGAGTGCACTAGAGATAATTAAAAATTTTATAGGGTAATCATTTTTCATGGGATTTATATTCTTACAAATAACATGTTAAATTGCAGTTTTTATTAAAATTTCTTTTTTCTGTTATGTCCTCACTTCAACTCCTTAGAGTACAAAATTGCTTTCCTACCTAGAGTGATTTTTGCATATATCCAGAATAATTAGTCTGTTTACATTTAATTTTTTTTACAGATGCCACAGAAGTAGGGAAAATATCTAGATTTTTAGATATAGACTATTTGTATAGTGTTGTAGTGTGCAAGGTTGTCTGAAAATAAAACAAAGTAAACAAATGTAGCTATGTGCTCTAATTTCATAGCTAAATAAAATATGACACTATGGGACTGGGAAATTCTCCATGCTGTTGAGTGGCATTTTACAATCAACACCTCTCCCCTTTTCAGGATATCGAATCCCTAACAGGAGGTCTGACTGGTTCTAAGGGGGCTGATCCGCCGGTAAGTTAGATTCTTTATTAAATTTAACTATTGGCAAATTGAATTATGTATACACCAGATCATCAGTTACTTGTATACAATTTGTCATATAGATATTTTTTGAAATATAGAGCCTTTATAGTAATTAATACAAAAGTGAACTTGTTTTGGGGTATTGTTTGGTGTTTTAAAAAGTTTCAGTATTTCATAAAATTCATCTCCGTGTATTGACTCTAAGATCAGAATAAAATCTTCATTAGAATATGTCAATACTTCATGTCCTATGGGGCTACACCAAAACTTTTGGAACGTGAGGGTATACCATTCTAGATATGAATGTATGTTTGGGTTGTAATATATTTTCTAGTTACTGAGAAAAATTATTTTATTAGCCCTTTATCTCAAGTATTCATTCTTGATATTGCTATTTCTTTTCTACTTTATCCAGGGAGCTTCTAGAAAATTAGAGAAAGTGTTCTGAAATTTTAAAGGATTATTGCTTTTAAGCAATAAGAAGGATTAATGGTCTAGTATTGGAACATCTTTCTGTGGTATCTGCTTTCAGAAGATATTGACTAAGATAACATGATTTCATGTTTGAGGTACAAACATGAGTTCACAGTGTATATCTAAAGTAAAAAGATTCAGTTTCAACAGAGAGTCAATGCATAAATTTTTATCACTGTTTGCTTTTCACTTAGCACTGTGAGGTTTTTTTTTTTTTTTAAAGATTTATTTATTTATTTGACAGAGAGAGATTACAAGTAGGCAGAGAGGCAGGCAGAGAGAGAGAGAGGAGGAAGCAGGCTCCCTGCTGAGCAGAGAGCCCGATGCGGGACTTGATTCCAGGACCCTGAGATCATGACCTGAGCCGAAGGCAGCGGCTTAACCCACTGAGCCACCCAGGCGCCCCAGCACTGTGAGGTTTAATGCTGAACACACAGAACCCAATGTTATCAATTTTAGGTATACTTCATTGAGGTATCTAGGTGAAGTCCATAATCACATTAAAACATCAGGAGATGTTAAAAAGATAACTTTCAATGTACCTCTATCTCTCCTGTCTCCTTCCTATGTTTCATGATGTTGTCTCATCATCACATTGCTCCTGAAGTAGGCCAAACAACATATTTTAGTCCTTTCCCTTCCTTTTAATTTCATTGTCTGAATTTATGTGGGAAAAAATATATTGTCTTCAAATAACTGCTCATATTTAGTCCTTGACCCTGTTATATTACAGCATAAGGTAAGATGAAATGTAAGTCAGCCAACCAGTATATTGTGACAGGATTTACGACTGGTCCTTTATTTTAGTAGTACAGGTGACCTGCTTATGGGATGTAATTTCACTCTCCTGCCTAGCATGGTATTTGTACATAGCATTCAACTTTTATTAGAAGAGTAAGTCCTTCTCCTTCAAAATACCACCATCACCTGACCACTGATTCCTAAAAGAATTCCACAGTTAGAAGTCAAGCATTTGTCCCTGGTTCAAATAAAAATTAAATACCTCTCTCCTGCAAGGGGTGATAAAAATCTTATTCATTATTTATCTGTTAAAATAAGTTAATCATATCCTTCCAAAAAAGACATCTTCCAAATATGGAAGATTGAGTGGCATAAAATCTAGTTGTTGAAAGAAGCTTCTTGAAAGGAAAAATGATCACAGAAAGGAAAGATGGTACACAGAAGGCAAGCTTCATTAGATTCATTCCCAATAGCTCAAAGTGAGGGGTGTGTGTGTATATGTGTGTGTGGTTTATAATATGGTGAAATAGAGATTCTCTCTTGGCCATGTCCTGCCATGATGTTGGATATTTTATACTGCTGTTTTCATTTTCTGAAATTCAGGCTGTGCGTATTTTTTACCTACATGAGCTTAGGCAGTCTAATTAGGGAGTTAACAGTACACATAAATTTAGTACTCCCCATTGTCAAAGAGCTGTCTAGAACATATTACTTGAGAAACTGTGTAATAAAATCATTTTTTAGTCCCATATAAAGCTTATATAAAGCAGTTGAATAGAAATGAAATGGTAATAGGATCTAGTGTCACTTCAGATATTTAAGAATAAGACTTTAAATGAAACTATTGTTTTTGCTCCCAGTTAGAAAACTTAAAGTCAGATTACATTAATTATAACCTAAATCTACTTGAAATTGTTTATAATTTTTCCATTTAAAAAAAATCTTTATGATAGATCATCTAAGTACTATTGTCCATTTCTACAGTTATGTCTTTTGTATAAATGTTTTTTATATTAGTAAAACCATTCTGCGATGAAATTTTATTGATAAGAGGTTGAAGGTCTTGTATTTTCCCCCTCATTATACAGAATATATAAAGTGCTGAAGGAATGTCATCTCAGAATGCCACCACAATGATGCATAGCTGTGAAATAATTTCTTTACCAGTATAACATAGATCTCAGGGGTGTAAGTGGTATACTTAAAAAATCCATTTTTTTTCTGTGGGTACACATATATTATTTCTGAAGGATGAGAAAAAAAGTGAAGTTTGTATTTTATATAGCATACATGTGCAAAAAGTTGTGTACATTTGCAAATGTCATTATAAATAAATTTGTATACCTGGTAAGAATAAATTTGAAGAACTCCAAGAATATAGTTTACATTAATATTTTTAACAATAAATGTTAGCTAGTTTTTTTGAAAACTCAATAGTCTCAGTTCAGTACTTATAATGAATGGGAGAATCATTCGTTCATGATTTTCAGAGGCAATTTCAAGTTTTTTGATGACTTTCTTCTTCTGAAAAGGATTACAAGAAGGATTTTTTCTTAATTCAGAAACTGAAAATTAATTGGTTCAGTAGGTAGAATTTACAGATTTCTCTAAATAACAGTCATCTTAGAAAAAAGCTTTTCCATCATTAAGAAAAATATCAGTTTAATATTGCCTTAGAACTATCTTTGAAAAATTATATCAGACATAGTTTACATTTAGCATGTCTTTTTCATTTACAAAAATTGGATCACAAGTTAACTTCCAGTGTAAAATTACAGCATATATTTACATATAAAAATTGAGTGAAAGAAAATAATTAACTTGTAAAGGGTAAAAATATCATTAAGTTAAATTAATGCTTTTTTGTATACCATTTACCATAGTGTTTTAATTCCTTTTCTTAAATTTTTATTTAAATTTCAATTAGTTAACAGAGTGTTATATTAATTTCAAGTGTACAATATAATGATTTCACACTTACATACAACACCCAGTGCTTACAAGTACATTCCTTAACCCCCATCACCTTTAACCCATTCCCCACCCACCTCCCCTCTGGTAATCATCAGTTTGTTCTCTGTAGTCTATTTCTTGGTTTGCCTCTCTTTCATTCTTTTTCCCTTTGCTCTTTTTCTCTTTGTTTTGTTTCTTAAATTCTATGTCTGAATGAAATCATATGATACTTGTCTTTTTCTGACTGCCTTATTTTGCTTAGCATGATACTATCTAGCCCCATCCACATTGTTACAAATTGCAAGATTTCATTTTTTTATGGCTGAGTAATGTTCCTGGGTATGTGTGTGTGTGTGTGTGTATCCCACATCTTTATCCATTCATCAGTAGATGGACACTTGGGCTATTTCCATAATTTGGCTATTGTAGATAATGCTTCTATATACATTAGGATGTATATAGCAGTACAGGCCTACCTTAAGCAAGAAATATCTCAGAAAAGTAATTTAACATTACACCTAAGGAAGCTAGGAAAGGAACAACAAATAAAGTCCAAAGCTAGAAGAAGGAAGGAAATAGTAAAGATTAGAGCAGAAATAAATGATATGGAAACTAAAAAATAGATTAGTGAAAATATTAATAAACATTTAAAATATTAATATTAATATAATAAATAAATATTAATATTAATAAAATAAAAATTATTAATGAAATTAATATTAATACAATTGGTAAGCATCTGTCCAGACTTAAGAAAAAGGAACCGAATAAAGAAAATCACAAATGAGAGAGGATAAAGAACAACCAGTATCACAGAAATCCAGTCATAAGAAAATGTTATGAAAAACTAAATGTCAACAAATTGGACAACCCAAAAGAAATGGATAAATTCCTAGAAACTTAGAAACTACCCAAAAGAAAATGGCAGAAATAGAAAACTTGAACAGACCAATAACCAGCAACAAAATTGAATCAGTAATCAAAAATCTACCAATAAGCAAAAGTCCAGGGCCAGATAGTTTCACAGACAAATTCTACCAAACATTTGCAGAAGAGTTAATACCGATTCTCAAACTGTTCCAAAAACTAGAAATAGTGGGAAAACTTCCAAACTCATTCTGTGGGGCCAGCATTACCCTGATACCAAAACCATATAAAACTCCACTAAAAAAGAGAACTACAGGCCAATATCCCCGATTAACATCAATGCAAAAATTTTTGATAAAATACTAGCAACTGAATCCAAGAACACATTAAAAAAAAAAATCATTCACCACAGTCAAGTGAGACTTATTCTTGGTTTTGCGAGGGTGGTTCAGTATTTGCAAATCGATCAATGTGATATACCACGTTAATAAAAGAAAGGATAAGAACGGTGTGATGATTGCAGTAGATGCAGATTAGGTATTTGTCAAGGTACAATATCTATTCATGGTGTTTTAAATTTTAAATGATAATACTGAAATGTAAAAAACTGGTGAACCTTAAGGAATCAGGGGTATAATCTGTTTTCAACCAACATTTAGAAGGCCAGGATCAGGTCTAAACAGTGCAGCTTTAGATAGCCAAGAGAACTTTGGATGCTGAAGACTAGGGCACAAAGCATAAGCATACCTAGTCAGGTGTATTAGCTGTACTTGTTATCTGGAGAGCTGTGGGTTTGTAGGTCCATGTGGAACCACTACTGTGATAGATCGCCGTCAAGTCTTGAGCCCCAAGTCTGAGCCAGAGTGTTATCCAACCCCAGTTAGCAGCCAGGATTTGTCCCAGACTGTGGTCTAGTTCTAAATCTACAGCTGGAATTTAGTAGCTCAGTTTGGCCACAGAACACAAGTTTAATGACAGACCCATGTAGACGAAAATTCACAGTGAGGAACGTTTTTCTTTGTACTTTTATTTAAAGAAATGTCTGAGTATTAATTAGCTGTTTACTTTCTTATCATTTTTGATTCTTTTTAAGAGTCAGCATGGGCAAAATTTAACAAAGATTAATATGGGACAAACCCTAGAGCACATGAAATACATTTCGGAACATATCTCAGTGTAACACACATTGGTTCAAGTGTCATGGTATTTCAGAGTGCTGTTACCAGTGTTTGAATGACGTCTACCTCGTTTGCCTCATCCACAGCTTACAACAATAATGCCACTGGCGCTGTGCAGCTCCTTCCCTCTTTTTCTGTTTGTTATCTCAGAGTAAGAAGATCTATAAATTCGCTTCTTACAGAACTTAGTGCTTTTAATTGTTCTGTTTCCTTCATCCAAATGCTAATGGTTCTCTTTACTTCTAAAGTGTGGTGAATAACTGAATATCCATCTAATCCACATCCTTGGGTTTGTTATGTACACTGTCCTGAACATTTTCTAGCTCTGTTAACATTGTCCCCATTGAAGAACCAGAATAGTACAGTCCATATTTTTTACTTTCTGTTCTCATTTTAATGACTTCCTGATGATTCTTAGCAATTTGGGTCAATACTCCATAGAATTTGAAACAAATTTATTTTCCTGAGGGTGTTACTTAGACCAGGTTATATATTTTTCAAACTGTAAGTTGTCTTAAAATTTAAAAGTCTCCAAGACCAATTTTAACTTGATTACTCAAAAAATGCCTGTGTTCTATTTATTTGCTGTACAAGATAAGGGAATAAAGAATGCAAATCTGAATTGTGATCTAATATAATTTCTTTTGACCTGGACTTTATATTGTTGTATTATATACTTTCATTCTTCTATTTGTTTATTTAAAATTCAGTGTATATTTGAGTGTACACTATGTGAGAGACATTTGTTTAGGTTTTTGGAAATGCAGTGATACAAAATACAGTTTCTCATTTCAGAATCTTGCAATATAGGGGAGTAGACAGGTTGGCAAAAATAATTATAATGTAAAGTAAACAAAATGTGAGACAATCCATATACTACAATTGTTGGGAATGAAAGGGTCTGGAGAATCAAAGGAGAATAGAAAGACATATTGTCTAACTTGATAATTATAGGATAAATTGAAGTGTGCCATCTGAGGAAAGTGGGGCATGGCATTTTAAGCAGAGGAAACAGTGTGTGCATAGGTCAAAAAATGAAAAAAATAACTTACTGTGGCTAGAGTGTGAAATAAACTGGAGTGTGGGAGGTAGTGGTAAAGACAGAAGGCTAGGTTAGGCCAGGGCAAGAACATGAGAAATTTCATGGAAGGAATTTATTCTCTATACTAAGAATGAGGAACCATTAAAGTCTTTAAACAGGAGATCAGCTCTCTTCTTTAGAAGGCTTTTTTCTTTTGACTTTACTTGGAGGGTGATTTAGATAATAGTCTAAAGCAAGGAGGCAAGTGAAGGCTCTTGCAGTCATCCAAAAGAAATATAATAAAAATGGTAATTGCAACCTGTGTGTGTGTGTGTGTCTACTCCACTGAATTATAAAACTAATCGAAGGCAATATCTCAGGAGAACATCAACATTTTGAAAAACACACTGAATGGTTAATATGAACCTATAGAGTGACAGTGAGAATGGAGAAGAATGGACTGATTGATGAGATAATAAGGACATAGTGATTACTCAAGAATAAAGACTTGTTTAGAGGGAAGAGAATGAGACTTACTGAGAAGTCAAGGCTGAATTTGAACTTTCTGGTTTGGCAGTTGAGTGGGTGAAAGTTCCATACATGAAGACAAGAATCTCATGAGATAGAGTACTTTTGGAGTGGGGATGATGAGTTCAGTTTTGGACACATTAAATTGAGCTGACTGAGTTGGGAGTGATTTTTGGAATCAATGAGGTGAGATCTCATTTCTGGCCATTGATTTGGATATGTAGAATAGTTAGTAACTGAAGCCATTGGAGTTGATGATGTCATCTCTAAAAATTGTATTCCAAGTGAGAAGATAAGAGAGCTCATAATAAATTTCAGAGGAAAAAAACACTTAAGTGAAGATTAAAGGAAAGGGAAAGGTCATAGGGTGAGTATGCCTCCCAAGAAGGCAAGGAAGAAATACTAGGAAGGTGAGGAATAAAAAATGCTAAGGTCCAGAGAAGGTGGTAAAAAGGGTTATTAGCAGCTTCATGATGTCATTGAGTGTTCAAGATGAAAGAGTGCCCATTTTATTTAGCAACAGGAAAATAAGGGGGTTATCTAGGTGAGAGTAATTTTAGTGGACTTAATTTAGTTAGAATCAAATTTCTGGGGACCTGAAAGATGAAATGGCAGAAAAGGATTGGATTCAGTGTCTGTAGAAAAGAGCTTGATTATGAAAGAGGTGGGAGGGAATTATAGCCCATATAAGATATGAGGTTGAGTGTGTTGAAACATATAGCAAGTACATAAAAAGAATTTACTGAGGAAAAAGAAATTTATTGATAGAGCATAAGATGAGGCAAAAAAGGATGGACTCCAGGGCATATTATAGAGAAAGGGCACATTGTCTTCAAATGTGAAATGAGTGAGAAAGAAAGGATTCTTTTTAGAAATGGAGGTCTTCAGAGATTGAAAGTTTCCATTTAATGATTTCTGTTTTCCCCACAAAGTGTAAAGGATCTAATTAGCTGATATTAGCAGAAAAGATGATGGGATGAGGTATCTCAGGAATATAGAGAAGATTTATCTAGCCTTTGTGGATTATGGGCTAACTATGTAAACCGCAGATGGAACACTGGAAAATGTTAGGGGTCCACCTGTGGTTGTTGGCAGTGCATTTGTAGTGGTTATGTGACTTAAAGGTGTGTTTACTTTTACCTCCAGCTGTGCTCTATGTCTCTGTGTCAGGTATGGGAGGTATTCCTACGACCATTTTAATTTTATGTTGTTCTGCAAGACCATTGCTATGGAAGGCCAATGGGACAAGATAATTGAGAATATTAGCAAAAATCCCTCAATCTACGATGAGTTAGAATTGCAGGAAGATAGGAAGGGATTGATAGAATAGAGGATTCAGAGTTTTCAATAAACTTGAAAAACATGTGCAGTGGGTATAGGAAAAAGGATAGAAGATTGTGGTGAGGGAGTAAGATGCTTGATTTGAACCTTTTAGAACCAAACATTTCCAGGCGCTGATAAGGTCCAGGTGCTAATAAGATGTGGTCATGGAAATGGGTGGAGTACAGAGAGAATGATGCTCACTGGAACTGATGACACCAAGAAACTGAGACCAGTGTTGGATGGATCATTTCTGTGGGCCCTGCAGTCTTTCTTGCTACATTCAGTCTCTCAGTAGTCTTAACCTATTTTACAGTTTAAATGCCATCTAGACTCTAATAACTGAACTGAATAATTTACATCTGGAGGCTGGATCACTTCCCTGAACTTCAGACTTGTGTATCCAACATATTCACTTATACATTCAAAAAAGGAATTTAAAGCATAACAAGTTAAAAAGTGAGCTTCTGGTCTTCGCTGTCACTTTGCAAATTTTTTGCAGTTTTCCCTCTATCAGTTCATGGCTATTAATTCTAAGAATCAAGATTCAGAATCATTTTATAGGTTCTACCTTCATAGTTTATCTAGAATCCAGACAATTCTTGCTAACCCCACAAAACTATCAGCCTGGTCAAAGCCACCATCCTTTCTTACATACACATGCTCAGTGAACTAAGCAGGATAACTTTCTTAAATTCAGATCATCTCACATCTAGGCTTACATCATTGTTGGCTTCCCATCAGAATAAAATTCCCAGACCCAATGGAATAATTTCTAAGACCCTTCATGACTTCTCTTGTTACAGTACCTCTAGGAACTCCTCTACCTTTTTATTTTTTCCATATCTCATTCCATTTCGGTTGTACTAACAATTTGCTACCCTTTACCCGTGCAGGGACTTGCTATTATTCCTTCTGCTTGCCATGTTCCCTCCCGATATACCCCCATTTTCTTTAGGTTTCTGTTAAAATGCTGTTTTAATAGAGAGGTTATCTATGAGGACTTATATTGTTTTCTTGCTCCTATGTGTTTACTGTTTGTGTTCTACTAAAATATAAACTCTGTATGGTAAGAGTCTTTGCCTCTTCTGTTCACTATTTTAGCCAAAGATCTAGAAATAAAAACCGGTTATATTTCCTCAATATATATTTGCTGAATGAATGAATGAATGAAATTATGTTTTAAGTACCTGATTTATATGATTACATTTATGTGTTTAAAATGATAACTAGAATACTGAATGGAGGAAGAGATTAAGAATGATATAGTAATTCTATAATGAGATTATACAGGTGTATTTGAGACTATGGTAATAGTAGTAAGAACTAAAATAACAGAGAATAAAAACCTTACAAAGCAGTAGGACTCATGGATAAATTCAAACATTGGCCACTGGGAAAAATAACAGTAATAAAAAATTAGAAGGATATATTTTGGATACTGTATATCTCATTTATTTACCTTGCTTAGTATCACTCTATATAAGCCCCTTGAGGGAAGGATTTTTCTGTCTTGATTACAGCTGTATTTGCAATGCTTTGAACATAGTGGGCCTACATAAGTATTTAATGACCAAATTAATGAAACAAGAATGATAATGGTAGAGGGTCTTCAGAGGGTAAAACAGTGAAACTTTATTAGAAACTTCAGTAAATAAGGGAGGCAAAAAAAAAAAAAAAAGTGGAGCATAAAAGATAAAAATGAAACCTCCATTGTTGACTCAAAATACTATTTAAAGCTCTGAACCATAGTACCATTCGTGATAAATATCCTCACATTCTGTGAAGAAGTGCTAGACATACTCACCAAAGACTTACTAAGTAATAATTAAAGTAATATCAGTCCTGCCACTGTGAATTATCACCTTGAGCCTTCATCTGTAGGGAGGGCTGCAGGTTTTCACCCTCTGAAAGAGAGAAGGGTGTGCCTCTTCTAAATCAGATGAAGGTGAACCAAAGCAAGGACTCAAAGAAGGAACCAGTGGTATCTCCATGTTTGGATATTTATTCAGCAGCTAAATCAGCACATGGATATTTTTTCAGCAGCTACATCAGCAGATGGTTCCACGGAATAGATTTAAAGTGAGAGAAAGAAATTAATGTGAATCTTTTGGAATATGGGGACATGCATAATCAATAAATTAGATACTTGCTTCCAATCTGATAAATTTGGATGGCAGTATGGTTAGAGGTATCCTAAGTCAGGGCAGTGGAAAGGGGTCTTATTAGGTGTGGCTGTTAAAACAGTTTGTTGTGTCAAGGCTCATGAGCTTACCATGGAACAAGTTGAGGAGATAGAAGGATAATGGAACCCTTCATAAGATGGCTATTCTCTACCACAATGGGACCCAATATTAAGAATTAGAAGAATGTCAAATGTTCTGCCAAAGACAGAAATTGGGTGTGAAGGGAGACAAGTAGTTAGCAAATAACAAAGTGCCTTTATTGATGAGCTGTACAGCATAGGATGTCCCCATGAGAGGATGTCCAAAGAATTCCCTAATGAACCCCGATTTAAAAATCTAATATTTAGGCATCTGGCATATAAAAGTCACCAGTCACATAAGACTTGCCCCCCCTTTTTTTCTTCTGTAATCCCTTTTCATATCCATGCCCTAGTCTAGAAGGAAGACCTATAAAGAAGGCAGAAGACAGGTGGAAAAAAAAATCATTTACCTCTTCCCAATACAAGTTCCTCAGTCCTAAGTTGGAATGACCGGGAAACTTTGAATTGAATAAGAAACTAAAGTTTTGATACAGGGCTGTATTAGAATTTCTTAACCTGAAACAGTCTTAAAATCTAAAATAAAACTTATTTTTACAACTGTAAGTGACCAGAAAGCTATGAATAGCTCAAGCTAAAACAGTCAGTCATGGCGAGGTAATATATGGCAAAGCATATTTAATGGCAAGGATGGATGAAAAATGAAGTTGTTATTTATTCAGATATGTTACTTGTATGCAGTTACTCATTTAAATTGAATTCAGCTCATTAAATAAAGTCATTTATATTGTGGAAAAAGAATGTCATTTATAGCTACTAATGACAAGGAATGGTGAAGTGGGGAAGAAATAGTGAGATGGTGTGGGTCTCAAAGTAGAGATGATTTTACTTGATACTGGAGGGGTAATGGATTGGAAATTCTAATGGCTTTCAAGAAAGGTGCAGACTTTATTTTCTGAAGTGAGCTATGAAAGGATGAACACAGTCGTCTTAGTGCTACCCATGAAACTATATAAATTCAATTAAGATAAAGTGATGGTAGTCTCCTTCAACAAAGTTATGAAATACACAGGAAAGTTTTGTTTACTGTAAAATAGAGCTTTCAGAAGGCACAGTGAAAAGTTTGAGGGGAAGATAAGAATGGAAAGTAGGATAGAGAAGGGTGAACACAGAGCACTATAGCATAAATGTACTAGAGAGACTTGATGACTTAGAAAGGTTAACATTTTGTGTGTCCCACAAAGATGAGAAAGGTTAACTGGTAAGAAAGTTTCCATAATAATTCATACCAAGTAGATATATAGATGCTGCTTAGACTGCAATTTACAAAAAATAAATTTTAAATATATATACAATGTAGTATACAATTACATTTTATGTAAATCTATATTTGAATTGTTTTGTGATCCATGGAAAATATCATAATATATAATGATTTAGGAGTGTGGGCTCTGGAAAGTGGCCTCAATTTGATCTTTGGCTCTGCCTCTTACTAAGTATATATGTAATCTTGACCAAGTTATTTACTTCATTGTGCCTCAGTTTCCTAAATTGTTTGATGAGGATAAAAATAGAATCTCTTTCACAGGGTGGTTATATATAATGAGTTACTACACACAGAATACTTCAGATAATGCATTGTACGTGTAAATCCCCTGTTAGTGTTCACAACTATAATTGTTATATAAAGGAAAGTCTTCATTAAATAATGTGGGATCATTGCAAAGAACTGGCTTAGATTGTATGCTATATTTTAACTGGAGAAGGTGAAAAAATAGTCTATGTAAATTAATTTTAAATTAGTTTTTTTTTTCTTTTTAAATATTTTATTTATTTGATGGAGAGAGAGAGATCACAAGTAGGCAGAGAGGCAGACAGAGAGAGAAAGGGGAAGCAGGCTCCCCACTGAGCAGAGAGCCCAATGCAGGCCTTGATCCCAGGACCCTGAGATCATGACCTGAGCCAAAGGCCCAAGTTCAACCCACTGAGCCACCCAGGTGCTCCAATTTTAAATCAGTTTAAACCAATAATTTGATGAACCACAAAAGACATTCTCTGTAGGAGTTGGGTATATACCAGGGTGGATAGGGAATAGGAAAGAAAAGAATCTACTTCATTAAAATCAATAAATTAATATTGTTAACTTGTCAGAATGGTTGAAGTATTGATGGCATGAATATGTCGCCAAAATACTGAAAGATAGTTCATATGCAGGAATTTTAATGTGATGGTTAGCGTATATGGTAACATGATTCCCATGTTATGCTACTTCTTCCTCATTAATGCTTTAGAGATTAGAACTATTTAAGCATTTATATTTCAGCACAATCAAACTGTTTAATTAGAGGGAACATTAGAATGTGTTTTCCTACATTCAGAATGTAAGTGTGAAAGTGAGAAGAGTTGAATTATAGGCTAATGTCTGCAAGTTTGTTTTAAAATAATACTGAATGTGGGAAACATGTATGAGATCTTTTGGCATATTGTATCACTAATGATTAGTATGATAAGAAATATTTTAGGAATGATTTTTCCAGTATAGGTCATTATTTGAGAAGCTCAGAGTAATGAAACAACTCCTTGTTGGAAATAGTCTTGTTATTTACTGTTAATTTCTAATTATAAGAAAAGAGGTACTTGAAAAAATTTTGAGGGGAAACCAATATGTGAATGAAAAAAATGATAAGTAAAATCAATTAGAAATTTACATTATTGCAAAGATACATATTTTTGTTAATAATAATAACATAAAACATTGAAATATATATTGATATTTTCTGTTTTCTGATCATATAAATTTCAATATGAATTGATTTACTTATCTTTGGTCTCCAAAACAACTATCATAACTTTGTCTAAAAGAGTAATACAATTTCACCTACATTTATATTTTGTTCTTTTGTGCCTGCCTTTTCTCTGCTATTTATTTTTATTATACATAAATATATTTACTTGTATATATGTGTATATATATATTTATAGGTAACATGCAAACAGGTATGATATATATAAAGCATATATAACATATATACTCATATGTATTCATATATATATATATATATTTCTTCCTACAAAAAACAGAACAGATTTTTTTTTTAGTGTCTTGAGTTCTTCACTAAACAAGAGGCTGGTTTCTAATTAGATTGTTCTTATCTAACACAATAAAGTAGAACTATTTTTATTCTTGATCAAAGATGCTTATAATTTGGTATGTTTATCTGAAAAAACAGATGGGTGAATACAGCTTTATACATATAATTGCTCATTAAAATGTGAAAAATACAAAGTAAAAATAAAGGTTTATTTAGAAAACATATTTGTAATGCCTGTTGTGTACTTAGTGTTATTCTAAGCACTTTAGAAAAAAATATCTGAGAAAAAAATAACAGTGCATTAGGTTGTTTTTTTATTCAGAAAAAAAAAAGCCTCAGTACAATAGATTTTTTTTTTAATTAATGTGTAATGTATTATTTGGTTGCAGGGATAGATGTCTGTGAATCATCAGTCTTAGATAATTCACAGCACTCACCATAGCACATACCCTCCCCAGTGTCTATAACCCAGCCACCCTATCCCTCCCCCCCTCCCCCCCAGTAACCCTCAGTTTGTTTCCTGAGATTTAGAGTCTCTTATGGTTTGTCTCCCTCCCTGGTCCCATCTTGTTTCATTTCTTTCCCTCCCTACCCCCACAACCTCCCGCCCTGCCTCTCAAACTCCTCATAGCAGAGAGATCATATGATAATTGTCTTTCTCTGATTGACTTTATTTTGCTCAGCATAATACCATCTAGTTCCATCCCCATTGTTGCAAAGGGCAAGATTTCATTTTTCGATGGCTGCATAGTATTCCTGTGTGTGTGTGTGTGTGTGTGTGTGTGTGTGTACACACCACATCTTCTTTACAGTGCAAGACTTTTGCACTCTAACTAGTTAGCAGTTGTTTCTTTTTAAAACATGATTAATAAGTATAGGAAGAGGTATAGAGATACATAATTTTGTGATACAGACAATAATAATGATAAATGTGTTTTTGAATATTTAATTTTTATTTTTTTGGAAGATTGTTTTGAAAAATAAATGTTAAGCTAGGTCTAATTTCCATTAAATTAAAACTTTTATTCTGGATGGAAGGAAATCAAGGGTCTTTCTTTTGCTCTTATCTAAAAGTAGTTCAATTCTGTATGTAGGCTTTAGCAACTAATAAAACTGGCAGCTGCAACTTGTTTACAGTACATAAACTTATTTAATTGCCAGAGTTATTTAGAGTATGAAATTAAAACTATTTTTTAGGTAACCTTTTTAAAAGTGTCTGTGTGTCACTTTTTCTAGGAAGTCCCAAATAACCTCCATGTAGTTTAACAGCTAAATAGCTGTTTGCTCTCAATGAGATTAGGCTATTCCTGGATGATGCCTGACTGGCCGTTCCAGAAAGTAGGCATGATTGCCCTAGCTGCCCTCTAAGGGCAGGGTCTAATGGGCAATTCCAGCAGAGCCTCGGGTGACAGGATGTGCTCAGCTCCAGGGCTGCTGCCTTTTCTTTTCCAAGGACCCCAATAAGGTGATGGATGCTCTTTCTCCTTTGGCAACATGAAAAGGAGCTAGTTTTCTAAGAATGTACCCCCTTTCCACTTGTGGTATTCATTAAAGTTTGGCTGAGTAAGAAATCTCAGACTTCTTCGGCTAGGATCCTTCCCTTTTCCCTCATTGGCTTCCAGAAGACAGGAGTCAATATTAAGGCTTGCTTGCCTTCTAGCCGTACTCAAGGAACTTGTGTCTCTTTGTGAAGGAGCACTTATCTGGGGGGAAAACAACTTGCTCTAGCCAACCCTATATAACTAGGTATTCTTTTTAACAACTGAGCTACCCAGGTGCCCCTAGATACTCTTTTTTAAATGCATACAGTGAGGGAAACATGAACCAGCAAAATGTAAATGCTTGAAATTACATGCATATTCTTTTTTTCACTTAACATTAATTATAACCATGGCAGGCACTTTAAAAAGGAATGCGATTATATATTCATAATAAATTTAAGTTCAGATTCTGCGGAATTCTTACTTTAACTAAGTCATGCTGATTCAAGAACACTGTGTAATAAGAATATGTCCTTAAGACTTTGATTTTATTTTCCAAGATTAAATTATTTTTCAAAAAGATATTTGAAGCTGTTGAAGTATATTTAGAAAATTTTAAGTATATGGAAAAGTGGGAAGTTAAAATACCAGAAATGGAATATTTGACCAAAAGAGTTCACCAAGTTTTTTGAAAATTTGTAAATCATGTTCTAGCTACATAGCAAAATCTGTAGATATTCTTATATTTTACTCATAGAAATCATTTATTGGAGTATGGTGAGAAGTTTTGTTTAAAATCCTGGTTATTTTCTCTGCTCTCCATTTCTTTTACCACAGATTAAAACCGGTAATGCACAAGAATGACTATTTTATCCCTCTGTAGACAGCTCTCTCTTCAAAGTTTAGAAAAATATCTTCCTGTGATGCCTGTTTAGAATTTAAAAGAGCAAGAACTTAACTGTAATTTTACATCACAACCAACATCATTCTAATTTTTAAATAAAGGTATTTAAGTAATTGCATTACATTTTTAAGTGGGAAAAAATGGCCAATTTGAGATAAAGATTGCCCAAATGACTTCTTTAAAAATATGGTTGTTTGTAAAAGAAATTTTAAATATAAGAATGAGAGAGGTTGAAATTAAAAATGATAGAAAAGATACACTGTATAATACTAACTAAAGAAAAAAACTCCTATGTAGCTATAGAATATCAGAAAATAGTCTTTAAGAAAAAAATTACTGAGTGTAAAAAGAGGAATACTTCAACATAAAAATTGATATACCAGGAAGATAGAAAAAATTTTAATTTTTATGCACCTAGTAACATAATAGTTAAAATATAGAAAGAAATTAAGAGAAATAAAAAGATGTAAAAAACCTTTGGTCATCATGGAACGTTTTAATACTTTTTGTACTTAAGTGATCAAGAAGATAAAATTTGTAAAGCTAAAGATAAGTTGAGCAACAGGAAAAACAAGCATGATCTAGTGATATATAGAGAACCCTGTACTTGATTTCTACAAATTAACCAAATATTTGTCATATAGGAAGACTCAACACATTCTAAAGAATTGATTCAGGTTGAATATTGTCTTAAAATAGCAGAATTCAGCTAGAAATTAGTAAAAGGATAAAATTTTAAAAATGATAAGTAGAAAATACTCAAGTTTTTGAAAAGTAGGACAAATACTTCTAAATAACTGGTCAGAGAAGAATTTAAAAATTAAAAATTTTTACATTCAATGATGTTGAATATTACATATTGAAACATATAGAAACAATTAAAGCCTCAGAGAGAAATTGATAATATTTATATAAGAAAAAATAAAGGTTAAGAATTAATGATGTAAGTATTCATCTTGAAGCTGAGGAAAATGAAGCAAATAAAACCTAAAGAATAAGAAAAAAAATAATGGAGCAAGTAGCAGAAACTAATAAAACAGAATAGAAATATTTAAAAGAGTATAAACAAAGCTAAAGTTATTTGTTGAAAAAATTATTAACACTGCTCTCTGTTGGGTCGGTAAAATAAGTGAAAAGACAGAAATAAATATAGTGAAAGGATTTTTGAACAGAATTTATGCTTATGAATTTTAAATTGTAGATGAAATGTGGAAATTCCTAGGCAAATACACCATGGCCAGTTTAACATAAGAAGTAAGAAATACAAGTAATATTTTTTACTATGTGAAAGAAGTCTTCAAATAAAAATCTCACAAAGAAAACTGTAGGAGCAGATGGTTTCATTAATGGATTGAAGAGTCCATTAATGAAGGAATTATACCAACTATTAAAAGCTTTAAAAGGCAATTTAAAAAAACACTTCCCAAGTCATTTTATGAGGTGTATTAGTTTTCTATTGCTGTGTAACAAATTACCACAACCTAAGAGGCTTAAAGCAACACACTTATTACCTCAGTTTTTGTGGTTCAGGAGTTTGAGAATAGACTAGCTGTGTCTTCTGGTCAGGGTTTAGTTGGCTGTGATGAAGGTGTGGGCTCGGCTGCATTTTCATATGAAGTCAGGCTCCCTTCCAAGTACAAATAATTGTTGGTATATATGCCTGTATGTGTGTGTGTGTGTGTGTGTACACACACACACACAAATATATATATATATATATATATATATATATATATATATATATATATATACATACACACACACACACACAGTGTATATAAATGCACACACTGTGTGTACCTGTATACACATATATATGCAGTGATTGGAGTGACATCTTATTACCTTTGCCATATTCTGTTTAGTTAGTCCTTGCCCATGCTCAGATGGGGAGGATTAGAGATGGAGCCATCCTAGAGTCTGTCTGCCACATGAGGCCAGAGGGAGAAGTCTTAAAGCAAAGCCTGAAAATTAATCTAAAGTGTTAACTAATTGCATGAAGCAATACATAAAAACATGACATCAGAAATTAGTTGGGTTTGCTCCAGAGATGCAGGTTATTTTAACTTTTGCAATTCAATGATTATAATTCACCATATTAATGAATAGGGGAAAATCATATAATTATATTTATAGGTGTAGCCAAAATGTAGATAAAAATTTAGTACCTCTTTATAATGATATAGTCCTATATTATATAATGATCATATGATTTAATATCATATGGTGGTTTAATATTATATATTAATATGTCATGATTTATTTATTTATTTGACAGACAGAGATCACAAGTAGGCAGAGAGGCAGGCAGAGAGAGAGGAAGGGGAAGCAGGCTCCCCATGAGCAGAGAGCCCGATGCGGGGCTTGATCCGAGGACCCTGAGATTATGACTTGAGCCGAAGGCAGAGGCTTTAACCCACTGAGCCACCCAGGCGCCCCTGTAATGATTTTTATGATAAGATTTCAACATTCTAAGAATAGAAAATTCTTTTATTCACTAATTACTGTCATTATTTTATTCAGATATTTATTCAGCAACTGATATTCACTAGGAATGCAACTGTTTTCCCTTTCCATGTGTACTCATAAAGATCACTCCCTTAAAAATACTAGCAGCTCTAGGGGCACCTCTGTGGCACAGCTGGTTAAGCATCCAACTCTTGATTTCAGCTCAGGTCATTATTCCAGGATCATGATCAAAGGGTCCTGAGATCAAGCCCCGTGTTGGGCTCCACAATCAGTGTAGAGTCTGCGTATCCCTCTCCCTCTCTCACTGCCCCACTTCTTGCATGCTCTTTCTCCCTCTCTGTCTCTTAAAAATATGAACAAATAAAATCTTTAAAAATAAATAAAATATTGGCAGCTCACCATATGCATTCACTATACAGAGATTATGCTTACCAAGTGCTCACACATCAGAAGTACACATAAAATACTTTACATTTATCAAAATTTATATCTGAATTTATTTATATTTAATAATAAATATTTTTCCTCATCTCCTTCCTTCTGTTTCTCCTTTCTTTTTATTTAACCAAACATAAGCTCTTCCAGACTTTTCCATATTTAACAGCTGTAGTTGTGTCCAATTTTCAAGATTCATTTAATACAGTTATTCCCCTTCAATAGCTAAATCACACACATCTTTTTTGGCTAATGCTGCAATGAATGAAATGAAAATTTTCAAGGAAATGTGACTTATTTTGATTTTTTTAAGTGGAAAGAAGATGGATTATTATGAGCAAACTATGTAAAATATAATACTTACCAGATAGTTGAGAGTATAAAAAAGTTTTTCAAAAATGAGTATATTTATACATACTTAAAACTGATTTTAAAAAGTATAAAAAATAGCATTACACTCGTTAGGTAAAAAGATAAGCTGCTCCAGAATGAAGATTTGAAAAGTATTATCTTCTTTGTTTTGCTACTTTCTGCAGAACTTTAATGCTATAAACAAATTATCAAAATGCATACATCACTAACAATAATTAGAGAAGGGTTTATATTAGTATACTTTGAAAGTATGTATAAATATGTGGAATTCTTACTTGTAATTATGTTTTGTTTATTTTATGTTTGTTGACATTGGAACTTAATTTTTCTCAGCCAAAAGAAAAAAAAAAAAGCTCAAGTATAAAATTGACTTTACCTGGTATTGTTTTTAGAAGGTATCACTAGTATTAAGCTAAAGAATATAGTTGAGGGGCACCTGGGTGGCTCAGTGTGTTAAGCTTCTGCCTTTGGGTCAAGTCTTGATCCCAGTGTCCTGGCCTGAGTCCCACATTGGTCTCCCTGCTCTGTGGGGTGCCTCCTTCTCTCTCTGCCTCTACTTCTTTCCCCGTGTCTCTCATGAATAAATAAATAAATAAAACTTTAAGAAAAAAATGAGTACAGCTGAGATACAGTAAGACTCCTTTCCTTCTTTCCCCTTTAAAATTCTAGTTATGAATTAGTTTCTTTGGGGCCACTAATCAGCTCTTTTGATACTATGGCAGACTTGATTCGCTAATCTGAACTAGATGAAGTTGGATGCCATAAGGAACACAGGAAGAATGCCATGTTCTTGCCCTTAAGAAATGTAATTCTAAAATCATCAAGACATTAACTTAAGTTCACATATTTTAATGCTATTCAAACAGTTTTAAATATTTATTTGGACATGAGGAATTCCATTTTTAATATGTTATATAGTGAGAAAGATTGCTGCAAATACTTGAAGTTTCATTTATATTAATGTTGAAGATGTGGCAAGAATTCTAATGTATTGTCAAAGTAACTATAAAAAATGCGGGTTTGCTAAACTCTCTTATTATTATCTCCTGTTGAAGTTGGATTTAATAGGAATGACTGAGAAGCCGACTTTCCTTTCTTTTCCCTTTTTATGATGCTATTGTCTCTAGAAAGCTCCTATGTTTGCAAGTCAAAAAAAAGTTATTTTGTGCTGATCCTATCAGAGGGCTCTATAGTACTTATGCTGAAAGTAATAGACTAGAAAGTCTAATTTTTTAAAAAAAATTTTATTTAACCTTGATTTAGTTAACATAGAATGTATTAATTAGTTTCAGGGGTAGAATTTAGTCATCAGTTTCATATGCCATCCATTGCTCAGTACAAGTGCCCTTTTTAATGCCCATCACCCCATTATCCCATCCCCCAACTATTTCCACTGTAGCAACTCTCAGTTTGTTTTCTGTACTTGAGTTTCTTACAGTTTGTCTTACTATCTGTTCTTATCTATTTTTCCATCCCTTCCCCTATGTTCATTTGTTTTGTTCCTTAAATTCCACATGAGTGAAGTCATATGGTATTTGTCCTTCTCTGACTTATTTTGCTTAGCTCAGTACCCTCTAGTTCTATCCGTGTCATTGCAGATGGCAAGATTCCATTCTTTTTGATAGCTGAGTAATATTCTACTGCATTTTATATCTATCGATCTATCTCCATCCATATTCACAATAGCCAAAATATGAAAAGAGCACAGGTATCCATTGATGGATGAATGGTTTAAAAAAGATGTGATGTATATTTGCAGTGGAAAGTCTAATTTTTTAGAACTTTAGTTTTTTTCTGAACAACTCATGTAATACAAAGTGTTATTGCCTTGCATCTTCCCTTTAACTTCTCATTATTTTCTCAGAGTTCATCTTTGACACCTCTTTCTTTTTTTTTAATCTGAATTTTATTTTTTTAAGTAATCTCTACACCCGATGTAGAGCTCAAAGTCATGACCCAAGATTAAGCGTTACATACATACTCTACTGAGCCAGTAGAGTACACTTCTTTGAGATCTTTTTAGACTTAAAATTGTTTTTGCTCATTTTCTTTTCCTTCTTCCTTATATTCTATATTCTTCAGGTGATTTTTAAAAATTATTTTACATTCCTTAAACATTACACTTGTTTCTTGCAGTGTGTTTGTTATGTAAAGTAAAATATACCACTGAAATTATACATGTTTGGCTAGTGTTGTAAAGGCAGCAACAGGGACCTGTTATTAAGGATGAAAGATAAGGGTTCCTGGGTTGCTTAGTTGATTAAGTGTCTGTCTTCAGACCAGTCATGATCCCAAGATCTTGAGATTGAGTCCTGCATCCGGCTCCCTGCTCAGCAGAGAGTCTGCTTCTTCCTTTATCCCCCTGTCCCTGCTCGTGCTTGCTCATTCTTTCTGTCTCTCTCTCTCAAAAATATAAATAAAATCTTTAAAAGAAAAAGAATGAAAGCTAAACTCAAGGAAAATCTCTCTGAGAAATTAACTCTAAAAAAGATGAATCATCTAAAGGGTAGATGCTGAATGATCTGGGCAGATGAAATAATATGAAGAGTGTAGTGGGTTCAATAGTGTCTCTGAAAATTCATGTCTACCCAGAACCTCAGAATGTGACCTCATTTAAAAAACAGATCTTAAGATCAAATCATCCTGGATTTAAGATGGGCTCTAAATCCAGTGACGAGTATGTTTATAAGAAGATGAGAGGACGTTGAGAAGCACACAGAGGAGAACACCATGTGAAACTGGAGACAGATTGCAGCCATGCACCGACATATCAGTGAATGCCGAGAATTCCTGAAAGCCACCAGAAGCTGGAAAGAAGCATGGAGCGGGTTCTCTCTCAGAGTTTAAATCCTCCCCAAACTGCCCAACAACCTGATTTCAGACTCCTGGCATCCAGAACTAAAAGAAGAATAAGTTCCTATTATATTAGGCTTCCAGGTTGTGGTAGTTTATTACAGCACGCTTAGGAAACTAATACAAGGTGCCCGGGATTTAAATATGACTGAAGTTTAGGGAACTACAGGAAGGTATCTTAAATTAAACTTTCCCTGTGGCCAGATCATTTTGAGTCTGATAGGAGTTTGTTTGTTTTTTTTTTTTTCAAGTGCTTTGGGAAGTCATAGGAGAGATTTATGTGAGGGAATTATATGATCACGTTTATGTGTTAAAGATATTGGGGTGCCTGGGTGGCTCAGTGGGTTAAAGCCTCTGCCTTTGGCTCAGGTCATGATCCCAGGGTCTTGGGATAGAGCCCCACATCGGGCTCTCTGCTCAGGGGGGAGCCTGCATCCTCCTCTCTCTCTCTGCCTGCCTCTCTGCCTACTTGTCATCTCTGTCTGTCAAATAAATAAATAAAATCTTTACAAAAAAATTATGTTGGATGCTCTTAAAAAACGAGTGGTGTAAGATAATAATTGAAACAGGAAGCATGATAGTATGACTCCAGGGAAGAGATGGTGGGAGTCTGACTGAAGCTGGTGGTGACAGAAGTGCATTAGGCTGAGGTATATTTTGAAGTTCCAGTTGGTGACTTGCTGATGGATTGGCTGTATATGTAGACAAAAAATTAAAAAATGCCTTTTTAAGTTTTGGGCTGAGATACTAGATAGATGAACATGACATTTACCAAAATAAGGAGCACACAAAAAAAGAAAAATTTGTGGGGAGGGAAGGAGGAGAATGTGATTTAGCTGAAGTTGTTTATATGGATTGAGATTTAAATTTCAGGGATGAGAGTACGTACATAATATTTAAAGTCATGGAGTTAGTTAAGATCCTCTAGGTAAAGAATGTAGAAAGAGAGGAGAGAGCAATCCAAGCCAGTACTGAAGCAAATTAGAGGAAAAGATGCACTATAGGACATTAAATAGGAGCTTCCTGGTTGAAAACTTTTGAGTGTTACATCAAAAAAGAAGGAAGATGTTAGGGGAGCCAAGTTCTAGTGCCTCACTATAGTAGACTAGATAATATTTATTTTTATATAAATAAGGGATTTATGAGTCCAATGATTTAGAGTTCAGAACTTTTTGCCTAACATCTTGAGAAAAATGTTTAATTTTCCTCAGCGGTACATTATAGGAATAGAATTCTGAAGCAAATTGCCAATGACGTTTTTGTAAGACCACAAATCTAGTTCACATTGCTTTCGATAATTCCCGTGAGCAGTAAGCCTCCTAGCATTCTCTTAATTTTATAACCACATCACATGGTATAACTTTTTAAAAAGTGCCTATATATAAAACTCAAGTGGTGCAGAAAGGAGGATATAAACCCACAGCGAAGCCAAAGTTTTGTTCATACATATGGCTAGGCAGTTAGTCCACTTTTAGACTCCTAGAGATGTAGAACTGAAACGGATCTTACAAACTGTCTAGAAGTATACCTTTACTTAAAAATAAGGGAATAAAGACTCAAAAAGGAAAAAAAAAAAACCGAAAACAAAAAATCAAACTTGCCCACAGTCCTATCTTGACAGAAATGGAACTAGCTTTTTTTGGCAGGGAGTGGGGAGTGTGGTCAGAACTGCATTGTGGAAACTCCTCTTTAGAATTAATCACGAAGGAATGCTGTCATTCAGAAGGCAATAATAGATTCTAGTTTCACTGCAGGAAAGAACAAAAGAAAATATTTCTTATATACTGTGGTTATATGAGTCATAATAAAGGACCCTAGGGCTTAATCCCAATTTTATCACTTTAATAAGCATCTTGATTTTTCTCAAGCTACATATTCTCACAGAGCATCAGTTTTCCCATCTGAAAAATTAAACCTGCATTTCACAAATGCACTGTTAAGGGAATGGGAGGAGTCGTGATAATTCTTGAATAAATGTAATGAAAATTCCGAGTCTCTTGTAGCCTTCAATCATAATGCCATTAAAATAACACAATTGGACTCATCACCTTGCAAGCTGGTCTTGACAGGAAGGAACACGTAGAAGAAAGAAAGAAGTAGTAATGAAAAGAAAGAAAAAATAACGACAACATTTTAAAGTTCTGCTCGTGTACACATAACACTGATACACTGGCCTTGAACTCTTTTCCCAGTAAGGTTTTTTGACTTGTTATAGAATTCCCCTGCAGCAAGAATAAATCTTCTCTACTTTCTATCTTAATAGATCACTTCCCCCTCCATCTCTAATGGTTTTCACCTATAGTATCACTCTCCTTCTCTTTCAACACTCAGAGATCTTTAACCTTCTGGTAGTCCTTTTTCCTCCAGCAATCCCTTCCTCTCCAGTGACCCCTCCTTCTCTACTTTCAGATAGTCCCTGTACTTAAAACCATTCTATAGGGTGATACTGTTCTCTCTACTTTGGGTCTCTATCTCTTCCATACAACCAGATTCAAACTACAACATTATGCCTCCTGCTATAATTTCTCAGCCACATTCTCTCCTTCATTTTCTGTGGAATTATTTCTATTCCCAAACTATAACAGAATGTTTGAAAATTATATTTGGAGCTGTGGTAATTGAATCCACTGACCTAATTTCATTTTCATTTCCCTTGCTCTCTCTGTGGCATTCGTTACTACTCTGTCCCTGCCTAGAAAGACGACTCTTCTTTCTCCCACTGCAACCAAGCAACCATGCCCTAAAATTCAGTGCTTGGGCATATGCTTCTCTCTGGACATACTTACATTCCTACAGGTTAAGAACTACCCTTGCTTCCACTTTGGGCAGCTAAATCTAAAATCTCTGGCCCCAGATCTGAAGTCTCTTTTGATCTCTATTCTTCCACTTGAAACTGAAGAGGAAAAAAACTTACTTAAGTACTATTACAGGGGTTTCTGACCTTGTTGTGCCCTACCCTTCTCCTTACCAGTCATTCTTGATTACCGAGTCTAGTTTTATCTTTCAAAATTATATATTTGATTTCATTCTCCTGTTCAGGAATTTTTACTAATTCCTGTTGACTGTAGGTTATAAGCCTAAACTTAGGTGGCTTTGCTTCTTATGCATTGGGAGTTCTATGAACCAGAAGACAGAAAGGAAATAAGGAAGGAAGGAAGGAAGGAAGGAAGGAAGGAAGGAAGGAAGGAAGGAAAGACAGACAGTAAGTAAAATTATTTTTGAAAATCCCTTAGGAAGAAACCATGGTAAAGACTGACAACACAATGATTGATTAACTCATTCAATATATTTATTAAAATTACTTAGGTGTAATATTTAGGGAATAAAATGAACATTTTTAAAATATACAGTTTGATTAGTTTTTCATCACCACCACAATCAAGATATAGAACACTCCTGTTACCCTAAAATTTTCCATGCCCCTTTGTAGTCAAAACCCTCCATGACACTCACATCAAGGCAGACATTGATCTGTTGTTTGTGACGATGATTTTGATATTTTTGGAATTTCATATAAATGGAATCATACAGTATGGCTACTTTCACTCAGCATAACAATTTTGTAATTATTATATAGTTTTGGTGGTATCAGTAGTATATTCTACTCAGTAGTATCCCACTGTGTAGTTATACCACAATTTGATTATCCAATTGTCAGTTGATAAACATTAGGGACATTTTAAATTTCTGGCTATTGTGGAGAAACCGTCTATGAAAATTCAATTGCATATTAATTTCTTTTGAGAAGACACCTATAAGTCGATTTCTATATTGACTAATAAGTGATCCTTAATATTGTAAGAAACTAGCAAGTTGTTTGCCAAAGCAACTTATCATTTTGCATCAACACAATGTATGAGAGTTCTAATTGTTCTAGTCGTTTTACCAACACTTGGTATCGTCAATCCTCTTTTATTTTGTCACTCTAATGAATATCTCACGATATCTTGTTAGAGTTTTAGTTTTCATTTCTTGATAAGTAATGATATTGAGCATGCTGTATATTGCTTTTTGACCACTATACTTAATGGTTGTATACCCATTAAAAGATTTTTTTTTCTCTCTTTAAGTTCTTTACATAGTGAGGAAATAAGTCCATTATTAGATACATATTTTATGAATATTTTACAATCCCTTGCTTGTCTTTTCATTTACTTTAACAGTGTCTTGCAAAAAGAAACTAATTTTAATTTTGATGCAATCCAATTTATCTTTTTTTTTTCTTTTATGATTTATGTTTTTGGGTCCTAAGAAATTTTTGCCTAAGTAAAGGTAATAAAGATTTTTTCCTGTAGTTCTGCCAATAATTAAGCAGTTTGTATATCCTGTTTGTCCATAGAGGGGTTTGTTAACCTTGGAAATTTGATTTGTCTGGATGCCTTGTATCCTCACCTTTCTGTTAAAAATAAATAAAAATAAATAAATATATATATATTTAATATTATATATATATATATATATATATATATATATATATATATATTATGGTTTTCAGATAACCTGGTTACTCCTCATAGCATGGGGGCAATGCTCTCTTAATACTTTCTTTCTTTTTTTTTTTTTTAAAGATTTTATTTATTTATTTGACAGAGAGAGATCACAAGTAGGCAGAGAGGCAGGCGGAGAGAGAGAGGAGGAAGCAGGCTCTCCGCTGAGCAAAGAGCCTGATGCGGGACTCGATCCCAGGACCCTGAGATCATGACCTGAGCCGAAGGCAGTGGCTTAACCCACTGAGCCACCCAGGCACCCAATACTTTCTTTATTCTAAGTGGAAGTAGAACTCCTCATACAATTACTTTTATTGCAGTATTGAAATATATTATTCTTCCTTTGGCTGATTACTAGATGAACTCTCTGGCTTTCCCTGAGGAGTGATAGGAACAAATAATACCACATTTTGAACACTAGAATGGGCCTCAGGAAGGTGAGAGTCGTACTCTAAAAGAACTGAGGGAACGGGGGGGGGGGCACTTAACAAATAACAGATTCAAACTTCCTACCTCCTACTTAGTAAATACAGTCTTTGAAAGAAACGGTGAATAAAATCACTATCATATTTCAACTTATTTTCTTCTTCTTTCTACATCTCTCTCTCTCTCTGGCTTTCCTCTCTCCTTTCCCACTAGCTGAATTCAAGTTAATGTAATGGCTTAGTATGTGAATCCTTTGTACTTAGCTTAATATTAAAGGCTTTCCAGATAGTGTTTGCATGCTATATTCTAGTTTTCTTCTCTTTCCAGAGAAGAACATTTATTCCAGGCAAACGTATCTTCTTCCTTCATTCTTTTCATGTTTTTGCTTCTGAATATACTGAATTTTCCTATTCAGATTTTAACCTTGAATTTTTGAGACTTCTAAATTTTCAGTAACTGAATGCTACTAAAACTTATCTTTACACTTAGCATTTTTAAATAAATATCTAACTTTAATCCAATAAGTTAAATGGGATGATCAATAAATGTAAATTTTAAATAATGCATGCATTTTCATGGCTCATTTCATCATTCATAATAAGCTGAAGTCTGTATCATGTCTTTGAGCACTACACAAATAAAAAATAAAACTGCTTTCTGTGGAATTTTTAAATAAAGAGCACCACCTTGTGGGAATATATATATTTATATGAAAGGAAGACAGGAATAGTAAAGGAATACCAACTTATTTTCAAAATATCTTTAATTTATACTATATTAAATTGTAAGTGTAAAAAGAAAACATCATACTTTTTCCTAAGAAAGATTAAAAGATAGCAAGAGAGAATTAGAAAATTTTTATTGTGTAATCATGTCAGGTGTTTTTTGTATTCTATGAATCAAAGAAAATCTTCTGCAAAATTATAGTTGCTAATGATTCCTTTTAAACACGTTATTCTAGAACTGATTTTTAGCATAAAATAATAAATATTGTTATAAAGAATTATTGAAATGATCTAACCCAATAAAGTAAGGAAACTAAAATTGAGGGAGTGTATTTAGAGTGTTCATTAGGTTTATCCAGTAGTGGGATAGGTATGTTCATGGAAACATGATTGCTGTTTGCCTGAATGGTTTTGTCCAATTAGCAAAAATTAGAGTATAGTAATGCTTCATTGACCTCCTCTGAGAATATAGATTAACATAAGTTAATTTTGTTATATTAAAATAATGCATAACAGATAATATACTATTGTCTGCTTAAAAACAGTTATTATTTTTCTACACTCTTTCTATGGTGCATTGTTCTTATTTCTTTTTTGCCTGCAAAGAGTGCTTCTGTTGTTTCATGGAACTTAATTTGAAAAGACGTAATATTTTTATGGATTAAAGTATTGCTGGTTCTTTTAAAAGTTCTACATTTGGCATTGTTTCATTTCAGCTTACTTTCAAAGATTGGACTAAAGTGTATTAATATTATTCTTACAAAGTGGAAGCCAGAACAAGAAATAATTCTCCCCACAAATATAAAAAGCAAACATAGCCTTCCACATCTTACAAACTCCCAAACACTGGTCTTATGCTTTAGAATTTCAAATTACCTTACTACTTTTTGATATCAAGTCATAATCATTCTTCCATGTTGAAATTGCAGAAGAACAAAATGGAGTTTTTTGTTGTTGTTGTTTGTTGTTATTGTTTAAACATGGAATTTTGTTAAGCCAGGTTTTGCCCTGTTGTAACCTGTGCGAGTTGAGCAAATGTTTCTGATGAGTTTAAGCAATCTTGCTTTGATTCTTGCAGTTTGTTTGAATCTTTATGAATCCCGAGTCTCTTCTTTGGTTCTTATTTCTTTAATTTTGAGTGATAAATATAGTTTATGTATAAATATATTTTTGAGTCTTCATATACAATAACAACAGTGAACTAGAAAGGGTCAGTTAGACTTGAGTGTTGCTTCTGGTAACGTACATTCAGGTGACTCCCAATGCAGTTATTCATTCTGTTAAGAAATCATCTCATCACATCATCCAACTTGTAGGCCCTTATCTTTTCTCCAAGAGCCTTGACTCAGATGATCATACCCACCAAGATTATTGAGCTATAGCAATTTTTCTCTCTATGGTCTTATAATCAGATGTAATTCAAATAAATCTATTTGTAACTATTCATTATTTATTGCATTTAACAAAGCATGAATCCGATGAACCAGGCTGCATATACTTACTATACATGATTTCCAGAAGTCATTAAATAAGGGTGAGTTATAGGACAAGAGTCTCCGAAAGAATTTTAGTGGTTTCAAGGTCTTTAATGTTTATGTTTCAGTTTTCAGAAGTCTTCTTCCTGGTACATTTATTGGAAACCTGTCCTTCAGAGAGATGATATATGACAATAAATTATTTTGAGTAAATTTTAAGTTACACTCCTTTTGCTTTTTAAGCCAATCTGAATAGTTTAATTATAACATATATTTTTATAAGATTTTAAATAATTTGGATATGTATGTCGTAAGAATTAAATGAGTGAATGTATATAAAATTTTTAGTCCATTATCTGGCACATAGAAGTTTCTGAGTATATTTGTAGTTTTTATTAACATTATCATTATCATATTTCCAAGAAATTATTGGAGCAAAGGATCAGAGAACTATAAGTATTATGCAGAAGTGAAAACTAAGGCCAGAAAAATAAAATAACCTATATAAAATTTTACATAATTCACAAATTGTATATATGTATGTATTTAAATAGCAAGCTAGAGTATGTGCAATAATGTAATCAGAAGGTAAAATATGCCAATGAATTTAATCAATAAGACAGCATTACAAGAAAAAAAATGAAAGTAATGTGAAATACAGTATGCAAGTATCAAAGTGGGAAAATAGGGCACCTGGGTGGCTCAGTTGGTTAAGTGTCTGCTTTGGGCTCAGGTCATGAACTCAGGGTCCTGGGATCAAGTCACGTGTCAGGCTTCCTGCTTAGTGGGGAGTCTGCTTCTCCCTGTGCCCCTCCCCCTGCTCATGCTTGTGCACTGTCTCAAAAATAAGTAAATCTTTAAAAAAAAAAAATGTGAGAGGGTAAATAGTCGGCCAGCTTAACGGAATAGAGTTTTCATAAGTGGCTAGGTTCCATTTTGTTGCATACCAGACTCGCTGACACTCAGTGATTTAAAACAGTAACCATTTATTTAGCCTCCAGTTCTGTGGGGTGGCAATTTGGAGTGGGCTCTACAGACCAGTTCTGCTGGTGTGAGCTGTGCTGAGGCGAGCTTCTCTGGGCCTCTTCATATGACTATAGTTGTCAGATTAAGGAGCCTGGCTGGTTTAAGATGGCTGAGCTGGTATGGCTTGTCTTGTGCATTCCCTCATCCTCTTGCTGGGCCAGCTATGTTTAATAGGTAGCAGTGGCAGGAGTCTCAAGAAGGAAAGAGAACATGAAAAGTCTCTTTGAAGCTTTGATTCAGACCTCACATAACTTCATTTCTGGAGCATTCTATGTTCCACAGTAAATTATAAGCCAGCCCAGATTCAAGGAGTAGGTAACTGCACTCCTCTTCTTAATGGGTAGATCTGCAAAGAATTGTGGTCACTTTGGTAACCAACCAGAATTGTAGCCATGGAAATGAAAATGGTACAAATTGTGATATAATAATCAAGGGAACTTGGAATCAGACAAAGAAATGAAGACAGTAGAAAAGTTAAATTATTTGAAGTGACTCAGTTAATGAGAAGCAACATAATTTATGTGGTTGAAGATTTGTAGTAAGGTTTGCCTGGATTAAAAGGCATTTCAGTTTTACTACCAATTCCCTTCACTAAAAACTGGCCTTAGGCATGACATTTAATTTAAGTTCTCATCTGTTCCTTCATTTGTAGAAAGCTGGACATGATAGTGACTACCTCAGGTGATGGGAAGGATGAAATGAAATCATTCAAATAAAGTGCATGGTTGTAAGCTTGATAAAGTAAAGGCTCAAAACTGTCATTAATTTAATAATTACAGTATTCATATTTTCTTGGTGGTATTACAGTTAGTATCCTGATTATAACAAAAACACATCTCAGGAGGAAAACTCAGTTGAAGGTAATTCTGTTTGGAACAAGGTTTGAATGCAATGTCAATGGAAATAGTTTCTGGGACACTGAACATTTTAAACTGGAACTTTAGAGGGAGATCAGAGATAGAGATACCCATATAGAGATGCTAGTTGACACCAAGGAATACAGGAAATCTGGAGCAAGAATCTGTGCAAGGAACAGAGCATGCAGCCAACACTAAATATTTAGGAATTTAGAAGATTAGATTATGATTAGTTTGGCCTGTTTGATCATATATGTAAGATAGGATGGTATTTTGTTGTTGTTTGCTTCCTGGCTCTAAATTTTTGCTCATTCTGTTTTTAGTTGTTTACATCATCACCAACTGTTAGATCTTACTCCTCTGCAAAGACTTACTCATATATCCCCTGCTTTCCATGCTTAATGATCTCAGCCGGTATTATAGGTGAATCATAACAATGCAAGAAATATTTTAATTGAATAAAAAGAAATGCAAGATTCATAATAAAATGATAGGCCAAAGTTTTATATTTCATATTTGATAAACATTAAATTTAAACATATCTAATCACATATGTTTATATATAATAGTATTCACATTTGCATATCATCAATCATAGCTAAGCTTCCCCAAACTCAAACAAAACAAAATAAAATGAAAAAACCTAATAGTTCTTCCTGATAGTTAAGTATAAATTTAGCACTAGCAGGTACAAGTTGGTAATAACTAACTGTATCTGACACAGGAAAAAATAGAACCATCTGGTTTCTTCAAAAGCAACCTTGTATTATTTTATTAATGGCTCACGACAGGGCAGAGCATTGTCCAGATCAACAATTCTGGTCTCCATTGTATAATTTCGTATTATAATCTTAATATGAACTCTTAAGTGAGATAATCTATCATTTTTCAGTCTTATTCAGTAGACATTTAATTAGAATATATTATGTAAAGGCTATTCTTGTTTTAACTTTCTTAGTTTAAATCCCCCCAAAATAAAATAAGACAAGACATTTCAGCCTTGGTAGAACCTTTTGTGACTGCATAATATATTCTATTGCTGATTTTAGGAAAACTAATTTTTTCAACTGAGTAGACATTCTTTGTAAATGTGATTAAGGGGGGGAATGTGTGTGCATGAGTCATGCTGGAGGTGGGAGGGTATGTGGGCGGTTGTAGTTTATTTTTCTAGGCTGTAGGTGGTATTTTGATATTTTGGGGATATTTCAAGGCTTAGGAGTGAACATTCTATTGTACTTTCTATTTTCTTTTGTCAGAGTTATGCTGAATGTTGTTTTTGTTGTAGGTGGTATTTAGAAATTTGATCCAGAGGAACATGTTTTAAGAGAAAAAAAAAGTGGGATAAATCAATACCAGTCAAACATACTCCTACACTACTCATCTGATAGTTGTTATTGCTTTTGTAGTTTATTTATTTATTTTTTTTGTGTGTGAGACAGATAGTGAATGATGATCAAATTGTTGGCTTTCATAGTTGACACACTAAGGGCTTTGACAAATCCCTTAATAATAAGTACTTCCCTTAAAGGAGAGAAAAGTGACAAGAAACTAGAGAAGAAATACAGGAAAGAGACACCTAAATATATAGAAGTGAGATAGAAAATTGAAGACAAAAAAGTAAAAGCTAGGATTGCTGTCTCCATTTTCTTTCTCCATTTCTTTAAGAAATTCTTATATAGATAATTCAAATTTATAAAGTTTTATCATCCTGCATTGATCTTATGTGGATGTGATCAGTGAAGCCAGCGTTGCTTCAAGATCGTCCTTAGCATTTCACTTCTCTCTCCATAAAATCATCTAAACTCGTGACTCCAAGTATAGCTATAAAAATTACATGTCACTGTAAGGATAAATTTATCTTAACATATAGATACTTCTTTTATTTATTAGTTGGGTTTTTCCTGAGCTCTGGATCCACTTTATAACTTGAATGTCACGACAAATCCAGTCTTACCCTCTTTTTCTTTTTTTCTCCTGTGTTCTATATTTTACTAAATGGTTCTTCTACGAAGTCAGACTCTCCAGTTCAAAACTTGGATATGATTCTTTTGAATCCTTCTTTTTTCCGAACAACCCTTTCATTGCTGACTTCCATCAATTTCATATTCAAGATACATCTCAGGGCACCTGGGTGGCTCAGGGGGTTAAGCCTCTGCCTTTGGCTCAGGTCATGATCTAAGGGTCCTGGGATCAAGTCCTGCGTTGGGCTCTCTGCTCGGCCGGGAGCCTGCTTCCTTCTCTCTCTCTCTCTGCCTGCTTGTGATCTCTGTCAAATAAATAAACAAAATCTTGAAAAAAAAAAGATACATCTCAAACCAAATATTTAATTTCTTTTTGCAGTCACAGGCATGGTCCCAATCACTGCTGCCTCACAGTTGGACCTCTGCAAAGCCTCTTCGTTTGATTCCTTATGCACTGTTTCACTCCTTCGGATTATTCTATAAATTTGACGTGGCTTTCTTTTCCTGTAATATGTAAATCTGGTCACAGCAAAGCTGCAGTGAGATACCAGGGGAAGTAATTTGGAGCACAAGAGATATTAGTCAAATGGGTGGAGTCCAGAAGCTGAGCTTTAGAAGATCACATTATCACAGACGGTGAGGACAAGATCAAGGTATGGCCATCTACGTGTATGTCAGAGGTGAACTGCTGGAGATGAGGAGACTGAAAAGCTGAAAAAGCAGGGTGCTGATTGAATTTCCTGCGATTTTTTTAAGCTATTAAGAATGGTTATAGGAATAGGTGGATGACCTGGACTTTTACCTTTACCTGGAAGTGATGAGGCAGCTCACCTCCCTCACACAAACACTGGAGGAGTCCGTGGAGGCTTGCTAAAACATAATAGTTAAATAAATCCAGGAATCCTAACCCAATACCTGAAATGTCCAGGTTTCAAAAGATGTTAATCCTGAGCTAGCACAATGGTTAGAATGATGTGATAAGGATTTTATTTTATTTTTTAAATATTTTATTTTTTGTTAGAGTGAGAGAAAGAGAGAGCACAAGTAGGGGGAGCAGCAGAGGGAGAGGGAGATGCAGTCTCCCCGCTGAGCAAAATGCCTGATGTGGGACTCAATCTCAGAATCCTGGGATTGTGACTCAATCTCAGAACCCTGGGATTGTGACTCATGATCTGAGTCAGAGGTAGATACTTAACTGACTGAGCCACCTAAGAGTGCCCCTCTCTTTTTTTTTTTTTTTTTTAAAGATTTTATTTATTTGTCAGAGAGGGAGAGTAGAGAGCAGTAGAGAGAGGGAGAAGCTGGCTCCCTGTTGAGCAAGGAGTCCCATGCAGTACTGGATCCCAGGACCCTGGGATCATGATCTGAGCCAAAGGCAGAGGCTTTAACCCACTGAACCACCCAGGCACCCTGATATAGTATTTTTTAAGTGCTCAAAGAAAAGAACTGTGAACACAGAATGTTATGCTCTAGTGAAAGTATCCCTTAAAAATATAGAGGACAATCAGGACATTCTCAGATGAGAGCAAAATAAGAGAATTCGACATCCATACCTACTCAAAAAGAATGTCTAGGAAAAAAACATGTGGAAGAAATTCCTTGATATTGGAATGGGCAGTGATTTTTTTGATATAACACCAAAAGCACAGGCAACAAAAGCATAATTCAATGGGATTATGTCAAACTAAAAAGCCTCTGCACATGAGCGAAATACAAATACCATATGATTTCACTCATATGTGGAATTTAAGAAAGAAAACAAATGAACACGGTGTGGGGAGATCCAAACCAAGAAACAAACTCTTAACTATAGAGAACAAACTGATGGTTACTGGAGGGGAGGTGTGCAGGAGGGTTAGGTTAAATGGGTGATGGGTATTAAGGATAGCACTTGTGATGAGCATTGGGTGTTGTATGTCAAGTGATGAATCACTAAATTCTATACTCGATACCAATATTATCCAGTATGTTACCTGGAATTTAAAAACTTGGAAAAGTTTTTTAAAAAGCCTCTGCACAGCAGAAGAAATATATGTGTGTGTGTGTGTGTGTGTGTGTGTGTGTGTGTGTGTGTGTGTGTATTTAAATGAAAAGGCAACTTACGGAATGGGAGGGAAAAAAGGGGAAAAAAAAATGTCTAGAAGGAGGTCTCTAAACAGAAGAAATAACAGTAGGCCTCTGGGAACATCAGGAAAGAAGAAAAAACATGGAAAGGGCGAAATGTAGACTTTGTTTTTCCTCTTAAATTTTCAAAATCTACTTAATTGTTGAAGCAAAATGTACTATGCTGTCCAAGGTGGTTCTCAAAAGCAATTATGGTGACAAGTGATGTGTCTCAAATTATATGTGCAGCTTGTTCCTTCAAGGAAAAATACTCCACTTTTCACCACAAGAGGGCAATGCAAAATCCTCTGAGAGAAGGATTGGTTTTGACCGCAGATAATTAATGTGTAAGACAAGAAAATGACTTAATTTCAGGAAGTTATTAACAGCCTTCTCAGCTCTGGAGAACAACAAAGTTTTAGTTGGTTTGGGCCACTTCATCAGTTCACCTGAAGGCCAGAAATATGCTGTTTAGTCTAAAGAATACAAAACAAAAAAACTTTAAACACTTTTTTCATCCCACAAAACAAGCTTATAGATTCTGGTTTTATAAAAAATGGGATTCATTGTTGCAGAAGGAACATTCAAAGAAAGAATGGAGACTTCCTGCCTTATCCACAATTTTAAACCATTAGTTGTAAAATTCATATTACAAGCTGCAAAAAGATGCCAGCCTTTGAAGCAACGATTTATACAGCAGCCCATGAGAACAAAACCCTCTATTGTAAAGGTTAGAGACATTTCTAGAAATGAAAGAAGCTTCAACTTGTATTTAGAATCCGTATTTGGTGTGGTGGGGTACAAAACTGCTTTACTGGAAAAAAATGATAACATTTTCCTTATATTTCAAGCCATTCCAAAGTGGAAACCAGATGATCACAGAGAGTACTCTTAAATACATTTTTTTTAACCTCCCAGCTTTGCCAAAAAGATTTTTTAACCTCCCTGCCTTGTAGTGTTTTAAGTACCTGGTCTTCTCATTTTTGGCATATGTTCCTGAGTTCTTAATAAAAATACAAAGAGCCTAACTACTACCCCTGCAGCCCACCCCTCAAAAATCAAATTACCTTAGGTCATCTTTTTGTTTTTTTTTTTTTAAGATTTTATTTATTTATCAGAGAGAGAGGGGGAGAGAGCGAGCACAGGCAGACAGAATGGCAGACAGAGGTAGAGGGAGAAGCAGGCTCCCTGCTGAGCAAGGAGCCCGATGTGGGACTCGATCCGAGGACGCTGGGATCATGACTGGGATCATGACCTGAGCTGAAGGCAGCTGCTTAACCAACTGAGCCACCCAGGCGTCCCACCTTAGGTCATCTTAATGAGGAATTACAGCTACTTTGATACTCTTCCATCTTGTTTGATAGTTTCTATTTAGTCTCATTATCTTCATATGTTTAATCATACCGTTTTTATCTGTATAAATATTTGAACCTCAGTTTATTAAGTTTTTTTCCTTTCCTCATAAAATTCCTCTTGCCAAGAATGTCCTGTTCCTGTATGTACTATACCCTTCTCTACTAGCAAGCCGATTTTTAGCTTTCATGAACTAATAAAAAAGCCACTTCTTCTGGGAGATCGCTTCAGTTTTGTTTTGCTTTGTTATTTGTTTTGTTTTTGTTTTGCTGTCCTGCAAAAGGAAAAGAAAAAGCATGCAGCAGTGCCAACAACCTAACCAGGATTATAGCACTAGTTTTCTTAGGAGTTCCCAGGTGATCTCCTGAGTAGCTTGTGTTACACTGGTGTGGTTTCTGAATGTAGGTGAGGTCCAAAGCTGACCACTAAGAATTCTTGAGATGTCTTTGTGCAAAATAGTGGTTTTATTAGAGCATGGAAACAGGACCCAAGAGCAGAAAGAGGGATTGTGAGGAACAACAGATTAGGGGAAAGTAAAGGTAAGGGAAGTTTCAAAAGGATTTTCATATGCTAAGGAAGACTCAGGAAACCAGAGTTCCTTGCTATTGTCAAGCCTGGATGGTCTTTCCCTATAGCAAGATACTAACATTAAGATAGCTGGGAGCTTCCTGGAGGAACTTTGAACTCTGCCTGCCTCAAGTATTTGTCAATGGGCTGCCAGTTATAAGGACATTTCATTTTACCTACGTTCCTTCTGCCTTTGTTTCCCACATTAGCAGTTTATTAGAAGTGTTTGCAGATCTGCTGCTCCACAAGGTTGTCAGAAACTAAAAGCGGTGACAATGAGAAATTAATCACTTAAATCTCTGGAATCTTAACGCAGGACGGAGCTCGACTTCAGTGTCTGGTTTATTAAAAATTTCCTAAGAAAAAAAATAAAACCTTTCTTTCTAATTATCCCAAGCCTTTCTACAGGTTATTCTTTTACTTTGGAATCCGACAGTTACCAAACTTATCACTTACTAGATATGTGAAAATGATCAAATTTATTTTATCTCTGCAAGACTCAATTCTTCTCATTAATACCGTAACTACCTCAAAAGAGTTGCCATGAGTATTAAGTGTAGGAAACCCAGTAAATGTGGTACTTCCAGAGTGCTTTGCACAGTGTGAGTGATCATTACATTTCCTAGGTAAGCAGAAATTGAGAGTCTCGTTAGGTCCGTGGTGCTTCTGAAAATCAGAGTGTCAGCAACTTGAACAGAGACCTGTCAGTTGGTCAGACCCCATGGCTGGGGCCAGAAAAGAGGAGCAGTAGGAGCCACCAAGGGCCACTGAGGCCCTCAGGACATAGCCTCTGCCTCCCTTCACACACATCCTGGTTTACTTTTCTTTGGCTCAGAGATTAGGAAGGACTGCCTTCCTAATCTTCCTTTCTTATTCCAAGAGCCACTGAAAATGTAAATTTATGTAATTTCCATCACCAGTTAAAGAAAGCTAATGGTAAACCAAGGGAATGGGAAACACAAAGATAGCAAGAATGAAGTAACAAGGATGTTCCTATATGGGGCCCAATGAAGTGTTTCCATCAAACTATATTATTTTATTGCCTTATTTGTTAACTACTTTTGCTATTTTTTTTTCTGAGAGAGAGCAAGTTGGGGCGTGATGGGTGGATCAACAGAGGGAGAGGGAAAGAGTATTAAGCAGGCCCACACGCCCAGTGCGAAGCCAACTCTCCATCTGTGGTCCCTGAGATCATGATCCGAGCCGAAATCAAGAGCTGGTGACTGACCCAGATGCCCTACCTTTGTATTTCTAAGAATTTTAGTGTATTACAGGCCCACACTTCCAGATGATTTTGTGTGTATATGTATGATGGGGTTTTGGAATACAGGTGAGGTTCGGTTGGGTGAGGTCCAGAGCCAAAAACCAAGAAAGAATTCTTGAGACGTCTTTGGTGCAAAATGGTGCTGTATTAAAGCACAGGGACAGGACCAGTGGGCAGAAAGAGCTGCTGCAATCGGGGTTGTGAGGGGTGGCTGATTATATACTGTGGGGTTGGGGGAAGTAAGGAAAAGGGAGGTTTCAAAAGGATTCTCGTATGTTAAAGAATACTCATGGGATACAGGAGGCCTTGCCATTGTCAAGTCAAGGTTATCTTTTGCTTTAGCAAGGCATTAACGTGAAGATGGGTGGGAGCTTCCTGGAGGAGCCGGATTCAAGTATCTGTTAATGGGCTACAGTTTATAAAGACGTTTAATTGTATCTCCATTTCTTTCTGGAAGCTAGGTTATTGATAGAAATGTTTTGATCTTATAGATTGCTAAGACATTTATAAACTTAGAAAGGCTTCTGTCTTGCAGTATTGTGATCTCTATAAATTAACTATTTGGTTTTCCTTTCTTTAGCTTTGGGGCAGCCAGGAGTGCCTGAGTAATGTCACATCTATCCCATCTTTGTGGGGTAGGTTGTAGGGTGTCAGCTTCTGCTTTGTCCTCAGCCAGCCTTCTGTTCCTTCATTATTTATATACATAGACACTTCTATTTATACATACAGATAGATAGATAGATAGAGGGATTCATGATATGATTTTCAAATGAGGTAAGGATGATCTTTAAGAGAAATTGTTACAGGATTTTTGTCACCTTAGTGCCCAGGCTCTTGGTCACCCCACTTCGAAGAATGAATTTGAAGAGGTAGACTAGATGAAGAGTGGTGTGCAGCAAAGCACCAGACAGAGGTTTAGTCAAAAAAACTGGGCTCAGAGAGAATCATTTTCACAAGATCAGTCATTCATTCAATAAGAACTGTATTGTGAATGTAGGGTCCAGAATTTTTTTTTAAAGATTTTATTTATTTTATTTGACAGACAGAGATCACAAGTAGGCAGAGAGGCAGGCAGAGAGAGAGGAGGAAGCAGGCTTCCTGCTGAGCAGAGTCCGATGGAGGGCTCAATCCCCAGACCCTGAGATCATGACCTGAGCCGAAGGCAGAGGCTTTAACCCACTGAGCCACCCAGGCGCCCCTAGGGTCCAGAATTTATCCAGACTCTTAAGTCAGCATTTTTTTTTTTAAACCAGACGACACTGACAAATTCAGTAGTATAATCCAATTTATATTAATTATAATAACTAGAAATGTGTATTTTAATGTAAACATTACTAGTAGCATTGAAATCAATGTCTAATTGTATGGATTAGGCTAAAAAAAGTTCGACAGCTCTTCCATAGGAATGTTTATGTAAGAATGTGACAGAGACTAGCAGCATGATTTTTTTTTTGAATGAAAGCATTATGTAGAAAAGATGCAATTATATAGAAAATATTTATTTTTTGAAATTATGGTATTCTGAAGTAGTTTTAGCTGCAGTAGGAATTGGCTTTGATCTCTGATGGCTAAAGCAGAAGTTTTATGATTTTTGTCTTGAGCTTTTGGAGGTAGTGATCTAGGAAAGGATGGAGATAATGGATCAGAAAGTCATTAGGACTAGAGCATTAGGCTTCCAAAAACAATTTGATGATGATGCAGTCTAAAGAATAATAATAGTAGGAAAGTATGATAATAGGAGATATAGGTACTTTCTTTGGGTTTCCTAGCACCTGACACTCTTTCATATGCTTAGAGAATTTTTCGCCATGTACTTCTCCCCCGCCCACCACCACCACCTAGTTTTATTGGGATAAAGTTGACATGTGGCATTGTGTAAGTTTAAGGTGTATAACATAACAATTTGATATATGTATATGGTGTGCAGTGATTACCATGATAAGTTTAGTTCATGCCCACCACTTCACATAGTTGTATTTTTTTCTTGTAGTGAGAATTTTTAAGATCTACTTTGTTAACAACTTTCATATGTGCAATACAGTATCATTAACTATAGTCACCATGTACATTACATCCCCAGAATACACTTATTTTATAACTGGAACTTTGTACCTTTTAACCACCTTTGTCCATTTCTACAAGCCCTCAGTCCCCACCTGTGGCAACCACCGATCTGTATCCATGAATTGGTTTTTTTCTTATATTCCACCTACAAATGAGATCATACAACATTTGTCATTCTGGCTTATTTTATTTAGTATAATGCCTTCAAGTTTCATCCATGTATCAAAAAGGGCAGGATTTCCTTCTTTTTATGGCTGAATAATACTTCATATATGTGTGTATACACACATACACACACACATTTATACATATATATATACATACGTGTGTGTATGTGTGTGTGTGTGTGTATATGTATATACATATATATATATATATATATATATATATATATAACATTTTCTTTATCCACTCATCTGTATACGGTCAGTGAGGTTATTTTCATTTCTTGGCTATTGTGAATAATGCTGAGATGAACATGAGGGTGGAGATGTCTCTTCAAGATAGTGATTTCACTTCTGGCAGATATATACCCAGAAGTTAAATTGCTGGGTCATAGGGTAGTTCTGTTTTTAATTTTTTGAGAAACCTCCATACTGTTTCCAATAGTGGCTACACCATTTTGCCTTTAGTGCCCAAAGATTCCCTTTTCTCTACATCCTCACTAATACTTGTTATCTCTTATCTTTTTGATAAGAGCCATTCTAACAGGTCTTAATTGATTTCTCATTGTGGTTTTTTTTGTTTTTGTTTTTGTTTTTTAAAGATTTTATTTATTTATTTGACAGAGAGAGATCACAAGTAGGCAGAGAGGCAGGCAGAGAGAGAGGAGGAAGCAGGCTCCCCGCCGAGCAGAAAGCCCGATGCGGGACTCGATCCCAGGACCCTGAGATCATGATCTGAGCCGAAGGCAGTGGCCCAACCCACTGAGCCACCCAGGCACCCCTCTCATTGTGGTTTTGATTTGCATTTCCCTGATGCTTAGTAATGTTGAGTACCTTTCTTATATCTGTTGGTCATTTGAATATTTTCTTAGAAAAATGTCAGTTTGAGACCTTTGCCCATTTTTACATTGGATTATTTGGGGTTTCTTTTTGCTATTGAGCAATAAGAGTTTCTTATATTTTTTTAGCCTCTTATCAGATATGTGATTTGCAAATACTTTTTCCCATTCCATCATTTGCCTTCCATTTTGTTAGCTGTTTCATTTGCTGTGCAGAAGCTTTTTAGTGTAATGTAATTCCACGTTTGTATTTTTGCTTTTGTTGCTTGTCTCACCATGTATCTCGGGAAAGCAGAGCCTATGTGCCCTACAGAAGCTACAAAATACTGGCTTTTGGGCTTTCCTCTGGTTAATAACTGCCTTCTCTGGACCTAGCAAGTCTGCTGTGCCCAGCTAGCATCATCATGGAGCGTTTGTGATCAGAGAAGCATTCGTATCGGAGAGCTGTATTTGTTTCCTAATTTGTGTGTTTTTTTTTTTTTTTTTTTTTTATTCCACCTACAAATGAGATCATACAGCATTTGTCTTTCTGGCTTATTTCAACAAACAAATTAGCACAATTTTAATAAGTTAAAACAGCACAAATTTATTATCTTTTCCAGAAGTCAGAACTCTGAAATTGGTCTTACTAAGCTAAAATCAGGGCGTCAACTGTGAAGTTCCTATTTCTTCTGACTTTTCTAAGGAAGAACCCGTTTCCTTGTCTTTTCCAGCTTCTGGAGTCCGCTGCATTCTGTGGCTCGTGGCCCCTTCCTCCCACCTCCATGCCGGTAGTTTGTCTTCCCCAAATCACTTTCTCACCCTTGCATTCTGCCTCCTTCTTTTAAGGACTGTTGTGGTTATGTTTGGGGCCACCAAATGATCCAAGATAATCTTCCCATCTCAAGATTCTTAGGTTAATCACATCCGTAAAGCCTTTTTGCAGTATAAGACAACATAGTCACAGATTTCAGAGATTTGGATGTGGATGTCTTTGAGAAACCATTATTCTGCCTACCACAAAAATCCTTTCTGTGGCTCACCAAAAGCAGTTATATTTATTTCCTAGGGTCTGCAGTGATCTAGATCCTAGTGGGACATCTGGAGTCTGGTGCAAGCTATAAATTCAGTGGCATTCAGTGTTCTCTGACAATAGTATTTTCACTTGATGGATCTTGGTGTTTAATGTTTGGTGTGGTCCCAGTTACTCCAAAGCCTCTGGTTTTTTGGTTTTTGGGTTTTTTTTTGTTTGTTTTGTTTTGTTTAGTTTTTTATTTTCCAAGCCTCTGGTGCTGTTTGTTTGTTTGTTTGTTTGTTTCTTTCCAAGCCAGCTGCTCCAGGTTCCAGGTTTTTTGGTGATTCTATGAGCTACTCTGTACCCTTTACATAGAGTCCTTGTCTGTTTAAGCTTACTAGACCTCTGACTGTATGAGAGAGAGAGAGACTATATAGAGAGTATGAGTGAGGTAGATGATATTTAAAGATGGAAGGTCTAGGCAAAACAACAGCAACAAAACAACCCTTCCAAAACAATAAACAACAAACAGAAACAATTAAGGGAGTTTCCAGCTTCCAGCGGTTAGAAAGTCTAATCACTTATTTATTGAATAAGTGTAGTAGAGATCAGTCAGTTATTTTTTTAAAGATTCATTTTTACTTTATTTTGAGAGAGAGAGCTTGAGTGGAAGGGAGAGAGGAGGGGAGAGGAGACTTCCTGCTGAACGGGGAGCCTGACGAGCTCAGTCTCAGGACACTGAAATCATGGCCTGAGCCAAAATCAAAAGTCCCACGCTTAACCCACTGAGCTACCGAGGTGCCCCTGGTTTTTTTTAATCTTTGAAGATTTTCATCTAAAATAAGTATTTTAAATGACTCCTAGATATTAAGGAGTCTGTCTAGTTAAATCAAAGTATCAAAACTCATTAAGTGTAATATACCTTGTATTGAAGTCATTGATACATTATAAAATCAGTCAGTTGATCAGTCTCTCTCTACCCATGTACACACACACACATTCAGATCTACGTTACATAAACATTTACAAAGTTCATATGATTCAATTTGTGTCCATTTCTTATTGTGGTGGTGACCACAGAGCTTGTCTTATCCTCCTTTTCATCATATATCCCTTCTGGAAGAGGTAAGAAAGGTCAACTAATTTATTTTGCCCAGGGAAGCCTGCTTAGTATCTGCCTGTGGTTCTTTTCCTCCCTTTTATTGCCCTGAGCCACTCCTTTCTATTCTAGTACTGAAAACAACAGGAGACTATAAATACCATGTGTCACTGTGTCCTTTTGCTCTAAAAAGAACTACCTCTAAAGCTTGCAAATGTGACCAGAAGGTAGAAGAAAGAAAGAAAGAAAGAAAGAGAAAGAAAGAAAGGGGGAGGGAGGGACGGAGGGACATTAATAGATATTTGACTTTCATTCTAGAAATCAGATTAAAAACAAAACAAAACACAGTAGAACTGTTCATTGCTAGTTAGCTCTTGCTAATTGGACGTAGAACACAGGTAAAATGGATGTTAATCAAGATCAGCTGGCTCAGACTTCTTTTACAAACAAGGGAACTGAGGCTTAGATAGCTTAAATAACCAGCTCAGGATCAAGACATATTTAACAGCTTCATTGATTGTATTTGTATGATTTCTCAAGCTGCCTTTGAAAATAAAAGTGCTCAGTTTATTAAATATGTTAGGTAACCAAAAAGAAATCCTTTTCTAATAATAATCTTAGATGTTAGTATTATATCCTGAAACTCCCTTCTTTTGAAAATTACATTAAAGATAGCACTAGAGGGGAATCTGAGTGGTTCAGTTGGTTAAGCAACTGCGTTTGGCTCAGGTCGTGATCTCGGGGTCCTGGGATGGAGACCCCATGATGGGCTTCCTGCTCAGTGGAGAGTCTGCTTCTACCTCTCCCTCTGTCCCTTCCACCTCCCATTAATTAATTATTTAAAACTTACTTACTGTATTTCTTGAATAATTTTAATGCAGCCAGTATTGAAGTTTCAGAAATCAAGATTTGCTTACAAGTCACATTGAAGGATATTAATGGATATTTCATCTTAAAATATCATAAGGTGAATTTAAGATGTTACTAAACCCTCAAATCATTTTCTAGGTATAAAAAAAACCAAATCATGAATAATTTTTATTTTGTTGTTAGTAGCACACATATGGCCACAAGAGGGCAATCTATGAAAATAATTGAAATGGCAAGGAAAACAGCATTTAGTAAGTGAACAGTTGTTAGGTACCTCTGATCACGAATTTAGCATCATTGTCAGTCTATTATAACGGGGTTCCATTTTAACTACATAGTATTTAATTTTAATCATGACAAAATAGCTCTACATTTTCCTTTAGGTTGTGCTGTTTATAGTTATACAATAGATACATCCCATGTGTGACACTGGAAGAAGATTACATTCTTATAGTAATGATAGCTTAGACAAACAATTGTACTGAACTGTTAGGAGAGTGGCAGTGATCAAAATAACTTTCATTTGTAAAGACTGTCTTGGATTTCGTTGACTCTTGCCTAATCACTGATAAGGCCATTTCCTGTTTTGAAACACATCTCCCGAGACTTAACAGGAAAAAAAAAGGGATCTCTTATGGATTGAAAGCCATTTTGATAAGTATTAGATTGATTATTAATTTTATCTGTATCCCTGTGACACAAGGTAATGTTGCATAAGAATGATTACTCTTCACAGGATCAAAGAAGAAAAAGTGTTTAGAGGATGAAGAATAGTTTCAGCATACTGAGTTCTTCAAAAATCTCTGCCCACACTAACTTCCCACCCCAACAGTCCTCAAAATAATACATATCATCTAAAATGTACATTCACTTTTGTTCTTAGGAAAATAATGCAGTAGAGTCTTCCAATTGAATTTCTGGAAGCAGGTGTTCTTTATGATAGCATCACCTTAATTCCTGCCAAGAACATAATGTTCAGTGCACAATTCCATTTTTATTAATTTAATTATTGTGTTCAGACTCTGCCCATTCTACCAGACATACTGCAGAGTGACTCAAACAGCTCAACAGAGAAATTCTATTTATATCCAACATTATGTTTATTTGGTTACATCCCTTAATTTTTAAGATTATATAATTTTGGAATTTAATAAAGATATAATAATAGTAAATTTGTTACAGAATTATATTTTTGGTGTGTCTCGGACCATGTATAGATTTACTTTGAGATTTTTTAAGTTGAAACACAATATATTAGTAGAAAATATCCCTTTGATGCGCAACAGAAAAAGCTTGAAAATAGTTTTTTTCTTTTAGAGAATAATTCTTTCAGGTAACTTTAAAGTTCTTTTTTTGTTTTGTTTTGTTTTGTTTTATTAATTTTTTTAAAATTTCTTTTCAGCGTAACAGTATTCATTGTTTTTGCACCACACCCAGTGCTCCATGCAATATGTGCTCTCCTTAATACCCACCACCTGGCTCCCGCAGCCTCCCATCCCCCACTCCTTCAAAACCCTCAGGTTGTTTTTCAGAGTCCATAGTCTCTCATGGTTCACCTCCCCTTCCAATTTCCCTCAACTCCCTTCTCCTCTCCATTTCCCCATGCCCTCCATGTTATTTGTTATGCTCCATAAATAAGTGAAACCATATGATAATTGACTCTCTCTGCTTGACTTATTTCACTCAGCATAATCTCTTCCAGTCCCGTCCATGTTGCTACAAAAGTTGGGTATTCATCCTCTCTGATGGAGGCGTAATACTCCATAGTGTATATGGACCACATCTTCCTTATCCATTCGTTCATTGAAGGGCATCTTGGTTCTTTCCACAGTTTGGCGACCGTGGCCATTGCTGCTATAAACATTAGGGTACAGATGGCCCTTCTTTTCACTACATCTGTATCTTTGGGGTAAATACCCAGTAGTGCAATTGCAGGGTCATAGGGAAGCTCTATTTTTAATTTCTTAAGGAATCTCCACACTGTTCTCCAAAGTGGCTGAACCAACTTGCATTCCCACCAACAGTGTAAGAGGGTTCCCCTTTCTCCACATCCTCTCCAACACATGTTGTTTCCTGTCTTGCTAATTTTGGCCATTCTAATTGGTGTAAAGTTCTTTTTGACCTAAGAGGCATCCTCTCTGGTACCTTTAGTGTTCTTGTAATAGGTAGGATATATAAATTACATTTACAAACTTGGTATAAATGATAGCAGCATGAGTTCATGTTCAAACTTAGAAAAGGAGTAACTGAAACTAACTACATATTCTACTCTGGAAATTAGACATTTCTCTCAACTAAGTAAGGCTCTGGGAGTGGGTTTTTTTAATGAAATCTGATAATCATTGCTAGTGAGAATGGTTTCTTCCTCTTTCTGTGACTGTGTATCATATTTCTGTCACAGACACTGAAGCTACAGTGCAAGTAGAATTATGGGGTATAAAAGTAGAAAAGAGAAAAATCAGGAAATAGCAATAATGCTTAGGAAAATGCCTGCAGAATGATGGAAATTATATTAAATAAATTCAACAGATTTTTTTTTTTACATTTTTAAAAAATTTTTTTAAATTTTTTTTAAAATTTATTTGACAGACAGAGATCACAAGTAGGCAGAGAGGCAGGCAGAGAGAGGAGGAAGCAGGCTTCCTGCTGAGCAGAGAGCTCGATGCGGGGCTCGATGCGGGGCTTGATGCGGGGCTCGATCCCAGGACCCTGGGATCATGACCTGAGCTGAAAGCAGAGGCTTTAACCCACTGAGCCATCCAGGCGCCCCCAACAGATCTTTTTTTTTAAGTACTTAACGATATTAGTTGTTTTCAAATAAGATGTCTAAATACACTGTTCTTAAGAACGTTCCCAGATACGTGTTGTTATAGCTAGTTTACAGCATTAGAAACCATGACTTGAAAAGTTAAGTGCCTTGCCCAGGAACACATAATAGCCATTACGCAAAGGATCAGAGCCAAGATTCAACTCATGCCTTCTGAGTCCAAGTGTAGTGTGTGTGTTGTGTGTGTGTGTGTGTGTGTGTGTGTGTGTGTGTGTGTGTGTATGTGTGTATTTTGTTGTTGTAGTTTGTTTGCTCATTTTGGTCTTGTGAGAATTCCTCGTGGAAATCACTAAACCATCAGAATACTAGAGATCAGCAAATATCCTGAATATTCATAGTGCCAAACAGAAAGAAGAGGAAGAAGGAGAAAGGATGCAAAGAATGGAAAAACAGAATAAAAAGCAAGAAAGAGGGATACAATTTGTCAGGACTAGAAATGGAGAGGTTTTGATTTGGTATCTAAGAGGCACCAAAGCATAACTGAGAAGTAGAAGCCACTTTTCCCCACATAGGCTCTTACTCATCTGCATTCTACCCTAAGCCCTGTTCTACCCACGTGTTGCCGATTCTTGTGGTCTGTGCATAAGCTGTGTCTCACTCAGTCACCAGAGGTGATATGGGGCTTGCTCTCAGGTGTTACCGCTATGTTTATTCAACTTTGGCCAAATTTCTAAAGCTTTTTCAAGCTTCTTTTCAGGACAGTTTCTTTTGTTTTTTTTCTCCCTCCCTTCTTTCCTGCCTGCCTTCCTCCTTTCCTTCCTTCCTTCCTTCTAAACAGAGAGACTTTTTGCTAAGCCTGGCGAAGGAACTAAGGAAGATCATGTCATGACACTGTACCGATGATACCCGTAACTCACACTGAGTTTTCCTGCCTTCTTGGGGCGCCGTCCAAAGAGACTTCGAATTTTAATAATGAATCTGAGCACTGTATCTGAAGTCAAGCATGATTTTTCTCATTAGATTTCATGTTTTGGGATGTAAATGTAAGCTTTGAATTACCCATTCACAGCTTTGTTCCAGTGCTTAGGACATGTCCATGCTAACTGAATGTATTACAGACAACCTTGATGTATCAGAATTACTGAGACATAGGTTAGGCCCCAACCATGACCTGGATTAATTGGGATGCCTGGGTGGCTCAGTTGGTTGGATGACTGCCTTTGGCTCAGGTCATGATCCTGGAGTCCCAGGATCGAGTCCCACATCGGGTTCCCAGCTCCATGGGGAGTCTGCTTCTCCCTCTGACCTTCTCCTTGCTCATGCTCTCTCTCACTGTCACTCTCTCAAAAGTGTGTAAGTGCATAAATTCAGCAGTTAGGCACTAATCTGAGTCCAGTTTTCTCTGTAGATTATTCACAGTTCTCATGAGCTGAACAGATGCATTCTGATATCCCAGAAGCCTCCCACTCTTTATGTAGAACATAATTTTATATATATATATATATATATACACACACACACACATATGTATATGTATATATTCATATCGATATATATTTTGTATATATAGTATGTAGGGTTTTTTCCCTTAGAAAACTGAAATATGCCATTTTATTTATTTTAGAGATAGTAGTGACATATCCCATACTGTCATAATTTTTTATTTAAACAGCCATATTTTTTAGCTAAGCAAGTCCTCCTATGGCTCAGGACAACTCTTTGCAAGTTGATGGTGAGCATGAAATTGAATTCTAGTACTAATTCAGAGAGTAAAACTGATTATTTTATTATATCATAGCATTATCTCATAGCATTATTACCTCTATACTTTAACAAACTGGCTTAATTTCATTCTGTATGAAATTTGCCAATTATTAACATTTTAACAGATTAAGTTATTCTGAAATGTCTTTTACTAGCATAGTTAATTACATTATGGTCTAACTTCCTTCACTTTTCAGTTGATATCATATTTAACATATTGAAAGATTTTTTTCATTTATATAACCTGTAACTTGGAAGTTGTTACTTTTATCAAAATTCTGAGAAAGCCTAGAACTAGTAAATGTCATTATCTTAATTCTGATTGCTGTCTAAGGTAAAATTTGGAGAGGAAATTCCTTAAGACATTTTGTCATCACCCTTATCATAATTAGATACTGTATATAAGATCGTGTTGGGGGACACCTGGGTAGCTCAGTGGGTTGAGCCTCTGTCTTCGGCTCAGGTCATGATCTCAGGGTCCTGGGATCGAGCCCTGCATCGGGCTCTCTGCTCAGCGGGGAGCCTGCTTTCTCCTCTCTCTCTCTCTCTCTGCCTACTTGTGATCTCTGTCTGTCAAATACATAAATAAAATCTTTAAAAAAAAAAAAAGATCGTGACTTGGGACAAATGCTAAACCAATGTATAGATTCTAGGATTTGGTCTGGCTCTGAACCTGTGCAATTAATAATTAAGAAAGAGGATATAAACTAATGAGCATGCTTCTACTCTGTATTTTTCTGGATTTGCAAGTTTGATTATGATTGTCATATGATTGTCATCTACCCTAGGAAGACTGTATTTTAGTGTTTATTGAAGGAAAATCCATTTTTCCAAAACACCTGTCTTTCATTTCGCTGATTCTTTCCTGTCCACCATTTCACATGGAATCTTTTCCCTTGGTAAGGAGAATATATATTAATTGTGAACCAATTAGTAAAGAATAATATGACAAGTGTTTTACTATAAAGGATTGGTGGCATAATGTTCTGATCAAGAAAATAGTGAAAACTGTTTCTTTGTGGGGTATGTGTGTGTTTTCTTTTTTGCGAATATCCCAAATGTAGCTGTGTTGTTTACAGGAGATAAAAGAGTACTGAGTAAAATTGGCCTTTTTTAACCCCAATATCACAGTCTTAGTTTCATCACATCTTAGGTGGAAAATGATGTGGTTAACACTTCTCTCTTCAAAATAGACTCCAGACTCAAAAACATGGTATCTTTAGCTAACACATAACAATTTCATTTCCACAAAAAAATTTCCTGGTGTCCTGATTTATCTAACTTAAATTTTAATCGTTAAAATATCTTTGTAAAAGTGCTTTTAACTAACAAGTATGACAGTGACACATGCTCTCTGGCCTCATGTCTGTGGTTCTTCACAACTATAACTATTCTAATTAGGATTTTTTCTAATTAAACATTAAGTATTGTTTTAACACTTTTTTTCTTAGCATAGAAGATATAGTTAGGAGTAAGGGTCTTTACTCTCATAAGGCTTATAAACTCAATTTATAGGATAAAGAAACAAAAATGTAGATTTTTCTGTCACATTTTATGATGCAGTCATCAATATCTTAGAGTTAAAGGTGAGTAAGGCATTATCCATGCTCTTTAAGAGAACTGATGGTGAACTTAGGAGATTAAATTGCAAATAATTCTCATGTAAGAAATATAGATATAAGCCTTCTAATAAAACTATAGACAAAAAGATCTGGGCCTGTATGAGAAGGAGAAATTATACCACTGGTTGACTATAAGAATGAGTAATTTTATATTTATAGTAATACTGAATGAATAATTACAGCAGAGTAATTCACACAAGAATTGGTTGCAATTATGATAAGCAGAGTTATTTAGGATGAAGGGTTTCCTTTCCTCTCTCCCATTTTACACACATAGAAGTAAGATTTGGCCTACTTCTAATCTAAGTGGAAAAACCTAAAGCCACCCAACCATGTTTTAGGGTTTTTCTCCTTCTCTAATCACTTCTGATTATTATCAGCTTAAGCAAAATTAGAAAAATCAGTTCCTTAGCTTCTGCAATTTGTTTTGATTACCAGATGTTATGTTTCTGTCGTCACCAAAAATGCAGTGTATTGTCTATAATTTGGAAGTAAAAAGTGAATATGCATTTTAAGGCCTCCTACCCATGCAAGTCTATAAGTCTATTATGCAAACTAGCTTTTTTAAAGTGAGCCTTTTCACTGACTTCCAGGGAATGGTGTTGTCACTCTAGCTTGTGTATGTTAACCAATGTTCATTCATTCAACAAATATTCATTGATTGTGACTTAATGTGAGGCTCTGTTCTAAGCACAGAGATTACAACAATAAGCAAAACAAAATTCCCTGCCATTACATAATTTACAAGGAAAAAAATGAGTTAGTTTCATATTATGTCAGGTTTTTTGGTATCAGATTTGTATAAGAAAAGATCCAGATACATATCTAGATCATCAGGACATTTGTTCTTTGGAATTACTGTTTTTAGAAACTGTACCCACATGCCCATAGGATGCAATTGTGGATATACTGCATATGCAGTCTGAAAACAGATTGTAGTGGGAGTTTTACATTGCATATGTAAGTTACTCTGACATCTTTGCAGATCACTTAACTGCTCACATTTGTAAACATCTTTTGGCCTTAGACAGAAAAATTAATGTCTCAATTCTGTAGAGGAGATGGATGAAGTTAATGACATATCATTTTAGATCATTAAAATTGCCTAAGATACTCATCATTTTAATGAACGTTTATAAATATGAATTTGTATTGCTCACGACACTCCTTTTTATCTACTCTTTTTTTATTATTATTTTATTTATTTATTTGGCAGAGAGAGAGCACAAGTAGGCAGAGAGGCAGGCAGGCAGAGAGGGGGAAGCAGGCTCCCAGCTGAGCAGAGAGCCCAAAGCGGGGCTCCATCCCAGGACCCTGGGATCATGACCTGGGCTGAAGGCAGAGGCTTAAACCACTGAGCCACCCAGTCACCCCTTTATCTACTCTTTTATATTAGTGCTGTACATTTTGAGCATCTTTGTTTTCACTATTTTGAATATCTCCTGAAAGTCTCACATATCTAAATAAGCTGGAATATTCCTCTTGAGGGATCCCACAAGATTGCTTTCCTATTCACACTTCTGCTTCCTGCCAGGAAGGCTTATCTTCTATTTGATTAAAATAGATTGATATTGCAACTGTAAGTTCATTATCTTGCCTGCTCTTCACTGCAACTTCTGTCTTTCCCAAGGTGATTGGGGAAGAACATACTATCTTGCTTTTCTTTTCTTTTTCTTTTTTTTTTTTTTTAACTTTTAAATGCATCTTTTTTTTTTTTAACCCCCTTACCTTAGAGTTACTGTGTCCCAAAATGGATAAACCTTACTGAATGTGTGTATTCTTAATTGCATCAAACTTAATTTTCTTCTAGACTATAAAACTTCTCACTTTCTTTAAATTATAATTTATCTAATATTATTGCTATGGAGGTGGGTGAAACAATGCATTGACAACCTGGGCACATTTTATTAAGGTCCATTTCCCCCAGACTTTGCTTGACTGCTGCAAATACCAGTTATTTTTAATTCTGAACTGGTTTATTTTTAAGGTTTTTTTAGGTTTAAGCTGTGTTTTTAAGCCATGTTTACCAAGTTCCTTGGGACTGTGTCAAAATGCCTCAAGGGTAGCTTCAGCAGGCTCTAAACAAGGACTCTGATTCTGTTACCTCTGACTCAAAGAAAGAAATTCTGTTGTTATATGTCTTATATCTTGGGCTCCCACATATAATTTCATTTAAAATATATTCTGCTTATGGTTACCAGCAAGGAGGAGGGTGAGGAGGGGATAGGTGAAATAGGTAATGGAATTAAAGAGTACACTTATCAAGATGAGCACTGAATAATGTGTTGAATTGTTGTACACCTGAAACTAATGTAACATTGTATGTTAATTATACTGGAATTAAAATTAAAAACTTAATAAAATAAAATATATTCTGTTTCGAAAAAAAAAATTTTATCGCTGGGTTATATCTACACTTTACTCAAAGAATCTATACTGTATCCCTTACCATTGACATCTACCACTCCCAGATTGTTAGGGGTATTGGCATTGAGCTCTGTATCAAATTACAGGCAGGTGTTGTTTATTATTATAATTCCATCCTGACCTTCTATTGAAGTCAGAATGGGAAAACAATCATGTGACTGAACATCATCATCATGAATATCATCTGGTGACTTCTTTGGTCACCAAAATGGATTTGGGTGACCTGGTTGGTCAGGAAAATTCCGCCTCCTTTTTCAGTCTGCCTGGTTTGCTCTCCAAGTTCTCAGCTTGGACAAAGAGACTGCTGTCTCCAGATAGAAGCCTCTTGCTTCAGGCAGGAGCCCCAGTGAAGTACCTATGCTACCATAATACTTACTGGCCCTCCTTTTAGCTTCTTTTTCTGGTCCTTCTTCATTTCTCTGGACTATTTAATATTAGGGTACTAGAGAGTTCAGTCATTAGACTTGTCTTCTCTCCCAATATTTGCTCCCCTTAGTCTGTACACTGAAGATGCTCAGATTTATAATTCTTGCCAGAACTTTCCACTGAAATCCAAGCTCATAGTTCCAAACACCTACTTGAAATCTCCATGTGAATGTCTAATAGATACCTAAAACTCAACATGTTGAAAATTGAGTTTTGGATCTTCCTTCTAAACCTGATCCAACCATAGTCTTCCCTAACTCAGTTATGACAATTCTTTCCTTCCATTGTGTAGATAAAATTCTTGAAGTTATGCATGTCTCTCACTTCCAAATCTACCTTCAGAATTGTTTTAGAGTCCAGCCATGTCTCATCGCCTTTCCCCTGTCCGCCTTTGTCTGAGCCACCATTAGCTTTCACCTGAGTGGTGTCCTACCTCATTTCTCTTGTACCACTGCAGCCTCCTCTCCCCAGGCCTCGTTTGTTTTTGTCTTTTAATTTTATTTATTTATTTATTTTAATTCCAATATCATTTTCAGTTGTACAACATAGTGATTCAGTAATTCTATACATTACTCAGTGCTCATCATGTTTAGTGTACTCTTAATCCCCTTGATCTGTTTCACCCATCCATTACCTACCTCTCTTCTCTGGCAACCACCAGTTTGTTCTTTATACTTAAGAGTCTGTTTTTTTTTTTTTTTTTTTTTTTGCTTGTTTGTTTGTTTGTTTGTTTTGGTCTCTTGTTTTCTTTTCTTTATCCATTCATTTATCAATGGACACTGAGTTGTTTGTTTGTTTGTTTTTTCCATATCTTGGCTATCAAATCAAAACCACAATGAGATATCACCTCAAACTTGTCATGATGCTAGAATAAAACACACAAACAACAAGTGTTGGTGAGGATATGGAGAAGGAGGAACCCTCATGCTGCTGGTGGGAATGTAAACTGATATAGCCACTGTGGAAAACAGTATGGAGGTTCCTCAAAAAATTTAAAATAGAGCTACCTTATGATTCAGTAACTCCACTACTGGATATTTACCCATGCTTTACTCTTAACCCAGAAGCCAGAATAATTTTTTTTAAATGTTAGTCAATCACTTAATTATGCCTCTCTTACCTTCAAGGCCTTCAAAGCCTCCCAAACCTGCTTCTTTGTCTTACTCAGAATAAAAGCCAATGCCTAGTTAATGCCCTATAACATCCACCTTACTCTGGCTTCCTTTTTGCACTCTGACTTCATCATCTAGAACTTCTGTGCTCATGTACCCTCCTTATTCTTTAGTTACTCTCTGAGCGTGCTACTTCGTGTTTCTTCTTTGTTCTACCCAGTACCCTCTTACTTTGATACCCCCATGGCTCATTTCCTCACTTCAAGTCTATACCTGTTCAGATGTTACTTTCTTATGGAGGCCTTTAAATATCTCTAAAAAAAATCAGTTCTGTTTACTCCACTGAAAGATAAGCTCCATGAAAAGACTTTTTTTTTTTTTTTCTGTTTTGTTCACAGTAGAATCCTCAGCAGTTCAAATAGCTATAAGAATTTAATACACATACATACACACATATATATCTTTGAATAAATAAATGGCCTTTCCTTAAGTTCTTTCCTTTAATATCTAAATAACATATCTACTTTACTATGGGTATCTTGGAGCCCTTACATCTGAAGATGCAAAAGGGAGATTTTAAATTTGCCTTCCATTTGCACCAGACTTGTTGCTTCTGATTCATGCTGTGGGCTCAGTTCCAATTACCTTAGATACTCTTGGTTCCACTGCTACCAGAATCTGTCCTCTGCTTGAAGGCTTAACTCATGCAGGGAGGCATCCCCATCACCTTCCTTCCCTAAGATGTCATGAATGTAGCTTTTTATGGGTAATTTTAAGATGATTAAAGGTATTACATCCCCAGACAGAAAATAGGTTAAAACCATTAATAGGCATAATAGTTAATAAAGCTAATTGGCCATTCTCTGCCTCAAACTATGCCTTTCTTGCTCTTGTGTGAAACTTCAGGTATTTGTTCATATCTTTACAGTTCTTTGTAAAGAAAAAACTTTGATAGTTATCAAAGTATAAAACTTGGTACATTACAATTTATAGATTATAAAAACTATTCAATAGTTTAGACCCATTACTGCATCATTTTGGATCCAGAGGATAAATTTGAACCATATAAACTTTTAATGCTCAGAGCTCTCATAAATAATTTTTTCTTTAATATATAAGTTATGGATATAGTTGTGAGATATTTAACCTTTGATATGTTTGTTTTATCCTCTTTCAATAAAGAAGCCTTTCTTTTTCTATCTCTCTAATCACATTATCTTTACTGCTAAGCAGTTTTCTTTTTAACTGGTTAACTTTGTTTTGTTAGTGGCCATAATGTAAAATAAATTTTGTATGTTGAATATTAAGCTTTAATGACCAGTTATTTCACTTTGTATATTTATAATGTGTTTGCCATTCATTCCACTGGGAGAAACACTAAAGTTGCCAGAAAAACATTTTAACATTTGAATTGAAAAATAAGGAAGATCTTACTCAAATTTCTTATAATAGAAATATTTTTGATATTCCCAAGAAGGAAATAACAGATTTCTTTAATATTTTGCAGTATATATATCAAGTGAAGATATTAACTGGCCCCATTCATTGTTCAATGACATATATATCATATATATGTGTATGTATATATATATATATATATATCATATATATTAAAAATGCATAAATACCTACAAATCAGGCCATATCCAGGTAGAGATTGAAAGGCCGAGGGAAAAAACTGATGTTTATATCTTGTGATATTTGTTTGAACTTTTTTTGTTTTTTAAGATTTTATATATTTATTTGAGAAAGAGAGAGAGAGAACAGGGCAAGAGGGAGAGAAGCAGACTCTCCAATTCCTGCTTAGCAGGGAGTCCAGACAGGGGACTTCCATGACCCTTGTTGAATGGTGATTTTACTCAAAACAAGCAGGGTGATGCTCTTCACAGTCTTTGTATTTTAGTTTTTTAATAATATATATGCAGGGCTTTATATTAATTAAAGATGACTTTAAAAGATAATGATTTCAATATCTAAAATTTATTCTTATTTATTTTTTTTTAATTCTATTATATTAACCTACAGTGCTATATTAGTTTCATATATATATAGTGAATTGTTGTATCCCTTGTGCTTAGTGCAAAACTTAGAATATTATAGGCACTCAATTCATAATTATTGAGTTAATGAATTGCATAGTCCAGTTGAAAGAAGTTTGGCAGGTCATTGTTATCAATAAGAGTGCTATGAGCATCAAAAGCAAAATTTTTGAATATGAAAACTTCTCCAGCTTATTGAAAAATAATATATTGTTGATTAAATTTTAGTTTTCTTGGCTCTACCTTTGATATTTAATAACCATCATCTGAAGCTAATGATTACCTACATTAATTTATTCAGTAACTAATTATTAACAACTTTTATGCCAAATATTGTTCTAAGCACTGGGAATGAATGCAACAGCTAATAAAACAAAAAATATATTCCCTTATAAAATGAATAAATATCATTTTTCACATATAGTACAATGGAGAAAATAAAGCTAAGGGAATGAAGTATTGCAGCATAGGAGTCAGGGCATACTTTTTACATTCTCTTCAGATAAAGACCTTCAGAAGTGCTAACATTTAGGCAAACCCTTACGTAACGTAAGCAGCAGTTGCCAAGAAGAGAACAATGCTTACTATGGGATTTAAAATCACAACTAAATAATCCTTCTTCCCTTGCTTTAGTGCCTGTTCCCTCTCCACTGCTCTACTTTTTCCCAGCATTTATCCCCTTCTGACATCCAATATAGTTTACTTATTGTGTTGGTTTCTGCACTTCTTCCTACTGCAGTGGAAGCTCTACAAAGAAGAGTGTCTGTCTATTGTGTTCACCAGGTATCCTAAATGCCTAAAATAGCATTCGACTCAGTTGGTACTCAGTAGATTTTCACTGTGCCATATGAAATGATATTTGGGAGACTGCAGGATTGTGTGGCAGTGAACAGTATGTATGGGTGCGGTGGCATGAAGTGAGGACAGAGTGCCAGGATCAATAATTGGAGAACTTTTCTAAGACATGGAAGAAGCTTTGTATTTTCTCCAAAGTGTGATAGGAAGCTTCTGGAGGCCTGAGAGTAAGAGCATGGAATGGCCTGATTTACATATTTGAAGATCTTACAGGCTATTGTGTGGAGAACCATCCACATTCTTCAGCAGCTCCCAGTTGTGTGGACAAGCATGCCAATGTGCTAATAACTCACCTATTGGAGAGCTTAGTAAGAGCCACAACTGAAGTATAGACTAACTGTGTGAGGATAGAAAGACTCTGGTCTGGAGGGCACTGGAGTTGGATTTTGAATATGAGTAAAAAAATACGGGCAACAGAAAACAATTGGGCAAGGGATAAATGCAACACAATCTTGGGGTAGAATAAAGATATTTGGAAATTAGGTTTAGGATTCTGAGTACTGAGAAGGGGCAATGACAGTAAATGCTTTAAATACATTATTTCACTTAATTTTTACCAGACCCCATTGAGTCAAAGCCTATTTTAATCTCCACTTCTCAGAAAACTGAGGCCCAGGAAAGTTTAGTTAAAGCTTTAATTCAACAGGAAAGAAGCTTGGAGATTTGAACTTGGATCTCTTTGACACTAGATCCCATGTACTACTGAGTTGGTGCTTTAATAATACAATAAAAATTCAAAGAATTATCCAGTTCCTTGCATCTAATCAGTTTAATCAAATTAATATTTATTTTGCATGACTGGGGCTGCTAATGTGTATAATGCTGTCGAAGGCACCATAATCATGTTACTGATTATGGGCCTTTTTATATTAAAGCAAATCATTTATAATACAAATGTCTGTCTTTGTTATGAAATGTTAATATTTATGTTCCTTTCATTTATTTATGTGTGGTGAATGTCAACTACAAGGCAGATAAATTGAAGAAATTAATGTATGCCCATAATTTATCATGGCATGATACACTCTTAATTCTGTGTCTGCATGGCCTTGTAATCAACAAGCTGAAAAACTGTGACTTGGTCATAGTCATTTAGATATCTACAGTTCCACCTAGGAGGCTGTAGTGTTCCAGGGCATAATAATAACTTTTAATAATTCACTAGTATTCACATTCATTTGAAATGAAGTTTTGCTAAAATTATTCTTTAGCTGGTGTTTAAACTTTTCATTCCTTATTTAGTTATTGGACTGAAGACTATACTGATAACACATACCTCGTCACAGCACGTGGTCTTAAAGGAGAGAAGGAACATTAAAAATGGAATTTGATATAGAAAAGGTGAAAAGAGAAGCTTCTCAAAGAAGAAATACTAGCCAGTGGCTTTGAGGAAAAGAATACAGCAGATCAGTGTTTCTAGATCTTGTTCACATTATAGCACAGATAGGAAATCACAATATTTTTACATTACATTAATTAATGTAGACAGAGGAGGATGCTTAAGCCTCGTTTAGAATACTTCAGGGACTGTGGAAGTCCCAGGATCTGACGAGTCACCCTGAAGCTGAGAGACTGCTGTCTCAGTACACCTATAATCTGTTTGCAACACACTGACTGGGAAGCTCTGTCCTACTTAGCTTAGAATGATTCATGGTATGACCAAGAAAAGCAGGACAGTTTTTTCTTTCTTATGTTCAGTTTGATTATAGTTAAAAAAAAAAAAAAAAGAATTCTATTATATCAGCTATCCCTTAATCCTGTTTGCACATTGAAAAAAAAAAATCCTGGGGAGATTTAGAAAAATGCTACTTTGGCATCCTTAAACTAATTAAATAAAAAAATCACTAGTGGTGAGGCCCAAACATTGGTTTTTAAAGCACCATAGGGGATACTACGGTGCAGAATATTATACTGTACTAGAGGATCGCTAGTGTCTTCTCTGTCTCTAATCAGCTAGGATTTTAAGTGATGTTAGAAGATAGTCTCTAGCAAACTAAGTTTGGGGAGGCCAGTGAATATTTGGATGCTGTACAGGGACAATTAAGGAACACCCACAAAAGAGACCGTCTCTCAGAAAAGAGAGTGCAAGACTCTGCTCATGATGCCTAAAAAGCTCCCCATAGACTCAAAATTGCCAGGAAGCTTCCCTTTCTCCTTGTGACAAAATTGAAGTGGAAGCATCAGTCTCATGAGAGAAAAAGAGATAAGGAGAGGGACAAACACATGTGAGATTGAAAGGAAAGGAACTTCAGTATAAAACGACCCACTGTTAAGTAAGTAAGTGAGCAGGCAGTGGAGAGAGGCCTCAGCAGACGGGAGAAAGGTTTATTGGACTGCTATGAAAAGAATATGGCGGTGATGGGGGCCCAGGCAATATGGAGGGCACTGTTAAGGTTGAGGATGGCAAGCGGCCGGGGCATCAATTATCTGATCAGTTTGTAGCACAGAAGCTGGACAATTGGATTAATACAACTATTTACTGAATGGGTCAAACAAAAGTATATTAAGAAATAGGGTGAACGTATTGGCAAGGCAATGAATGATACAATAGACCGTGGATTCTTAGTTGGGTATGGAGAGAGTGAAAATAAGAATTGGCTGACAGGGACGCCTGAGTGGCTCAGTGGGTTAAGCCTCTGCCTTCAGCTCAGGTCATGATCCTAGGATCCTGGGATCGAGCCCCACATCCGGCTCTCTGCTCAGCAGGGAGCCTGCTTCCTCCTCTCTCTCTGCCTGCCTCTCTGCCTCCTTGTGATCTCTGTCTGTCAAATAAGTAAATAAATCTTAAAAAAAAAAAAAAAAAAGAATTGGCTGACAGATTGGGACAAAACTTGGTCAGATAATTGTTTTCATGATGCCCAAGAAAAAAGTATAGTGAATGAAAAAAGAGGATATGAGAATGGGAGAAAGGGGAGTCATGTTCCCTTCTCTCCGGGTGTTAGGACTCCCATCAGAGTAATACTTCTGGCCTAACTTGTACTGCCCTGGGAAGAAAGGGCTTCCTTCATAGATGAGTTTGATAGAATGAACTGGACATGTGTAACTCGTCCCTTCTATCCCTTCTGTTACCAATCTGTGAAACTGCCTCCTCCAGAGAGCATGCATTCTAAACTGCTTTCTCTCATGATGTAAAAACTCTAGATTCTAACAACCCACCCATTCATAGCCAAATTCATCCCTCTAATTGAGGGAGTTAAAATCAACTGATTTGTTTGCATAAACAAGCTATGTTCTTTAGTATAGGTATGTTTTAATATTCTGTCTCTTTTTTACATGACAATTTCATACCATTTCCTCACTTCAAACATTCAATACTCCCTCCCCTAACCCGACTATTAGCTGATGTCTCAGCTTCCTTAGTTCCTGAGCACTTATGTAAACCCCCAGTACAATAATTACCAGCAAGGGAATCCACATGCTCTGCCTTACCACCTGTTCTCAAAGATGGTGTTTCTTTCTCTCTAAAGTCAGTGTCTTCCTTCATAGATTCTGTCTCCTTTTACCAACTGAAGCACACTGCTCCAGAAATTCATCCTTTCCAGCCTACATCATAATTTTTCACCTCATAGTAGCCCCTCTCCCTTAAGCACAACTTGTTCTTATTTCTCTCCCTCCTTTCCTTATTAGGTACCACTCCATTTCTTTGGATCCTTTTGCAACAATATGCTTTGAAAGTATTGTATAAACACACTTGCCTTCAGTTCTTCTTTTTCATTGTAAATTTATACCAGTGAGGCTTTTCGTGTGCCATGCATTCCCCTTCGTTTCCAGCCCTGGTCCTGGCAAGAGTTTGATGTTCTGGAAGAACCATATTGTCATTTATGAACTCCTTTTCAAGGAGGGAATCATGGTGGCCAAGAAGGACGTCCACACACCTAAAAACCCTGGCCTGTTAGAAGAGAATGTGTCCAAACTTCATGTCATGAAGGTCACGCAGTTTCTTGAATCATGGGGTCCATAAAGGAACAGCTTGCTTGGGCATTTCTACCAGGAGTTTATCAAGGAAGGTACCAAGTATCTCTGTGATTACCTCCACCTGCCACCGGAGATTGTGCCTGCCACTCTGCGCTCCAGCCATCCTGACACTGGCAAGTCACAGCCCAAAGGTGTGGAAGGATAGCAACCTGTAAGAATTACACAAGGGGAAGCTGACAGAGACACCTACGGATCAAGCGCTGTGCCCCTTGGTGCGAACAAGAGAGCAAAGGCTGGGGCTGTGTCGGTAACCGAATTCCGATTAGAGGAGGATTTGGTCATAGATGTGATTAGCCACTTCACTAAAGTTGGAGGAGATTGTTTTTGTGTTGGATAAATCTATAGCCGGGAAGGGGGGAGGCTTTTCTCCCAACCACCTGCTAAAACCAACCTCCACATTGCTAAATCTAGTGGCCAGTGTTCAGTCCTTGTTTTAATTGATCTCTTAGCAGCATTTAATACAGATGATCACTCTTGCCTCCTTGATTCGTGTCAATCTCTGGACTTCCAGGGCACATCCCTCTCTTAGTCTCTCCCCACCCCGCTTCACTGATTTGTTCCTGCTCATTCTCCTTTGCTGGCTCAGGACTCCTATTGTTGGAGTGCACCAAGGCTTGGGTTTGGACCACTTCTCTTGTCTATTTGTATTCACTTCCTGATGACTTCATTCCAGTTTTTTGGTTTTCTGTCTGCATGCTAATGTGGTCTTCAGATTTGTATATCCAACTGCCAACATGACATCTCTGTTTAGATGACTAATAGAAACCTCAAACTCAACATGCGCAAAATAGAGCGATTGAATTTTTCCCAAACCTGCTTCTTTCACAGCCTTCTCCATCTCATTTAGTGGCAATTTTATCCTTTCAGTGCTCAGGCCAAAGACCTTGTAGTTGTTCTGGATTACTTTTTGTCTTTCACAACCCACATCTGATTCATCAGGAAAATCTGAATACTTCCACAGGATTAGAATAGTTCATCAGATAGACAAGCATCAAAGAATACTTTGACATATGGAATCAATTAGGAATTTATTAATTCCCTTTTCATATTCTGTATGGAATTAAAATCAGTGGCAGATAAAGCAGTAGCAAGATATAATTTTGATTTATAGGGGGTTTTGTAATCAGGTAGACCTGGTTTCAAATGATACGAAATTTCTATTTGTCTAAGTGTGATTTTAGACAAGTTATATTTCTCTAAGACTTTGTTTCCTTATATGTAAACGAGGAATAGATACCTCCTTCAGAGAGTTTTATATAAGGCAACTCTGGCTTCCCTGTAATATCATTCAGTAAATAGCAACTGTTGAGCCCTTGTTCGTGCTCTTAATGAAAATAAAACAGGATAGTGATTGGCTTTGTCTTTCAAATGAAATTCTTGAAAAAAATAAAATTAAGGAAAAATAAAGTACTTGCTACCATGGCAACTGAGGCAGTAGACAGCTTAAAGAATAAGAAATGATAGTCTAAAGATTGCTTCAGTCTGCTTCACTGTTTTCACTCATATTGCCTTTGTTTTTGTAAATCCTATAATCTTTCTAATCTTAAACATGGGATTGTGAGTGGAGTGTCCATCCGTATAAATTGGTTTTTTTTTTAATGTTCTATTATTCCAAGATAGCTGTGATAACATTATCCTAAAAGCTCTTGCACAGAATTGATCACCATCATGCTTCTTCTCTTCCTGTTATCCTATCACTTAAACCTCAGTATCTTCTGAGATGGTATAAACAAAGTATATAAGATAAAGTGAACTATATGAAAGCACTAGGACATCTGCTTTGTTTGTTGGAACATGCCTTTCTTCTTTCTCTTTAATGTGGTATTTCTCCCAATACTCTGTGAATGTGTGATGGAGATAAGTTTATCTGTATGTGCATTTGAATGGGTGGATGTATGTAAGTTTACAGAGTTACTTTTTAAATCTATTTTTGAAACTGCTATTTTTTAGAAATCTATTTACTAAACTACTAGGCAGCAGCATTATTTAATACAAACAATATGGGTTGGTAGTTAGAATATATGGATTTATGGACTATTTTTTTAAAAAATTTATTTATTTATTTGAGAGAGAGAGTGACAGAGAGCAGGGGGAGGAGAGGGAGAGTGAACAGGGGGAGGAACAGAGGGAGAGGGATGAGTAGACTCCATGCTAAGCATGGAGCACAGTGTGGGGCTCAACCCCATGACCCTGAGATCATGACCTGAACCAAAATCAAGAGTCAGACGCTTAACTGACGGAGTCAGCCAGGAGTCCCTTTGCCAACAACTTGGCTGTTAATGTTCCAAGCAATGCACTCAGCTCAAACTTTGAATGTTCAGTATACCACTTATTAGCTGTAAGAATCTGGGAATTAGAGTAAGCATTTTTGAGTTCTCAGGACTAGTCAAAATGAGAAAAGTACTATTAATATACCACTCATTAAAAGAGAGAAGCAAAGCAGCCAGAGGAAGATTTGTTTCAAGCATTTCCCAAATATTTATTGAATTCTTACTCTATGCCTTGCCTTGTGCTGGTTCTTGCTAGTGACAGACAAGGAGTTCTATATAAGACAACTTTTGCATAATAAAGACTCTTACTTCATCTCAGACTTTAGAGACTGATTTAAAAAAATAAAATAAAAATTTTATGTCAGGGACCAAGAATTTTTTTGTATCCTGATGCAGTAATTATGGTGTTAAGTAATAGAAGACATATTTGGAAACTGGACAGTAAATAAAATAGAAAACATAGATTTATCCAGAGTGGAAATATTGGCCAGAAATCACTAAGAATTTTGCCGATTTCTAGGGAAAAGTGAAACTTAATATTGAAAGTGTACTATGAGATAGAGCATGTAGGGCGTAACCATGTTTAAGTTCAATATGTAATAGTCTATATGTAGTTCTCATGCCATAAAATGGACCCAATTTTCTCAACTCACTTTATTTCTGTTTATAAAAGTCAGAACTCAGAAACTCTTCTGGTATTATAAAAATTTTAACTATGTGGGCATCTGTTATTCCCAGTGGTAGATGAAGAATTAATGTCCTATCATAGAACTTTAATGTGATTTTTTAATAAAAATAGGCTAATGACATATATTTTAGAACATGAGATAAATTTAACAAATTTAGTAAAATTATTGTGTCATAGAATTATAAGGTTCTAATCCATCAGTATTTTTTCTGTTAAAAGAACAAAACAAAACTCAAGCCTGAAATTCATACTTCATGTTTTTAATTTAAGCATGAAGATGCATATGGGCAATTATAATACATATAAGTATTTGTTAAAAATGCCGTTCAAGCAAAGAGAAACCAAAGTGCAAAGAAGAGTGAGTATGAAAAGAACATACCATTTAAAAATTTTCTAATTTGAATTTTGAAGACAATATGTATGTAGGTGTGTTTATACATACATAAATACATATGTATTTATGCACACAAAAATACATATATGGGTATATAAACACATCTACATACATGCCTGTATCTAGATATGTATAAAAGTTTTATGAGATTATGTTAAAAAAAAAACTCGAGTGTATTATCATCAAGAGGTGGATTAAAGGCAAATTTAGTATTTTTATCTTGTTTTAAATAGAACTTTTAAATTTCAGTATGCTTCATTTGTGTTGATTTCTTTAGTCTGAATGACTGCAAATCTCGAGGGATCACAAAGGATTCTAAATATTGTCTTAATTTGAGACTCCCTCAGTGAATGGTTAGGTAGCTAAGAAATATCTCCTGAACTCAGAAGAAAGTCTTTGAGGTATTAGAAGTTTTGTTTTGTTTGTTGTTTTCTAATTGGAACCCTGCAATGTGAGATCTCACAGCTAGAACTGATGATACTTCTTGGGTGGAGTATCTCATTGGCTTGCTACAGATGCAGTGTGTCCTCTCACTTCACCTGCCTGTCATCTCTTTTAACTGTAACAGGTGTCTGATACTTCACTACCCCTCAGTAAAAAATTTGTTGAATAAATGAATGAGTGAGCAAATCCTACAGACTTGTGTACAACCAGCTGTGACTGTCAGGAAGGAGACTCAGAGATAGGGTGTAAAAGTAAACTTAGAGTGTTGGCTCTCTACATAGGATCATCGTTTCTGAATCTTGTAGAAGTCATGATGTGAAGAGAAGGAAGCAGATATAGTTTGAAGTGCATAAATACAAATATATATTTAGTAGATAGATAAGATAGATAATCTAGCTGGCAGTGTGTACCTAACTAGCTTCCACATGCCATCCATATGGGTCTCTGGGATGTATTGCCCATCTGGACTGCAAATTTCACTCCATCTGGCATGACTTCTAACTGAAAGCTTGGCTAGAAAATGCTTTGTTATCCTATAGTGTGATGGTGTAAATTGTAGTGATATCTCTCCTCCTTGTCCTCCTCCTCCTCCTCCTTTTTCTCCTCTCCTCCTTCCTCCCTTCATTTTTCTCTCTCTCTCCTTACTCTTTTTTTTGTCCAATATGGCATTTTCTTTCCCCTCTAAGGGTTTATCAGGAACTAAGAGCAAATGAACAGCCCTTTCAGTATATTTCTTTAATTCTTCAAATTCTTATCACTCTAACAAATTTTCAAATTTCTTATCCAATACACATAAATGAACAAAAGAAAAGATGTATTGAATTGCTTGTCTTGAAGCAGACTATATCTAACAGTTATTTGTTTAAAAAGTTATATTGAAGGGCTATGAAAAATAGGTGAGCTGAATCTTTCTGATGGTATATGAAATAGTAGCCTCTAACGTATTTTTTTTTGAAGTTTTTATAAAATCAAGCTGATAGCATACATTTCAGAAGGCTTAGGAGTAATTATTCTTAGAGGCTGAGGGGTATATTAGATGACTTCTGGGAATCTTCTCTGTAAATTTAAGAACAAGAGTCTGGCTTCAGGATTTTATTTTACCCATTTTTAAGAAAGTGTAATTGAGTTATCCTTTTACATTTTCATCTTCAGTTTCTTTCTGTAAAAATTCAAGTGTTTGAGACAGCTGGATTTAAACTTTCTAGAGTTCATATTCTTAATTTATCTCTCCTGAGAAAAGATATACCTTGAGAGATTTTGGGGGTGGTCTGAGTGTAGTAATTGAAATGGACATATTATTTACTCTTTATATGATTGGTAGACATTGCCCATAATCTAATGACTGCTACCATAAGCCTATTAAATTTTGTTTCACATAGTAATACTGTATTCTTTAGTTTTACTTTCAAGTTAATACTTAAAATAGTCTTATTATAAATTGAACTCAGTCAAACTAAGAATGAAGTTTCTTGACAAGCCAAAAAATCTTGGAAAGCTATTTGGGAAATTTAAGAAAGATGTCAAAATATACTAACCAAAAGTATGAAAATATGTCTCTACATTTCATATATTTCTTGAGAGAAGAATGTTCTAACTTTACTTGATTTCAGAGAAATAGGGTGTTAACCAGATTAAGTCTCTTTACTAATTTCACTTGAGAAAATGTTTACATATGAAAAAACACAGGTAACACAGTTACCTCATATGCCCTGAAATGTTTTCAGCCATATCTCCCCAAACATTCCATGACATCTTGTATCTTTTCATGCTTTGAACCTTCTCTTCAGATAGTCTTCAACCTCCTGCTCTTGCTAGCGTCACTTTAATACCCCTTGAGTTAGGTGCTTTTGAGATGAACACAATCTCCTTTATGTTGTCAGTCATTAGCACTTAATAAGCTGTATTTCAGTTGTCTTGGTAGTTGACAACCTCTTACTAGTTGATGTCCTTCCCACCAAATTTAAAGTTCCTTTTAGGACAGAGACTGGATCTTTTACATTTATTACTCTGTGGCCTAGAAATGGTGCCAGACTTCTATAGCCACAATGGACGTATCCTTTCAATTTTCAGACATGGACACCACCTTCACTACTGCTACCAGGCAGAGAAATAAAGTTGAGTTGTCTTCAAATAAGCCCTCAGAACAATGACATACTGTCATTATCATATATAGCCCATTTAGAAAACAAAAATTTGGGAAGGAATATGTATTTTGACAATTTCTACAACATTTAGAATAAGCACTGTATTTAAAATAATTATATATTAATACTGTTTTTCCTTCCAGCTTCTTTCAACATTAATTCATACTGCCTTCTTTCCCTTCTCCTCACAAAAACTATGGAAAAGAAAAACTTGTACTCTGCTTGGCCAAAAGCTTCAGAATTCCTTACTTAAGCAAGGATGCAAATTCAGCAAATATGTGAGATTATACCAGGAAGATGTAATAGTATACCAGAAATATTTGATTTATTGGCCTCTCTAAATAATAACATGAAATCTAGTGAATTCTCTGGTCTATATTATATCAGAACCATTTAACAGATAAGCATAAAACTTATGGAGATTTTATTTGCACCATAATAATCCATTTGGGAAAAAAAAAATCCCTTAAAGCCTGTGTTCTCAAGAATCTTCACAGTTGCTTTTGAGACATTATTTCCACTAATAGCTCTTTGAGGAGCATGACTTACATGGCCCTGTTAACCATAGGAGGAAATGTGATCCCAACATATATCTTTGAGTGGGGAAAAAATAAAAAAAAAATTTACATAGATCACTGATTACCAAAGCCAGTATGTATATTTATTTGTTTTATTTAATTTGAGAATCAGTGAATCCCATGCAGGCTAAAAAACCAGAAGGGGGAAAAAAAAGATTATTTTGAAAAATACAGTAATATGGCTGCTTAAATAATCATGAAAAAATAAAACGTGACTTCTCAAATTGCAGTGGTAGAGTTATAGTTAAGGTGACTAATGGTTTTAGCAAATAGGTAATTTATACAGGAGAAAAAAAATTGTAAAAACATAATAGTCATTTGAGTGCTCAAAAAGCAAATGGATGGAAACACATCAAAGGGAAACAGGAGCCAATCTAAAGGAACTCTCTGTGGCTAAAACTGGGACTATTTGAGTATCAAAATAAATTATATTGTGTTGTATTATAACCCCAAGTATAAAATAAATAGACATGAGTCCATCTGATACAAGTAAATGATTGAAAAAATAACTGTAGATGAGGCAAATCTTCTCTACAGAAGAATTCTATTTAATACATATAAACACTACCCTTCTCCACAAAGTAAAGCCTAATTTGACCACTTTCTGTCACCTCTTTGAGGATGTACTAAACTTAGTGGCCAACTTCCAATGGATAGAGAGTATGGAAAGGAAAAATAGTAACTTTACAGTAGAGAAATCTGGCAAACACCACCTTGTCAAGTGATGGTTAGTATTGTATGTGGATATCATGTACTCCCATAATGATGTCATGAGGTCACTTCATTAATATCATATGATGAGAAGGACACTTTACCCCTGTGATATGTACAGCCCGTAGCCCAAGCCTAATCATGAGGGAAACATCAAATAAAATTAATATAGGCATCGGAGCAGGAGAGCTTAGGGGATGCTTGGCCAGTACTTGATGGTCCTCTAAAGACTGTCAAGATCATGAAAAACTAGGAAAAGCTGAGACGGTGTCACAGATCAGAGGAATTGGGGAGACATGGAAACTAAGTAAACATGATACCCTGGATTAGAACTTAGAAGAGAAAAGAGACATTAACGGAAAGACTAGTGAAATCCAAGTGAAGTCTGGAGTTTATTTGATAATAATGTGCCAATATTATTTAGTTTTGACAAATGCACCGTAATAATGTAAGATGTTAGCAGGGAGATTGGGCGAGGGATATATGGGAACTCTCTTTACTAGCTCTCCAGGTTTTCCATAAATTTAAAATTATTCTCAAATTAAACATTTGTTTAAGACTTATCTTCTGGTTTATTTAGCAGTTTGCTGGGTAAATAACTACCTACTTGCTGAATTTACCAGAATGTGGGACTCCTATCTAAGGAATCCAGAATCATTTTTCTGCTTCTTCCTCATTGATATTATAAATCTGAGTCATAATTGGAATAAAGATATAAATGAATAATAAGTTAAATTTTGAGAGCCTGTCGCCATCATGTTCTTTTTATAGGCTTCCGGTTCAAAGCAGGTGGTTCCTGGTTCTTAATTATGTGTAACTATGCCATCTTAGATACATTCACAAAGACACTGCTTTTGGCTCATTCTCATCTCTGTTCTCTTGAAGTCTCCACCTTTGAACCATGTGTAAATGGAGCATTTATTTTTACTTCTAAAAAGTGTAAAGTCATCTGAATATGATCTTTTATACAGACTGAATACTTTGTGTTAAAAGACATAAAAAATGAACATGATTTGCGGTGTAGTCTAGATCTTTGCAGTTAGTGCTTTTAGATACTGAGTTAAAAATCTTCATGTATCTAAAAGATTTTTTAATTTCTTGTTTTTTATATATGAGAGATAAAGTTTTGATTTTTTTTAAAAAACAACTGTATTGGACTTCCTTAATCATTAATTATGAAACTTACTGATTTTTGTGTTAAAATGAGGGAAGGAGAGTAATAATTATGCCCATGTTGTGATGTTCATTAAGAGTTCAGAAAAGTAGAAATAGTTAATGCATTTTACTTGATAATGTTTCTAGTATTAAATAGCTTTACTGAATCATATGCCTGGAGCCTCTGTGTTCTAGCCAGCTATAATATGCTTTGATCTATAAATGTAAAAAGAACTCTTCGTTTTAAATGAAAAGGATTTGTACAAAAGTCTAAAATCTTGTTGAAAAGACTGGGAGTAACAAAGAGATTTGGAAACATACAGAAATACGAGTGATAGAACAAGAATTTGTACTAAATACGGCTTTAAACAGCATAGGAAACATGCTTCAGGTTAGTCAGAAGAGGTCCTCTGAATTACACTGTGCACGCTTCCCTGAAATGAAACTGTATGTTATTGGTTAACCAGGATATTTAGCATAATCACTCTGCTAGACTGTGGTGGAGGGAGGTGATTATCACTGAGAACAGATGGGCAGGTCCACAGCACTGCCAGATTCTGCACAAGCTCCATTTATTGTTGGTTCTTGCTTTTCCCCTTCTGTGTTTTAATTTTTTAAAAAAACAACATTATATGTTTTAAAGAACTAGCTGCACAAAAGGTCAGTGGCTGATAATCTTTCAGCTTAGATTTCAGACGCAGGAGAAAGATTCAAAATGCTGTCACTGTGTATCTATGAAGGATGGGGCAGATTTCATTTTACCCTCTAGCCTCCCTCAATGCATGCACGGATTTATCTGTACGCTAAGCTCTCTGCTCTGCATCTGTAGCTCCTTGTGGATTATATTGTCTCTGTGATCAGAAATGATTTTCTCGGATATGAACACCGTTTCTGGCTCCCCTAAAGTGCATCCTCCTAATGGGACCCGGTTTTACACTTTTCAAGTAAGTGTATTTTAAATGGCTTCACTACTTAGGAAGTTAATGTATAGTCAAACTTTCAATAAAGGGAAATAGAAGCAAAGGAAAACTGCAAAGTGTGAAAGTGTTAAAGAGGATGTAAGAAATGGATAGTGTGCATGCCAGTTTAATCTATTTTTTAAAAAAATATGGAAATAGGATGGCATTAGGATTCTCTGTATTCAAGCAAAATAATAATGAACACTTAATTTTCACAGGGATTTTAAAATTTGCTACTGTATCATCTTTGAGGGTTTATGAGATGTGTGTCCTGATATTGTTATTTATGGCTGTCATATGGTGGACATTACAGAGTTACTTCTCTTACATATCACAGGGAGAATAGAACTAAGGGATGTATTATGGAACTTTGAAAACTGTCTCCTCTGGGCTTAGAAAAACATTTTATATTTCATACATAGTTGAACAGAATTTCTATTATTTAATTTTGTTACACATGCAGTATATAAGTAATCACTAATATAAGAGGCTTAAATACCACATTTATACTTTACAATTTGAGATAAAGTAGAAACTCATTAAGATGGAAGATTTGGTGTTATCAAAAAGTCAGAATGATTTATAATATAAATATAAACGTGAGTTACAAGCTGTTACCTACTAAATGTGTTTCGGTTCCCCGTGAATAAATCAGCCATCAATCTAGAAAATGGTTAAGTCTAAACTAAATTAGATTCTTCCTCATTTTTCTCCTCAAACTGCATCTTTTAGTACTAAGGTTTACTTTGCAATTCACTCATATCATCATTACATGAAAAGGGAAAATGAACCTTCTTCTCTCTGTGTGTTTTACTTTATGTGAAAAGAAACAGCCTAGCACTTATTTATTTTAGCTATATAGTTATAATGTTCTGAGAAAAATATACATAAAGACCTAGAGAATTAATACAGTAGAGGTAGTCAGAATTGTTTTAAAAGAGAGCTCTGAATAAATGCACATCTGATTTATTAATGTCTTTTGCCTTTGCAAACTATAAGCAGCAAATATAATTACTCCATCTCTCTCCGCTTTTCTACTTCTATTTTTAATCCTGTTGCCTCTCCTGCTTTACACCGATGTCTACTGATAGTGCAAGTCTGTGCTGTTTCAGAATATATTCACTTCCCAGTGGCGATCTGCTTATTGTGGCAGTGACTCAAAATGCAAGTGCCCCAGGGCTGTTCTGCAGAATTATTACTTTTTTTTTCTCCTTCGTACACTGAGATATAAACACTCTTTACAATATCCTGTAGTCTGGCTCTTTGGGGCAGCTTTTGACATTAGGTATTCTAGTTCAGTCTCTTCAAGTTTAAGGGTCAGTAAATTCCATATGCTCAGTCATGACACAGGCTTTTTACAATTCCTTCAGTAAAGATCTTGCTGACACCTTTCTTGGCAGGTGATTGTCTTTGAAAACACAGTGGAATGATTTTTAAGCACTTTTTTGTTGCTGATGTTATAATGATTCGTGTAAAAGCTAGGAATTTGGTAAAACAGAAAGGTTGATAAATATGAACTCTATTCCACATTTTGAATTCATAAAGTGGTATTTGGTCCTGACATTTATGATGACAGGCAATGGATATTTAACTTTTTGTTGCTATTGTTTGTTTTTGTTTGTGGTAGAAGAGAAGGAAGAAAAACAAAATAATTTTTAAAGCATGGAAGGTAAAGATTTATAAAAGTTGACTCTTGGCTTTTCTTTTCAAAGGGCAGAATTGGACATGATTATTTTTCTTCTTTATATGTGTTAACCTATTTTAAGGCAATATGTTTTCTTTGGTTGAAATACTGTTATAAGAAATGAGATGCTGTAGAAGTTATAGACCATTTCTCAAAAAAAAATGTGTCTTTGAAAATGATGAGTTAAATTTCAAAAGTGGTTCTCATTATGGAATGACATAAATGCGTCTCAGAAATGATTCTGCATCAAGGAGCTGAGATTTTAATGCTTACTTTCTTAAAGTTATTTTAGCACGAAAGTTAACATATGCAAAAACATTTAAGATAGCTTAGAATGAATAATGTTGAGTTTCAGTTCCATCTTCTTATTAAATGTTCAAACTATCCTGTCATTTTTGTTGCGATTTTACATTACCAAATTTTAAGAGTAAGAATTAAAATGTATTTGACCTGAACAGTTCAAAGGTAACAAGGCAACAAATAAGCTGAAGGATATTTTAATTACAAGACTTTCATTGCATTTTAATTTATTCAAATGTATTCATACTTGCACATACACATGCAAATATGGTTTTTGTATAGACTATCTAACACTTAAATTAATTCCCTTATATGTGAGATCTCATTTCTTTATTCCTATGCATACGTGTATCTGCCCTTTCTTTTCTTTCTTTCTTTTTTTTTTAAATTCAGTGGTTCGTGGATCCTGGATGATGCCAAAACTCAGTCTGCACTATATGTTTAGTGAATTATTTATCACCAAAAATCATGTTGTAGAATGTAGTTGCCCAGGCAAAAATTGAGATTAAATAGTACTATAGAAGAAAAAATTGATTAACATGTTTGTATGCATCAGAACTGCCAATTTATGGTGCTCAAATTTGTATAAATGGGAAAGCTTCTTTAAAACAAAATTAAATAGATATACTATACATATGAAAGTAGTAAATTCTTCTTAACTTTATGTCCATAAAAATGATGCCCCATTATCATTTCACTTATATTTTTGCAAATAAAGCCATCTATATGCTTTATTAAATCTCTAGATTGGCTAATCATGACTTAATGTATGAATACTCCCAGAGGTATTGGTGTCCAACACACTACCCCTCATTTCCTAGAGATTTTAATATCTTCACCTAGTAGTTTTCAGACTGTATCCGCACAGCCCTGAAGTTTCATGAGAGTTTGTCAGTAGTTGCTAGAGACATACACCCTGAGGCTCTTAATGTTTCCTGATTCCATATTAACTAGTTTTATTCATTGGAGCTCTATGCAAGTTTTATGAACAATAAAGCAAACAGCATGGTGTTATTCAAAACAGAACAAAATGAAGGTTGCAAACTGCTTCCTCCAGCCAAAGGAATTTATTTTTGATGGGAACAACTTTGTCTGTTGAATCCACAGAGGAGTTTTTTCTGTTTAGAATACATTTCTTTGCCATTTACTCCTAGCATCAGTAACATTAACTGCCAGGACTGTATGGGTGGTTGACTTTGTTGCTCCTGGGATCCACAGAAAAGAAAATACGGCAACCTAACAATCCCTGTTTTTACGTTTAAAATACTTCAGGTATCCCCTGTCCTTAAAGGATAAAGTCCATCTCTCTCGCTTGGCATAAAAAACTCTTCATGGTCTGGAGCACATGTGACATACTGCTTTACTTGTTTTGCTTTCCCAGAATGTTGTCTGTATGCTTCTGCTGTCTTTGCCTCTTCACTCAACCTGCCCATTGGTCAGTTTTGTTTTGTTTTGTTTTTTAACTTGAAGACCCATCTCAAATGCCATCTCCTCTGTGATCCTTTACTCAGACACCTCATTTCTGCAGGCTGTATGAAGTGCCTTCTCTTTGTTCCTTTGCCTATCTGTACCATTGCTGATGCCCTTATCATGTTTTGTTTTAGTCCCCAAGAACATTTTATTAATCTATGTCTGTAGGACATCATGGATACTGCCAATATCTCTGTTTAATAAGCTGGGGGGATATATGAGATAGCTAAATGGTTAAAATGTGAAAATTTAAAACAATCAGCAACAAATATTTTTTTCAGACTACACAGTTGGTGAGGCCTAACTATGTATTATTAAAGAAATTATCTAAAGATAGATAAAGGTCAATTTAATACTAAGCTTTTGTGTACTGCAGTTGGAATCTTCAAAATCAAATATGGATACATGAGTAATCAAGGAAAATCTTTAATTTTATTATTTTTAAAATATGCTTTTATGGCAGCTAGACAAAGTCTCTTTGAGATATTTTTTCTTTATATCTCTTGCATTCCTTTTTCCTTTCCTTTTTTTTTTCATATTTTATCAAGAGAGTTAAAATTTGAGTGGTATCTAGATTTCCCATTCAGCAAATAGGATTAGCACCTGAAATATATAGAACACTAAAGGGCAAGCTGAACATCTCAATTGCATGAAGACTTTCACTCAAAAAGAATTTCACTCAAAAGGATATTACTGGTATGTAGTATGGGGCATCATATCTTTGCTATCAAATGAAGTTGAAGTAATTCTGGCTTTTTAGCAAAGAAACAGATCTTTAAAATATTCTATCCTTTTGGTACTACCTAGGAGTCCACTGTTATTTTTCTATTATTGGGAGTACATTCTGTTGATAATTTTGAAATGCACTGTAAGTATCTAGCAGAATTCTTGACACATGTTAGATGTTTAAAAAAAATAAAAAAGAAATAAAGGAAAATTAGCCTTAAAGAGAAAAGAAAGACTCCCTGTGGCTCTGGGGTTACATGGTAATATAGGCAGAGGTCCCCAGGCAAATGAGAGAATTGAGATTTTTTTCTGGCATCCAGTTGTATGCAGTCATGATTGTGAGTGGTAGAGATACGCAAGAGATGGTTCAAGCAGGTAGACCAGCACATTCAAAAGTACCAACTGGTGTGTGGGAAAGGCAGAGTTTAGTATAACTGGAACATAAACTGAAAATGAGAAATGGTTAAAAGTGAAGTGTGCAAACTCTAGAATAAAAGATAAATTTGCATGTTATCCTCAGGGATTTTGGTCTTGGTATTTAGGGATTTTTCAGAGAGAATTGACAGGCTTGGATTTGCTGTTTAGTTAGACTATTAGATTGTGCCATGGTTTGGTGACAGGACTAAAGCAGAGAGAACAATTCAGTAGCTTTCAAAAAAATTCAGACGAATTTTTATGATTTCCCTGCATTATAGCTAAAAACAAACAAAAGACTGGTACCCAAACTGACAAAACGAACAAACAAACAAAACAAAACTGGTGATTACAAAAGGTTTTCAAAGAGTTGTTAATAATGCAGAGAGTAAGTGATGAAGTTTCTGTCTGAATTTGAGATTGTGGAACCTCAAAGGCTGTGTTCTCCCCTATTTTCTGCTGCCTGTAGTGTTGATGATTAAATATATTAGCAAAAGTATTCCAAGCTACAGGATTTCCAACCTCAATGATCTATTGATTTATAAATATAGAAGAATGTGCTCCACCACTTCAAAACAATGTACTGCTGCCTCATTGCATTGTTTAATTTAAGGCTTTCATTTGGTTCCACCTCCTTATTTTATCTTTATTGACACAACATCCTCTTAATTGGAAAGATATTTTTATAGTAACCAAATTGTTAATAAACTTCCATCTTGGAGTTGCACTGAAAGACAAAAAGAGAAATTGAGGGGAAATGCTCTCCTAAATACACACTTGTGTTGGTTTAACGATGCCCTGTACATCAGTGAGACCAGCCAAGGGAATCAGTGAATAGCCCTTGGAACTTCACATAGGAAATCATAACTCTTTGACCTGCAGAGGTTTCTGCTTAGTGGAAATATGGTGGACTATATATTTTGTGAGACCAAAAATTGTGTCATTCTTTTCACTGTTAAATCACTAGCACCAAGCAGAGTGCCTGGCGTACAGCCATGATTAGCAAATAGATATTGAATTAATTTGCATATTGAAAGGAAGAATGTCTTGCTCCTCCTCATCATATAGGCATTACTGATATTCTGATACAGAATGACCTCCTCATAGGAACACATAGATGCTTGTAAGATTCCCAGGCTGAGATCCACAAATACATTTCACTTATATTTAGCTAAAATAGCTACATTTTTCAGGTAATGTCTGGAGGGGAGGGCAACTGGAAGTAAGGAAATGATTCAGGGTGTTCCTGAGATAAGCCTTTCACACACCAAGTACAGTGTCTGGTAGTTAGTAAGGGCTCCATGACCAGCAGCTGCAACAGCAGAAGCAGTAAAGTTGGGGTCCAGGAAGCACACTGGAGGTGGCAAGGATGAGCCAAGAGAAGTTAAGCATGAGGGAAAAGCTAGTAAGAGATAACATTCAAAAGAATTTATTAACTTACAAAATATAGGACACAAAAGAGGATGAGGCAAGATTACCTCAAAAATTTCTAATGAGGGAGCGACGGAAATGGAAGAGGAACAGCTTTGAAAAACAATATATTTATTTCCGTTTTGGACAGATTGAGTAGACCAGTTGGAAACACAAGCTGGGTTCTCAGGAGAGAGGTCTGAGAAGTAGACATAAATGTGGAAGGCATCTGCTTACAGTGGAGGGGCAGCTATGGAAAGGGATGAGATGACCTTGGCAAAGAATGAAGAGAGTGGGGCAGATGGGGCAGGACACAAAATCCTTGGACACTTTCACCTACCCAGAAGTATCATCAGTTTGATTTATGTGTGCTTGGTTTATTTCATAAACATGTTTTGGAAGCTTTTTCCTAATCGAACCTGGAATATCACCCTTGAACCTAATTCAAGTCAGAATTTTTGTGTTTGCTTTCTTTTGTAAATGCATTTTGATAGCTAACATTCCCTTCAAACCCCCTCTTTGAATGTCGTCCCTGAACCTTAATTTGAGTTAAATCCTCCTCTTCTTACGTTTCCATAAAGTAATTAATGTATGTCTTTTGTACCATTTATTATACTGCTTGTAGTTTTTCACGTATCTCTAAGAATGGTCTGTAAACTCTTGGAGATGTATTTTAGTTAACTATTTATATATTTTTATTGACACTTAGCCTAATGTCTGTCAAACAGATGTTGTCTATATATTTTGAATGAATGAATGAACTCATGTTTGAGACTGCCCAAAATTAATTCTCATCTGTTAATTCATTAAATCATTTAACACACCTTGTTGAAAATTCCCATTATGCCAAACTTTAATAATGGTGAGCAAAACACCTAGTTTCTGCACTTAAAAATCTTGGAATTGCCTCAAGTTATCCAAAAGCCACGGTAGTACATTATTTGGTGCCCTAAAGTAGAGAGAGAAAAATGCTTTGACTTGAGAGGTACATAGAGATGGTATTGTTATGACTTGTAAATTTAATTAATTTTATTTCCAAATCTACTTTTAGTTTTAGTTCATGGTTAACTTTTCCAGTGTTACCATATTGGTAGCAATAAAATTACGTAGTAGTTAAGATCATGTCCTTTGAAATTAAACACAGGATTCAAAGCCAAGTTCCACCATTTATGGGAGTGTGACTATAAGCAAATAGAATCATTTCTGTGTTTTCCCTTCACTTGACTATTATAAAAGAATAAGAATAACTCTTGAGGTCATTATGAATGGTAGATTATTTATGAAATCTTGTGTGAAGTATTTCCTTCTGATAAAGATGGTCCTCAATCAAGATTAGCCCTTGTTGTTTTAATTATTAACATATTTTCCAAATAATTGCATGATTTATTTTATAAGTGATCTTTTTCCTTTTGGCTTATTTTAAATTTAGAAAATTTTAACGCTGAGAGACTCTATTTACCATTTTAAATACTTAAAAGAGCTTATCAAAATATATTTCATTAACTTTCCAAGATCTTAATTTTATATAAAATACTTTTGTGTTTATAGAATGTAAACTTTTGGAGCATTGATACTACATATCCTTTTGAAAATATACTTGGGTTCCTTTTATGAATACATTTTGTATTTTCAAAATGTGTTTTGTAAATTTACTTTGAAACTTACCTTACATTTTCATTATGGCTTATTATCATCTACAGTTTTACACACATGCAAATGTAGATTTCAAATCATCAGTTTATGAAACTGGCTAATTTAGTGTCAAATTTAAAATATCTAAAAATTAAAAGAGAGCATCTCACTTTGTATATTGGGTGCCCTATACAATATTTAAAGATCTAAAATAGTTATGTTCCTGGGAGCCAGGAAGAATCAGTGCTATTATTGGCAGCAAAACTGTCTGAGAATTGCTGAGCATCTCAAAAATAATTAGGCATTTTAGCAATACTAAAAAGTGTACAATTTTTTTAAAGAATTCCACAAAATGATGTGTTCTATCACAAAGCAGAGTTGGCAAAGTTAAATGGAATATGCCATTAAAAAATAAATGAATGTAACCTAGTTCCTATAGCTTAAAATTTCAGTTTCAGTTATATTGGTGAAAAAAATACAGATGATTCATAGGAAACAGCATTATACTTATTACTGGTTCTCTATCAGATATAATCAGTGCAAAAGTGACAGCTCTGAACTACTGTGTAATTTTACACTGTTACCTATTATAATTTCCTTTTATCCTGAATTTTTGTTTTTCATATTTAGCACAGGATTAATCTGCTCTTTCTAGGAAGGTCTGTCTTTGGTTATGTTAGGCGTACAAGAAGCCACAGGTGTATTTTGATTCATGTTACAGAGAAGCTAAAAGAGGAAACCTTGCTTGAAATTGTAAAAGATGTTGTCATAAAATAATATAAATTTATCATATTTGAAGAATTATACCTTTTCATTGTTTAACTATGTTATTTGTTTTAATACCATTTTGTTTAGATGTTAAAATATCGAATGCATAAAGAACCAAATGTTTTAACAACAACATAATGCAGTTCAAATAGTTGCAAACAGATTTCCTTCATTCATTCTTTTCACTTATTAATAATTTAAGAAGTGGTCAATATTTTGAGGAGCAATTGTTTCAGGAGGTAGCAGATCAAAATAAATATTACCATAGAGAATCTCTCACAATACACTGACTTTGTACTGAGAGTCAGTTAATTCTAAACGTGTCATTGAGAAAGACTTCAACAAAGAATAATTGCTTTAGAAATTAGTAAATTTTAGGATGCCTGGGTAGCTCAGTTGGTTAAGCAACTTCCTTCAGCTCAGGACATGATCCTGGAATCATGTACTCTCTCTCTTTCTCATTCTCTCTCAGATAAGTAAATAAAGTCATTAAAAAAAAAAAAGAAATTAGTAAGGAATTTTAAAGTAATTCTATTACACAAACATAGGTGGAAAAAAATCATTTTTCAGTTTATGTATGCCAGCCATGTCTGTGACTCATCTTCTTGTAGTTCTAAAACAAACTGTGGACCCCCGGCCTCTGTATGTTTACTTATGCTGCTCCTGGGCCAATACTCGATGATGCACATGGAGACACAGTCATTCAGTATCTTTTGGTGCTGGTGATCAAGAAGAGGAAATACTTCTTCAGCTAAAAGGCTTGTATGAACAGTTTGGATCCTGAAGTAGCATGGCATTCTGAAAAGAGCAATGACTGGTGGTTTGTTTTACTAAATCTTAAATGTCCAATATTTACTCTTCTCACTTTAAAAATTGCATTACAAGAAACAAACTGCATATTTTCTTTGATGCTGGACATATTTATTGGTAGAGGACAGAGAAAGCTAAGAAATCAAGAAATAGGAGGTTAAAGGAAGAGCTTAAAGAGCCTTGAAAGGAAGATGCTTCATTTTCTAAGAAAGAAAAAATGAAGATGAGTAAGGAGATAAAACGAAAGGCTTGAAAGAAAGGAAGAAAGTGGAGGTGGTTCATCTCCAATGGCCTCATCCTAATGGTTTTACCCAGAGTGGGTGGGATAAGTAGGTAATATTTTTTAGGACAATAGGAAAGGTTGGAAATAATGGCTGTGTTGGGGATAACAGCTATCAAGCAACAATAAGACTCAAGCTGGGATTGGAAGCATAAGTTTATAGCAGTATAATAAGTGAATTTTTGTGTCAGTCTCCCTAAATGGAAATTATAATGGGAAGAAATATTGGCAGATATGGCAAATATGTTGGTAGTGGGGAATCCTAAATGCTATGTTGAACTGAATGAACACAGTTGAGTCTTCAGGTAATGAACATAGGAAGTAATATTTTTTAATTAAAATTATAGTTTACTTTTTTAAAAAGGAAAAAAAAAGAAATCCAACAAAAAATTATGCTTTGATTAATGCTTCTATAATACCACACTACAGACACAAATTCCAAGAAATGTATTTTGTCTAACATACATTTCCAGGATATTTTATCATGCCTGCTATATAGTAAGCACTCCAAAAAAAAATATGTGGAATGAATAGATGTTGCTTAAAGGTCTGAAAATGTTTTAACCTCATAAAATATTATGAATGAGTAAAGTTAATATATTTTGTAGTATTAAGTAATTCTCAAACTTATTTTAATGTTTACCTATATCTAACAAAAAGATTAAAATATAATACAAAAGATGTATTTAGGGAAATATGAGCAAATCAAACATTGTAGTTAATGACAGAGGACAGTCATACTATACGTTACACAGAAGGTAGAAGAATTTGTTTTTTTATACATATAAAATGTCGTAGACTAGATTACATTTAGAAAATTACCCTTACTTTTCACATTGCATTAGTCTAATTTCATTTAATATAGCCAGTTAGGGTACCACATTTTCAAAAAATATAGAGAGAAATTATAATATGGAATGCTACCAAATAACTTATTCCATGAAAAAAATAGATCTTGAGAAGGAAAAATAGAGAAAATTGTGGACATTATGTAGCCTGGGGTAAAGAATAAGGAAGAGGGACCCAATCTCTTGCACTCAAAAGAAAGATTCTTTTGGTTTGAATACACTCTCATTGTTCACAACGTGTGGTGAGAAGACTGCAGAAATACATGAATCTGAGTGAAAACTGGAGCAGTTTCAATCGCATATAGACAGTGAGTCTACAAGACACCTGGGTGGCTCAGTGGGTTAAGTCTCTGCCTTCGGCTCAGGTCATGGTCTCAGGGTCCTAGGATAGAGCCCTGCATGGGGCGGGGGGGGGGGGGGGGGGAGAGGCATCCCTGCTCAGCAGGGAGCTGCTTCCCTCTCTCTCTCTCTGCCTGCCTCTCTGCCTACTTGTGATCTCTCTCTGTGTCAAATAAATAAATAAAATCTTGCAAAAAAAAAGAAAGAAAGAAAATGAGTCTACACCTATTGCAGTGATAAAATAGTGCAGTGGGCAGTCATCAAAGATATCTCTGGGAACTCTATAGTGGGGGCTTTCACGAGAAGGCAGAGTACAAAATGCAAGGAGCAGAAGAAGCAGTTTTGTGTTTCGTATCTGCAACTTGAAACATGTGAAAAGGCAAAAGTGAGTGAATTTTATTGTGATTCAATTTCCTCTTTTGAAACAATGAGAGCTGTTAATATGTTTCTCAGGGTTGATATGAGAAACCACATTTGAAAGCATTCCATACATTTAAAAAACACAGTTCAGTTAAGGCTTTTTTGCAAGGGACAGAAAGCAGATTCCAGTTTTATTTGTCAAAAGAAAAGTGTTTTAGAATGATATAGGAAACACTGAAGGAAAAAGAGAAGAATCAGGATTTTATTGATTCATGCAGCCTACTGTATGCCAAGTTCTGTTCCAGGCACTGGATAAAGAGTGAGCAAGTAAAGTAAGATTATATTTTAGTGGGGTGAAAGATGTAGTAAGATAAATAAGATGCTGTGTAGTACATTCGATGGTGATAAATGCTAAGGTGAAATACAGAGTACAGAAAGGGGATAGGGAGTGTGGGAGGATGCAGTTTAAATCGGGTGGACAAGGAAGTTGTCCTGGAGATGTGAGAGAAGACATGGTAGAATCAGAGAAGCTTTCTACATCCTTATCCTAGAATGAACTGAAGGGTAGTCTTTTCTGGTAGTGTCCTCACCAGATGGGTTAACACAACCTACCTTCCTGTATTCAGGATTTAAATTCAAAGGAAAGGAAGTTTGGTTGGCCCAAACTGGACTTCATGAATCATACCTTGCCTTTTGCCTGGCTTGCCCAATCTCTGTCCCACAGCTCTCTCACTTACTGCACTGAGGAACACCATCGACAAACTGTGGGGCTCAACAGATTTTAGATTTCCTTTAAGACATAAGGTAGTGTCCATTCCATCTATATATTCCTTACCACTCCTAGAACTTTCTGTATCATCCTTTCTCCATTTTCTACCTTTTTTGCCCCCAAATCTCATTCATTCTTTAGAGTTCAGTGCAGTTTGTGTCTTTCATGAATATGTCACATTCCTAGGTAGGTTCAGCCCCCTCCTTGTGAAGATATCATAAAATGTTGTGCTTACATCTGTCCTAATAATTGGCACGAATCTGATTTGAGGATGCATATCCATTTCCCCATTATACTCTGAGTTCCTTAAGGACACAATGTATATTTGTTAGGTGAATGAATTTTGAGTGCTCAATAAATGTCTAAATATATAAAGGAGAACTGTGTTTATTCCAAAGATCACAAGATGCATCTTGTATCACATTTTATGTTGAGAATGTGTTCGTTAAAGGTGACATTGTGACTATAAAATATGAAATATCTGACAGATGATAGTTGATTAGCCTCATTATCTTGCATGTGCATGTGAGCATGTGTGGGTGTGTATGTGTATGATTGTGGATGTTTTCTTCGCTTATTTGGTGGAGATAAGTTATAATTAAGGAATAATTTATTTTTGTATTGATTTTAAAATAATAAGTTTTAAAATATTGGGGTCAGTTGAGATGCTCACCATGAGGCTCAACATGAACAAATGTAAAACAGGTATATGTACAGTGCTCTTTTTATTGTTATTATCCAGGTATCAAGTATTTGAAAGAAATACTTTCCCAAGATTATAATTACTTCCTGTTGTCAGTGCACATTTGTTCTGGAAATTGAAATTTGGCTTTTAGATGTTACATTATTGACTACAGTTTATATTATCCCACCTGTCTTGTGGATCAGAGTAATTATTGAAATTCTCAAGTTTCAGAATACATAATTACTCAAAATGCAGGCTACCAAGTGCCACCCCCAGAGATGATTCAGAAAATGTGGTAAGGGCCAAAGAATTTTCATTTTAAATAGAATTCCAAGTAATGTCTGTTCAGAAATGTCACGAATTGGGAAACAGTGGACAGGAGATTGGGGGAATTTTTAGTCCTATGAAAGGTACTTTCTATTTGAAGGACAACTGATGAGTGGGTGAAATATCCACAAGGCCTTGCTCTGCTTTTCAAGACAGTTGACCTTTGAACAATGTGGGAGTTGAGGCACTGACCCACTACACAGTAGAAAATTTGTTCATATCTTTCAGTTCCTTCAAAACTTTACTACTGATCGCCTACTGTGGACTGAAAGCCTTACCAGTAAGTCGATTAACTCATATTTTGTGTGTTCTGTGTATTATATGCTGTATTCTTACAATACAGTAAGCCAGGGAAAAGAAAATCTTATTAGGAAAATCACAAGGAAGAGAAAATACATTTATACTACCGTACTAAAAAAAAAAAAAATCCACATAGAAGAGGACCCGTGCACTTCAAACCCATGTTGTTCAAGGGTCAACTGTGAGATGTGCTTTTGATTTGATTAGAAAGACATGCTTTTGATTTGTTGTGGTGAAGTCACTTAGTTATTTCTTCCATGGGCAAATTTTAGCTGAGTGATATATAAATTGCAAGGATTCCAAACTACTGCTAAGAGAACCTGATTAAATTGAGGACCAGTGCTCAGGAATGAAGAACTTTAGCTTCTTCTTTCTTTAGGGCTATGTATGTTATGGGATTTCCAAATTCAGACCTAATAGATGACCATGTCAAGAAATATTCATTTGAAAAAAAAAAAAGAAATATTCATTTGTTCTTAATTAATGATTTATCTGTCACCTAGAAACTGTGTAAAATCAAACAAAATCTCAGAATTATTCACTGCAGTAAAGAACCAGTTCCTTTTTTTAAAAATTCTGATTTCAAATTACAGCTTGATTAAAATAATAGGTGTTCATTAGAAGAGGAGTGTTAGGTGGTTGCTCTTCCTGGACTACATAATTCTCAGTTGTCAAGAATAATCCCTCCTTACGTGTTTAGCTGTTATCTATATGCCTTCAGCTAATTCTCAATATTAAGGCCTACAGAGTGTCACTTAGCTTTCATAAAATATCTGCCCTTAGGCTAAGTTATATTTGTATCTTCGAAATCCCAAGTTCATAAGAAAATGGTGATGTTAAAACCTGCATGAAGAAGGTTAATCATATGATTAGTTGTAAATACACTAATTTCTTGTCCCCAGATTTTTTTTGAATTCAGCTTCAATGAGAAGAAATTTGGCAGTCTTACTAGAACTTTATAAAATAAGCAGTTATTAAATATATTTTACCTATTATAGAAAAAAATGCTTTAAAGTACCTGAATTATCAGTATTGATTAATATCTCCATCTCCTGGACTTTATGCTGTATTTGAGAGGGACAGTGGTCACTATGCAGACATTTTAATCTAGCAGAATCAGCCCAGAGCTGACATTTTCTGAGGAGTATCATATATGGTTGAAGAAGCATTAAGATTTGGAATCAGATCAAAATATATATTGCCACTTACTGCCTATGTGATTTTGGGCCCATTATTTAGTTACTCTGAATTTTAGTCCCCTCACTGTAAAATGGAAATAAACCTATCTCACAAGAATTTTATGAAGATAAGAAATTATGTAAAGGGGTATTATGAAGATTGGAGACGAGTAAACTGCTACGGATGTGGTAGGGTTTTGTGTGTGTGTTTTTTTGTTTGCTTGTTTGTTTTGTTTTTGTTTAGAGAGAGAGTGTGTATGGGGGGGAGGGTGTTGTGGTAGAAGACCAGAGGAAGGGGGAGAGAGAGAATCTTAAACAGGCTCCATGCTTAGCAAAGAGACCTATGCGGGGCTTGATCTCACAATCCTGAGATCATGACCTGAGCTGAAATCAAGAGTCAGATGTTTAACTGACTGAGCCACCCAGACACCCCTACAGATGGCCTTTTTATAATAAAAAATGATGACCGTAATGAAAATACTAATATTAAAGTACCGGATTGTTTTTTAACTTCCATGATTGCCTCCAGTGATTCTTACCGCCTGTAATTCATGCCTTTGTGTAGACCTGTGTAGACCTCGCCTTCATTAAATTAGAACTGACACTGTGTGAGTAAATCAAGATTCAAGTGACAGTTGGTGCCTTCTGAAATGAGATCAGGAAGCATTGCAGCTTCTACTTTGCTCTCTTGGAATTGCTCACAAGCCAGCTGCCATGCTGTGAAGGTGCTCCACCAGCCGTGTGGAAATGCTCACATGGAGAGTAGCCAAGCACCCCCTCCCCTGCCCCTGCCAATAGCTAACACTAATTTGCCAGTCATGTGAGTGAAACATTTTGGAAATGGATCCTTTAGTAGTAGTCAAGACTTCAGATGCTTGTTGCCCCAGTCAGCCTCTTGACTGCAACCTCATGAGAGGCTCCCAGAGAGGCTACCCAACTGAGCCATTCCCAGATTCCGGACTCATGAAAACAATGGAGAAATAATAAATAATCACTGTTGTTTTAAGCTACCAAATTTTGGGATTTCTTATGCAATTATAAGTAACTAACACAACTACCAAGGTCAAAAGACAACTTTGTCTTCTCTAAGCAAGTTCGTGGTAATGTATTCTGTTCATATATATTTCATTATCTTTAATATCGCTTTCTAACCAAACTGACTTGCTCTTTCTCCACCTAATTTATCTTTGCTCTCCACTTTACCTCAATACTTTTTTTTTTTTTTTAAGATTTATTTATTTATTTATTTTGACAGAGAGATCACAGTAGTCAGAGAGGCAGGCAGAGAGAGAGAGAGGGAAGCAGGCTCCCTGCTGAGCAGAGAGCCTGATGCGGGACTCGATCCCAGGACCCTGAGATCATGACCTGAGCCGAAGGCAGCGGCTTAACCCACTGAGCCACCCAGGCGCCCCTACCTCAATACTTTTACTTCATGAATACATCAGTCTTAATAGCATCAGTATCTTTCACATTAAACATTTTTTGGGACTTTCTCCCTGAAAGTCTTTTCTAAGATGTTTGCACAATACACTTAAAAGTTGCTTGTCAGCTGGTAACCTAACTTCTCTTCTTGCATTCTTTTAACAGCTCATATGATCTAATCTTAGTTTTTAGTAGTTAAATGAATATATGTATGCTCTTTGGTATTTGCCGAAGGCTTTTTCGTAGTAGAGAAAGCTTGTGATTGAAGGTCATGTCTACTCGCTAATACTGTGCATGGGAAAGAAACTTTTTTTTTTTTTTGAAATATAGTTGATGGAAGATGTTACATTATTGGTTTCAGGTGTACAAGTTAGTGATTTGACAACTCTATGTTATGCTCTCCTCACAAGGGTAGCTACCATCTTTCACCTTACGATGCTACTACAATACCACTGAGTATATTCCCTATGCTGTACCTTTCATCCCCACACTATATTCATTCCATAACTGGAAGTCTGTACCTCCCACTCCGATTCACCCATTTTGCTCATCTCTCCACCGTCTTTTCCCCTCTGGCAACCATCAGTTTGTTCTCTGCATTTATGGCTGTTTCTGCCTTTGTTTGTTGAGCAGGACAGAAGGCTTTTATATAGCAGATAATCAGTCCAAAGGAAAATTTGAAAAAAAAAATAAAAAGAAATAACTCCTTATTGGTTTCTATTTTTTTAATGGAATATTTTGCTGTAATTTAGTTTTCTTCTAAGCAGAGAAATGCTAATTTTGGTAAGCTGGATAGTTAAAATAATTATTTTGTGGAAGACAATATACACTAATATTTAACTTCCTTAGATAAAATAACATTTTGTATTGAAAGCATTTGAATCCCTATTTGTTTTTAAAAATTTATTTATTTATTTGAGAGAGAGTGCAAGCAAGCATGGAGTTGTGGGCAGAGAGAGAATCCTAAGTGGACTCCATGCTGAGCACGGAAAACTGATGTGGGGCTTAATCTCAAGATCATGACCAGAGCTGAAACCCAAGAGTTGGACACTTAATTGTGCCACCTAGGTGCCCCTTGAATACCTATTAAGGAAGTCTATGAATCAGAATAGCCTTTTTAGTAATGCATTTTATGATCCTAACAAAATTCAAAATAACATTAATTTTTATATTTGATTTATGATAATGTTTATGTGAAATTCCAATGTCTTCAGCTGTATTCCAAAACCGTTCCTACCAAGACAGAATTTTTCAAAAAAACAATGACTGTCTAAAAATTTTTAAAATTGTTTTGGATAAATTGCCAATCCCCTCTCATCAAAAAATAAACAGGGGATGTTTTCAAAGAATACATACCAGATGAAAGCATAGCAGTTAAATGGGCTTTAGGATATGTTTTCAGAGAAATATTTCCTAAAATATGAGATTTGATCATCTAAAAATTTTCAGAATTTTTGCTTTAGCTCAGCAAAATAGTTCAAAGAGCTTTTATAAAGTACGTGTATATATACATATAAAATATACATGTATATTTTATGACATTTATATGATCCTGATAGGAGAGATTTATTTATTTTTTATTTTTTAAAAAATATTTTATTTACTTATTTGACAGAGAGACAGAGACATGGGAGAGGGAATACAAGGAGGGGACATGGGAGAGGGAGAAGCAGGCTCTCCCTTGAGCAGGGAGCCTGATGTGGGACTCAATCCCAGGATCCTGGGATCATGACCAGAGCTGAAGGCAGATGCTTAAGGACTGAGCCATCCAGGTGCCACAGGAGAGATTTATTTACTTGTGTCTGTGATACTATTAGAAGCTTACACAAGTTCATTGCAAAAGTAAACCTGTTATTATTAATAAACAAAACAAAACTTTAATTACCCATCGGGCTCAAGAAAAATAGTGAAAAAGAGAAACTAGACCTTATCTAAGGCTTATCTAAGGTGTTAGTAAAGGCTGTTATGTTAGATAGGATTAGTTAGGAGTTTATATTGTGTATTTAAAAAATCTCAAAGCAAGGGTGCCTGGGTGATGCAGTCAGTTGAGTATCTGACTGTTTTTGGCTCAGGTCGCAATCTCAGGGTCTTGATATTGAGCCCTGTGTTAGGCTTCATGCTCAGCGCAAGTCTGCTTGAGATTCTCTCTCCCTCTCCCTCCCTCCCCCCCACCCTGGTTATGTGCCCCCCCCCCAATAAATAAATAAATCTTTACAAATCTCAAAACAGCACTGGTAAAACAAGAGAGACTTTCTTTTCCCACATAAAAGACTATTGGATACCAGTGGTCTACATCCCACTGCGTGGGAGGCTGATATAGCTGTGTGGATTGCGCCTCCGGCTGGAATGCCCTTAGCTCTCTCTGTCCTCCCACCATCCTCATTAACCACTATTCACCTTTCAAACCTCAGATATAAAGTCATTTTTCCAGGCATTCTCTGGCAGATACTGCTACTTGCCTCCCAAATATCTATTTCTTTCTTCTTCTTTATTAAAAGACTCCTAATTCTTAATTAGGCACATTTCACCTGGCTATCCCATCCCCTCTTACAGCTAGATATGGCTGTATGACTAAGTTTTCATCCACTAATCTAAGATGTGAAGCTTTTTAAAAGAGGTGGAAGGCACTGTTTCCCACTTTACTCCTTTCTGCTGGTTGGAATGCAAAACTGATTGCTGGAGCTCAAGCAACCATCTTTGATGATGAGGTAGAATCACATACTTAAATTGGCAAAAACCAAAAAAAGGAGTATAGGCTTCTGGCTACTTGGATTTTCCTTAAATAGCCTTGGATCACATATATACAATAGTCTTTTATATGAGACAGCAGTAACTTTTCTTGTTCCTGTCATTTTTATTTTGTGATTTTTATTTGTAACTTTCTCCTAATTAATATGACAGCCTTTGCTGACGCATTAGGTAAGGTCAGATTTCTCTGTTTTATAGCACTATATTTTTGTCTTTCATATTAGTCATCTCAGTATGTAATTATACATTTATTTTTTAAAATTTTATTTAAAGATTTATTTATTTTTAGAGAGAGAGTTGAGGGTTGGGAGAGGAGGAGCGGAGGGAGCGAGAGTCTCTAACAGACTCCCTGCTGGGTATGGAGTCCAACACAAGCAACATAAGCAACCAACAACAACTCGATCTCATGACCCTGAGATCAAGACCTGAGCCCAAACCAAGAGTCAGATGCTTAACCAACCTGAACTACTTAGGTGCCCAGAGTATATATCTTTACATTTATATATATTGGCCCTCTTTCTTTTTTAGTGAAGACTCTAGACAGCAGAGCCTATGTATATTTGTGCTCACTTTTATTCACTGAAGTCTATCATGGTGCTGACCGCAAAGTCAGTATTTCATAAATATCTGCTCAATAAGGAATGATCACAAGATCAATATATATGAGCTTTGATTGATAATCTTAAGTGGGACTTTAAGTTTCTCACGAAATTCAGTGAAAAATGTTTATGTTTCAGACCCATGTTTGTACTGATTGTATACCCAGCAGTAGTAATGGATTTATAACCATCAATTTGGTCATAAGACTTAATTGGTGAAAGGAGTGATGTGAAAAATACTGTCTGTTTTGGAAGATGAAATACACTGTCCCCATTACACTGTGATGAAATTCATGGTTTCCAGTTATCTTAATTACATTTGTCTTTACTTTTAAGAACAATACCAATTGTGGAAATGGGGATTTTAAGAAGTAATTATCAGGTGTATACTCACAAATTATATAAATTGTGTATGTCACAAGATAGAAATGTAACAGTTTTAAAGTCAGTGATCTCATAGTGAATTTTAAATAAATAATAAATAAATGACTATATGTATGTAAAAATCAGTGATTTCAGAAAGTGCATTTTCATGTAATAAAAGTAACTGTAATTATATATGTGTGTATATATATACATTTTGGCTTCATGATAGAATGTTCTGCCAGTTTTCAGAACCAAAAGAAGCATCAGTTTGCTTAGCATTCAAATTACTTTTAATACAGTTCCATGAAAGTAGGAAAAAAACATCAGTTTACTTAGCATTCGAATTACTTTTACTACAATTCCATGAAAATAGGAGAAAATATCAGAATCTTTTTGTTTGCATATCATCCAACCTCAGGTAACACAAAGCCTTACCATAGCAAACAATCAAGCTTGGTAAATGTGAGAGCAGTATAAAACACAAAGGGATCAATTAAATTAGGTTTTTGTTTCTGTAAGTGGACATGTGACTTATTTGAATGCAAGCCCTCTCACAAGAGTGGACTTTTTTTGAAGGAAAACAAAATTCTATAAAGATATCATGGTAACTGCAGGTAGAAATGCACTTACACATATTTTGTTCATGGGAACTGGAAAGTCAAAGAGTATTCTAGGGATAGAGATTATTAAAAAGATAATTCGGTGGTCGTGCAACATGTTATCATTGCATTCATTTAGTCTTAATAGAAGGATGCAAACTTTTTTATACCTGGGAAGCTCAACACAATGGCATAGAAATAAGAATCACCTGCTCCAATTCTTTTTTTTTTTTTTTTAGATTTATTTATTTATTTATTTGACAGACGGAGATCACAAGTAGGCAGAAAGGCAGGCAGAGAGAGAGGAGGAAGCAGCTCCCTATTGAGCAGAGAGCCCAATGTGGGGCTCGATCCCAGGACTCTGGGGTCATGACTTGAGCCGAAGACAGAGGCTTTAACCCACTGAGCCACCCAGGCGCCCCACCTACTCTAATTCTAACCATTTTATATTTAATATACCTGTAAGCTTTTTTTTTTTTTAAATACAAGCAATATCAAAATTCTGATGGGACTTCTGAAATATCAAGAAAAAAGTCAATAGATGGTTCATTTAGTGTTAGTTTTAGGTGTAGTAAAACTCCTTAAAAACTGATCATCCATCACTGTTATACAGAATATTATGTTATCTAGAATTCTCCATTAATCCCCTGATTAAAACAAAACTATATTAACAAGCAATTTATCAACAGATGGTAAGGCGTGGCATGGAATCTTCTGGCTGAACAGAAGTAAATGATAAAAGAGAAAATGTGAGTTATTTTTCCTGGGTGTCTACGGAAAATGGATATGTAGCCCATGATAACTATTTCTGTATTGTGATATTAGAGAATGTAACATTAAATGTGCAATTGAATACCATCTGTCTAGTTGCAGGCCAGAATCATGATCACAGATCCGACATATTAAGTGAAGCTCTAATGAGAGAGTGAAAGTCAGAGGTACAGTTCCTACTGAGAATGTTTATAGCTTAGAACAGTGTACAGATGGATTTTTTTTCTTTTGTTATGATATTAGAGTGCTTTTAAGATAGAAATACTGACCATTTTGAGATATTGGGGTCAACCAAAGCTGCTTTAACACCCATAGATATTTCAAAAATATTATAGTTAAGGATAGCATTTAATTGCTATTCTACAGGAGCATTTTAATTAACAGTTTTGAGGCTCTTAGCATCAGTGATTGAAATCTTGCTGTTCTTTTCCTGTCTTCCTTACGGGGGTTATACGTTCTTAGCAGTGAAAAGAATTGTGATTGTGGTTGTCGGACCAAACACAGGAAGCACAGGATTAGAATCACCAGGGGAAAGCTCTGAAATCAGAGGCAGAAAGAGGAATGTAGGGATTCAAGTTTATGAGAAAGACCTAGAAATAGAGACCACCTGGGGAACCCAACTGTTGACTCTTCCGTTTCTCCTTTAAGGGTCCAGTCTTGCTAATGTCTAATCAGAATTGATGTCTGTAGACATCTTTTAAAATGGACATGTATAGATTGTTAGTATTTCAGGATGGTGATATAAACTCTAAAGATAACAAACTTATGTGTTGCCAGAAGCAAGGGACTGGCTGTTTTCTCTCTAGTACAGAGAATGTGACCGTAGTCATGTACCTACCCTGGGTATTGGCAGGTAAGGAGAAGACAGGCGGAGATATGCTGCTGCTTAGTGTGGTGGCGGCTCTTTTTTTAAGGTCTGTGACCCTCACCATGTAAATTGGGAACTTATAGCTTGTATCTCCGTGCTGTTCCTTCCCACCAATCTGCAACACAATCTAAAAATCTGAAGATAGCATGACATTTAAACTATTAGCTTAAATAATTAATTAATTAAACTCGTTGCCTTCTTTTGATGCCAGCTAAGCAATATGAGGTTCCTATTATATATTGTACAGGTTCTTTTACACTTAGGTGATGAATTTTTAGTAATTTTTCTTTATGTATTTTCTTTGCTTATGATGTCAATAATTCACATTTATTATTTAATAATGAAAAATAGACATTTCTAGAAAAACAGCCTTGTTTAGCATTTTCTTTTTTTTACGATTATAATTATAAGAAAACTCTTATTTTATTAAACTCTTAAATTAACTCAGAGCAAAATTGACTTTTTTCGTTATGCCGTTCTAAGAATTGTAACACATACATAGATTATGTAACCACTGCCACAGTCCAAATATACAGTAGTTCCATCACCCCCAAAATTCCCTTCTGTGATCACTATTCTGTACTCTTCTCTGCCCCCAACCATCTTCTGGCAATTTGATCTGCTCTCCATCACTGTAGTTTTATCTTTTCAAGTGTCATATGAATGAAATCATATATAATTTAACCTCTAGAGACATTCAACCTAATACCTTTTGATAGTTATTGAAGGTGTTGTTTGTATTAATAACATGGATGCTTTTAAAAGCTGCTTTTACAGAGTTCCAAATAAATGCATTTTTCCCTATGTAAATATACCATGGACCAAGTGATAATTTTGATGTTTCTTACTAGAAACAGCCTATCTTAAACTCCAAGGCCAAAAAAAAAAAAAATTTAATTTCATCTCTATTACAGTAACAATGTGGAAAAAAAGATAAGACTTTATTTCAAAAACACATTTGCTTGAGGTTTTATCAGAGAGTATTTTTTGGGCACCTGGGTGGCTCCGTCAGTGGGTTGAGCCTCTGCCTCTTCGGCTCAGGTCATGATCTCAGGGTCCTGGGATAGAGTCCTGAATCTGGCTCTCTGCTCAGCAGGGAGCCTGCTTCCCCTCTCTCTCTGTCTGCCTCTCTGCCTACTTGTGATCTCTTCTCTCTCTGTGTCAAATAAACAAATAAAATCTTTAAAAAAAAAAAAAGCATTTTTAAATTACATTAAAAAATAGTGTTTCTTATTAGACCTTTCAACCATTTTTATGTTCAGGAATTAAAGATATGTACTATTAGTGTATTTAAAGGTAAGAGTTGGATTTTAACAAATATAGTTTATATTAATGATCATTTAATTATTGACGGGAGCCAGAGTGATCCGAGATACCCGTTAATAGCGCTGTAATCTTAGGTAGTTGAGTTAATCACTTCTTACCTATTAAAAAAAAATCAATAAAAGCATGCATTTCATTGGTTTTGTATTATTAAATAGCATATATGAAGCTCTTTGCATAATTCTTTTACTCATCAAGGGCTAGTGGAAGCTATTCATATTATTTAATTCCTTTTTAATTCCACATAAAAATGTTCCAAACTTGTTTAATGTTCTACTTCTATGTGTATTATCTGGTGTTAAATTAAAAATATAGGACCATGCACAGTAGCCCATGTAGAGTATGATCCTTTTGTTTAAATGCTTTTAAGTGAATGAATTTTAAAAATTCTAGAATTAAATTTTGAAAGATATTGCAACCAGTTTCTTTTCCTGAACAGTAGAATTTTCACGTATTATAAAATATCAAAGGATTTTTGTCAGTGTACTAAGATTTTGGTGATTTTAATTTTGTTTTTGCTTATTTGCACAAGTTGTTCTGGAGTAAATGGACATTCCTTTTTTGCTAGGAAAGATAAAAGTTACTTATTATGTTCATCTTAAAATATCGTTTCATTTCTCACTTGTACAACAGAGCTAATAAATATGGCCAAAGTTTTTTTATTGAAGATAAAATATCTTTTATTAATATATTTTGTTAAAGTTAAAAAAAGTGTAACAACATTATTATCCCCAGTGCATTTGTTTGGTCTAAATACAATTATTTGTGAGCTTGTTTATCATGTGGCTCTATCCTGAAGAAATCTGAAAACCTGAAACATACAAATCATACCATGTAGGTACATTTTCAGCAGTGTCATTTAAAAAACATGGTTCAAGATGAATGCATCTTGATGACTAAATTAAGTAGTTAAAATATTGGTTTGTTTTTTAGTAATTCAATTTGAATATCATTTTGAAGAAAGTAGAAAAATACCTAACTTAATTTTACTTTAAACAACGGTTATCTATACACATACTTAATTATTTTAAATAAATAATTAGAAGTTTATGTCCTTATCTAGCAAAGGATAAGGGCGCCGGGGTGGTTCAGCCAGTTGAGCATCTGACTCTTGGTTTCAGCTGAAGTCAGGATCTCAGGGTTGTGAGATACAGCCCTGTGTGGGGCTCCATGCTCAGCAGGGGTTCTGCTTGAGATTCTCACTCTCCCTCTCCTGCTGCCCCTCCCCACTCATCACTGGGGGTATTCCAAGGGTTTAGAAGCCTGCTCTTACAAACCTGGGACAAAGACCATATATATACATACATATATACATATATCTCTCTCTATATATATTTAGTGAATTTTCTTTTTTTTAAGATTTTTTTCTTTATTTATTGACAGAGAGAGAGAGATCACAAGTAGGCAGAGAGGCAGGCAGGGAGAGAAGGAGATGCAGAGAGAGGAAGTTTGCATCCCCCACTGAGCAGAGCTTGATGCAGGGCTCAATCCCAGGACCCTGAGACCATGACCTGACCTGAGCCAAAAGCAAAGCCTTAACCCACTGAGCCACCCAGGTGCCCCACATAAATAATTTCTGAAGTTGCTTCTGTGATTCTCATGGTGTAAGCACCTCAGGATGCTGAAGTAATCTCAGTGTTTAAAGGTAATCTTTATACATTAAAGAGTATACATTGTACTTTTCAAAAAACAAAGCCCTTATGGCAGGGCAGGGGGCCCATCTTGTGCTTTTCCCCTATAGGAGTAATACACTCTAACCTGGAAGGTGGACTTAGACATAGTATGTTGATCTCCAGTGTGATGTCTCCCTGAGGAATTGTCTAGAATAATATGGAGTACATTGATTTTTCCTTATGAGCTGACTTTAAAACCAAATTCTCCCCACAGAGAAGATGCGATTTCCCCGTAAATACGTATATGTGACAAGTTTCAGAACATCAGTTTCAGGTCTGCCTTTGGCAACTCATTTTTTTTTTTTTTTCAAAAGGAAATGAATAGTAGTAGATTTGTGCTGGAGTGAAGTGATCAGATGACAGATAAAGGGGATATGTGTTGCATTATATATGACATTTTTGGAGACTCAGCTTGTAATTTTTTTATAAGATTCTTCTAGGGATCTGATTTTCTAATTCTTATTTCTTAGGGCAAAAAGTCTCAACTATGTTAAGTACCATCTATCTGAGGATTCCTGGAGTTTAAAACGGTGTTCAGGAGTTGATATATCATTTTATAATTGGAGTTAATTAGGGAATGGGAAAAACATGTAATATTCATATATTTATTCAAATGTTTTTCTTTGGACTATTATAAATATTTTCAGAAAGAGGTTGTGCACATCACTATGTGGTCTCACTTTGGCTCAGTTTGCCTGTTTGGTGAAAGATCAGTTGGAACAGAGCATCATGGGTTCTGATGCTGTTAGGCCCTGTTCATCTGTGTGATTTGTAGCGAGTGTCTTCCAGTCAATTCCTTCTTTATAATAAAACTGTGAGTTTGAACCAGATAGTCTCTGAGTTTCTTTCAGCTTTAAAAGCTGGTAGTTCAAAAAAAAAAAAAAAAAAAAAGCCTATAGTTCTGTAAGTTTTCTCAGTTCAATTATATCACCTTTGAAGTGCCATTTGATTAATAACTATTTTTGTGTTTAATGAAGATGAATGTTTTCAATCTATAATGATAATCAGAACTAATGTTATTTAAAATAGTTGTTTTTATACCTGTTTATTTAACAAAATGAGTAATGTTTCATGTCATTCACACAGAATTCTATAGAAGCTATTTCTCTTTGTTTATTACCATTGAAATGAAGAGATTTATATAATTTTTTTATTTTATATACTTGAATGGGAACAGTGATTTGTATTAAAGGTTTTGAAAATGAGACTTCTTCCATGATACTGTTCTGCAATGTAAATATTTCTATGATAGCCTTTGTCATATTTTATAACAATTAAATGTGGACTTCTTTCTCTCAAAAAGTTCAGAGACTGTATCTTAATTACCAAAGTTTATATTTCAATATCTGCAGTGATCCCTGCCAAAGAATACTGATTTAATATCTGTTAAGTGAACAAATTAATGAATGATGAGTGAATGGTATGCCATTTTAGAAACCAGAGGGGAGATAGTTTTAAAGAAAGGAGTTGTACATTGTGTCAAATATTAGATAGATTATTAGATGTGATCTAAAAGGACCGTTGGGTTTAATCCATTAAAAGTAAAGATAGATTGCACTGAACAAATTAAAAATCAAATGGAAGCAGTGAAGTTAGACCTCTTAAGAAGCATAGTTATATAAAGGAGAAATCTAAGGCAGAAGAATAAATGTTGTACATATATGAAAGGCACTGTTTTTAAATCTTTAAATATGTTACTAGTATATAATTTTTGAAGGCTATGCTGAAGGATCCAATGGAGATGCTGGAGGAGGAAGTAGTCAGGGTAAGTAGTGGAGTGACAAATCAGAGGAGGGAGAAGATAAAAGTAGTGGCACAAAAGAATTGATATTTTTGGGAAGGCATAGATGTTTGAGTTCTTTGGAAAAGATAATTTAAAAAAAAATGAGAGGTGCGTGGGTGGTTCACTCAGTTGCGCATCTGACTCTTGGTTTCAGCTCAGATCATGGTCTCATGGGTAGTGTGATAGAGTTCCATGTCCAGGCTCTATGCTCGGCAGGGAGATGGCTTTAAGATTCCCTCCCCCTGCCCCTTCCCCAACTCATGTGTTCTCTCTCTCCCTCTCTCTCAAATAAATAAATCTTTTAAGAATTATTTTTAAAAAGAAAATGAATGCGTGTAAAAGAGGGCAAAATGAAGAAATTTATTCCAAATTAGAAAGACTTAAAGTGGAGGCTGTGACTTCTCTGTGAAGACAATGTTCGTTGTCCATTCTCATACATAATGACTTGCAAAAATAATCTCTTCTTGCCTAATAGCCTGAAGGAATCTTTATACTACCATATTGGAACGCTCTGAAGTAAGTGGGTATTGCATAGTCACTCTCTTAAAAAATGGCTGTACACTCTTGAAATATTCCTCAGTGAACCTTATTCAGCTATTACCTTTAGTCCTAAATGCAGAGAAGTTTTCAATGATATTTTTTTCCCTAATACTATATCACCTGTAATTACCTGTATAATAAAAACAAAATAATGCATTGGCATTCTCCTTATTATTTTTATTTTATATGCTGGTTTAATCATTTTTTACTTATTTGATTTTATGATCAGAGAACATCTATGCAATTAACCCTTGGTTTATATTAGCATACTTTATTCTTCTTAGTAACTTACCACTTTCAGATTCATTCAGTTTTTATGTTCTACTGGATTTTTAGAATTTTCAGTTCATGTCCCCCAAGTTATATTTATTTTTCTGCAGTGCTTGGCACCAGACAATTGCTACAAAGCTAGGTCTGAAAAACATGCGGGCCCATCCTCTTCTTAAGAGATAAGAAAACTTTAGAATTAAAGAAGTTGTGTCAATATTAACTTATTAAATGATTTTTATCTTTGATGCTATCTCTATTTTCTGTCACTAGCAAAAAAAAAAATGTGAACATGGAGTATTTGTTACAGTTAAAAGAAAGCCTAGCCAGAATCCACTGGAAACAAAAGGCTGTCCCCTGGATGCTGGGTATTATTGTTCGCACTTTGGTGGAATGAATTGGCTCCGTCCATATTTGCTGTTTATCTCAAGTCTCAGATGATAAACCTCAAGTAGAAGCACCCAAATGGCTGAATGTGTGGGTGCTCAAGCCGTTAAAGATCAGGGTAAACATCTGACTTCTTTGCAATGAAATGCAGATATTTCCTTCTCAGGAAGGAGACCCATCCACCCGTCCGTCCCTCTAACAACTCTCTCTCCTAACTCAGTTAGCTCAAGTAGTGACCACTTTAGCTCAACTTGTCAGTGAGATCTTGCTAGGTAGGGAATTTTAGGAGAAACAGAAAAGAGGAAGGTTTATACTTGTACATATAAAGTTTCGGAGCAGTAGAAAGTAACCCCGCCCTTTTTTTAAACCAACAGACCCAAGAGAGAAAAGGAAGAACTTCAGAGGGGTAAGAGAGAAAAGAACCAAGAAGAGTAAGAAAGGGGTATAGATAAGAAGAGTGAGTCTATGGCCATTCAAGTCTTCTTTGTTATCTTAATTCCTGAGACTCGGTTCTTTTCCCATCCTTGAATTTTGTGAGATACTCATTATTCTTATAATAATCTATCCTTAGTAGTGAAGTAAATTCAAGTTGTTTGTTAACTCTGGTTGCTGTAAATACGTTCCTTATTTGTAGGTCAATTAAAATGCATAAAATACGGTGGGGTTTGATGTGGGTGAGATAGTGAAATATTTATATAGGTTTTACATTTATAAACTTAAAATTATGAAATAAATTCTACCATAAATAATGCCCTATAGGTTGGTATACTACGCAAATTATATTAAAAAGGAGAGAAAACAGAAATTACACACTTGGAAAACGCTGTTGTGTTTTACTTTGAAGAATTAGTAGTATTCTGATACTTAACTTACAAACAATAGGTTATTTCTAGTTTAACAAATTACTTGCTTATCTGAGTACTTTTCTTCTGGAAATACTTTGAGCTTAGTGTGTCTACATTCAAAGTACAGAGTATCTAAAATTCTCTAGGGTTAATGCAATCTGGTCAGCCTCTCTGGAAAACAGTATGGCGGTTCCTTAAAAAGTTAAAAATAGAACTACCCTACAATTCAGGAATTGCTCTATTAGGCATTTACCCAAGGAATAAAAAATACTGATTTGGGGGGCACTTGGGTAGCTCAGGCCATTGAGCACCGACTCTTGATTTTGGTTTAGGTCATGATTTCAGGGTCCTGGGATCGAGCACTGTGTGGAACTCTGTGCTCAGTGTGCAGGCTTCAGGATACTGTCTCTCCCTCTCCCTCTGCCCCTTCCCCTGCTTCTTCATGTTCTTGAAAATAAATTTAAAAATCTTAAAAAAAAAATACTTACCCAAAGGGACCCATGTACCCCACTGTTTATAGCAGCATTATCAACAGTAGCCGGGTTAGGGAAAGAGCACAAATGACCATCAACTGATGTATGAATAAAGAAAATGCGGAGGGGGGGGGGGCGCGTGCACACACACACACACACGCACACACACACACACACACACACACACACACACACACTAGAATATTACTCAGCCATAAAAATGAACTCTTGCTATTTGCAACGATGTGAATGGGCCTAGAGAGTATTAAGCTAAGTGAAATAAGTTAGAGAGAGAAAATTACCATATACTCTCACTCATGTGGAATTTAAGAAATGTAACAGATGAACGTGGGGGTAAAAAAGAGAAAGGCAAACAATAAAACACTCTTAACTGTGGAGAACAAACTGAGGCCTGCTCAAGGGGAAGTGGGCCAGGGTGGGGGGCTAAATGGATGATGGGGATTAAGGAGGGCACTTGTGATGAGCGCTGGGTATTGTATGGAAGTGATGAATCACTAAATCCTATACCTGAAACTAATACTACCCTGTATGTTAACTGCCTTGAATTAAATAAAAATTTAGAAGAAAAAAGAATAATCCCAGGATTCAAGTAAAGTTTTCCTGTGCAGCATACTATTATTTTCAATTAAACTCACACTAAACTTTTCTTTTCTTTTTTTTTTAGGAGCCTTCTTTCTTAAAAGCTTTTCTAAATATCTGTCTGAACTTTTAAGTATTAAGAATGATACTGATAGCGGATGTTTTAAATTGGATAATTTTTACCATTAAAATGTGTACAATGTCTTCTTAATTCTAGAGGTATAACAGCTAGTTTCTATAAAAGATGCCCGTATTGGGGCACCTGAGTGGCTCAGTGGGTTAGGCCTTTGCCTTCGGGTCAGGTGATGATCTTAGGGTCCTGGGATCGAGCCCCACATTGGTCTCTCTGCTCAGCGGGGAGCCTGCTTCCCCCTCTCTCTCTCTGCCTGCCTCTCTGCCTACTTGTGATCTCTGTCTGTCAAATAAATAAAATCTTAAAAAAAAAAAAAGATGCTAGTATTTCCAGAACTGTAATTCTGAATTATATTCACAACTTCTGAATTGGTATCACAAGTTATTATTAGCAATGTTATCACTTTTTTTTTTTTTAACTTTTTATTTTTTATAAACATAAATGTTATCACTTTTTAACTTATATATATGATCAGAAGAATAGATATCTTTTAAATTAGTTCACCAGATTTATTTGTTTTTAATTGTTGGAAAGTTCCCACATGGAACTTTGTTTTTATGACTAGTGATTTTACACTTCCCAGCATGGTAAGGACCTATTCCAAACTCTGTGCATTACTTTTCTTCACCCCCGAACTCCTGGTTCCCTCTCACGTCACCCCACTGATCGGAATTCTACATCTTCTTCCTCTCCCTTTTCATGATTCATCCCTGAGTATCTTTCATGCTCTTCTTTCCTTGAACTCTATATATCCTTTTCTAGTATCTACCTCAAAACGGTTAAGGCAGATAGGAAATGAGATAGCATCTATACAATGATTGACATGCTTTAGGTGTTCAATGGATACAAAATTTCTCTTTAATGAAGTATATACATTTGAAACTCTGTCTTGGCTTTAATCAAACCATGAACACAATGGGTTATGTTTCATGATGTTTCATAATAAAACTTCTTTTGAAAAACAGTGGAGAAGCTTTGGAAAGTGCTGTGTGTATTTTTTTTTTTTAAGATTTATTTATTTATTTTGAGATAGCAAGTGTGTGCACAAGCAGGGGGAGGAGCAGAGGGAGAGGAACAAGCCGACTCTGCACTGAGCACAGAGTCTAAAGCAGGGCTGGATCCCATGACCCTGAGATCATGACCTGAGCCAAAATCAGGAGTCAAGCACTTAACATACTGAGCCACCCAGGTGCCCCAGAAAGTGATGGTTTTTACGTGGAAGGCAGAACTTGGTAGTTTGCATCTGTTACTAATTCTATCAGAACTCTATTGTAACTGACACGAAGAGATTCCTTAGACCATCTCAGTCAGTGCTCCAGAAAACATGAAAATTATTCATCAAGAGAAGCCTAACCTTTCATGTACATAGATTTAGGAACCCCTGAAGTACCTTGAACAACATCTCTGCACACCCATGGTTTTCTCCTGAACCACATTTTATTAAGTTCATGCCTCTCCTTACGGCATTCTCATACCATAAGTAAACCTCCTATCAAAATCTTGCTAAAGTATGAGTTTAGTTGAATATTTGTAAAATTTTTAGCTATCTAAAGATGGGATTTTCATATATAATTAAATTATTTTCTATGGCAATTTCTATGATACAGGATATTTGTCAATTTGGCAACTCTTAGAATGCTTAATGGGAGTCCTCATAATAAACTCCAACACCAAATATTGAAGTTGTTATCATTGGGTTATAGCATTTAGGATGATTTTTTTTTTTTTCTTAAGAGCTGTCTTTTCTGTCTTTCATGCTATCATGTCTGGAGGCAACCTCATCTTCCTGAAACTGATCTTTTAGAAGCTGCCAGTAGGGTCTGTCTGCAAAGCAAAACTTACCCTGCCACATTTCGCAGGTTAAAACCCAGAGTGGCTCCTAATTTTGCTAAAATAAGATGGCTATTCTTCCCAGTTGAGTTTTAAAACCCCCAGAGGCTACTCCTGGGGATGTTTTTGGCATCATTCTTGCTGTTGTCTACCTTACACTTTTTGCTAGTTACTTGCCCTCCACAGTAAAGCCTGTTTCTTATTGTGTGTTTTTGCTGAATTCATCCACCTTCACCAGGATAATTATTTAAACTTTAAAACTCCTTCAGATTTCTCCTCTTTAAAATGAATCCAACAAATGTTTTTATTGAGTAGCTACTAATTTTATGATGGGAAAAAGCAGAAACAGTACAGCTGCCCTAGCCTCCTGTCTAAAGGGGAAGCAAATACTGCTCAGATACTCAAAGAAATATAAATACAAAAAGTTAGTAAGACCTGTGAAGTGAAAAGATGAGATTCAGAGAAAACTTTTCCTGAGGAAGTCCAGAACTTCTTCAGTCCAGAACTTGGCCTTAGCCGAGTCAAAGGAAGGACAGAGTGGGGTGGTGGCTGAAGAGCTCCTGGACAATAGCTTTTCTACCATAGCAAGAGTCAAGTAAGGACTTCTCTTGGTACTCCCGTATCACTGTATGCACATCTCAGTCTTGACACTGATCTCATTAATTTGTTATTTCTACTTACTTCACCAAAGAGATTGTAGAATTTTTGGAGCATGTCTAATTTATTCTTGCTTATTCAGTCATAGTTGCCTGTCACATAAAAGGCACCCAAAACTGTTCTTATGAATTATTAGCTTATATCCTAATTGAAGTGTTATGCCTCAAACTAGTGGGTTTAAATTAGTTCCAATATCATAAGGGAAAAGTGGGACTTAAGAATCAGCATATTATGTTCATGCATTTTGCTTTGTCATCTCATATACTATATGAGATCTTTTCTCCTGTATAAGATGCAATAGAAATAGATACTTTCATTTTAAATGAATGATAGAAATAATTTTGGCATATTCTTACGCTTAAATTTATTTAAATTAATTTATAAAATTAATAAAATAAATTTATTAAAATTGAATTAAGTAAACTATTGCACTGAAATAGCTAAGGTATATACAGAAATAAGCAATTAAGTTCTCATTTAGGATAAAATCTCCTTTATTGTAATTCATGCAGAATGCCTTTTGCATAAAAAGTGGTTAGCTGATATTTACTCTTCCCTGATCAGAAGTATCAATAGATTAAATTTATCAGTGGTTTTCAGATAGATGCATTCTGTTAAATTTTCTTTTCTTTTCTTTTTTTAAGAATTTATTTATTTACTTGACAGAGAGTGAGAGAGCACAGAGAATAGTAGAGGGAGAGGGTGAAGGAGAGGGAGGGGCAGGCTCCCCCTGAGCAGGGAGCCCAATGCTGGGCTAGATCCCAGGATCCCGGGATCATGACCTGAGCCAAAGGCAGGCACTTAACATCTAAGCCATCCAGGAGCCCCTTGTGTTAAATTTCCTGAATTTAAGCTTCTATATTGCCCAAGAAATCATGCCCATAATGTTCAAATGTGAGGCGCTGGCACTGAAACTTTAACTTTTGGGTCCTGTGACCTCTCTTCCTCTCCTCCGCTTTCTGTTGCCTGTAAGTATAAGGCTACATGATGCTGAAAAATAGTACAGGCAAATTGTTGGCACATTTAAGGTATATTAAGATATTTAGAGCTATATATTTAAGATCTGAAAAAGCCTTCTGTGTGAGAGTCCACTTTCTAAGTGTAGGCTCTTAATAGACATTTATAGATGTTTATAAATAAGTCAATCCACTTTTTCTTTAACAAAGAAGTAAGACATCCTGATAAATCACCTTGTTCTTTTCAAAACATATATGATCCTCGGCTAATATTATATAAGAAGAGTCAAATGGTGAGAACATTTCAATACTTATAACTAATATGTGATTACCTATTGCTTTTCACATATAATTCTATGCCCAGTGCTAAAGGATTTTTTAAAATTTAATTTTATTTTTTCAGCGTTCCAAATTTCATTGTTTATGCACCACACCTATGATCCATGCAATACATGCCCTCCTTAATACCTACCACCAGGCTCTCCCAACCCCTCACCACCCTCCCCTCCAGAACCCTCAGTTTGTTTCTCAAGAGTCTGCAATTTCTCATGGTTCATCTCCCCCTCCAGTTTCCCTCAAATCACTTCTCCTCTCCATCTTCCCATGTCTTCTGTGTTATTCCTTATGCTTCACAAGTAAATGGAAGCTGATGATCATTGACTCTCTTTCTTGATTTATTTCACCCAGTATAATCTCCTCCAGTTCCTTCCATGTTGATACAAAAGTTGTGAATTCATCCTTTCTGATGGAAGCCTAATACTCCACTGTATATATGGACCATATCTTTGTTATCTATTTATCTGTTGAAGGGCATCTTGACTCTTTTCACAGTTTGGCAACTGTGGCCATTGCTGCTATGAACACTGGAATACAGATGGCTTTTCTTTTTACTATGTCTGTATCTTTAGGGTAAATACCCAGTAGTGCAATTTCAGGGTCATAGAGTAGCTCTATTTTTTCATTTCCTTTTTTAAAAAAATTATTTTTTAAAATTTCTTTTCAGTGTTCCAGAATTCATTGTTTATGGACCACACGCAGTGCTCCATGCAACATGTGCCCTCCATAACACCCACCACCAGGCTCACCTAACCTCCCACCCCCCTCCCCTCCAAAAACCCTCAGTTTGTTTCTCAGAGTCCACAGTCTCCTATGGTTCATCTCCCTGTCTAGTCTCCCCCAATTCACTTCTTCTTCCCATCTCCCCATGTCCTCTGTGTTATTCCTTATGCTCCACAAATAAGCAAAACCATGATAATTGACTCTCTACTTAGCTTATTTCACTCAGCATAATCTCTTCTAGCCCTTTCATGTTGATAAAAAAGTTGGGTATTCATCCTTTCTGATGGAGGCATAATACTCCATTGTATATATGGACCATATCTTTTTTATCCATTCATCTGTTGAAGGGCATCTTGGTTCTTTCCATAGTTTGGCAATTGTGGCCATTGCTGCTATGAACATTGGAGTACAGATGGCCTTTCTTTTCACTACATCTATATCTTTGGGGTAAATACCCGAAGTTTTTAGGGTAGTGCAATTGCAGGGTCATAGGGTAGCTCTGTTTTTAATTTCTTAAGGAATCTCCACACTGTTTTCCAAAGTGGCTGCAACAACTTGCATTCCCACCAACAGTGTAAGAGGGTTCCCCTTTCTCTGCATCCTCTCCAACACATGTTGTTTACTGTCTTGTTGATTTTGGCCATTCTATGCGTTTTGATTTGAATCTCCCTAATGGCTATTGATGATGAACATTTTTTTTGTATATCTGTTAGCCATGTCTTCTTTGGAGAAATGTTTGTTCATGCCTTCTGCCCATTTTTTGACATGATTATCTTTTTTGTGTGTGTTGAGTTTGAGGAGTTCTTTATAGATATTGGATATCAGCCCTTTGTCTGTACTGTCATTTGCAAATTTCTTCTCCCATTCCGTGGGTTGCCTCCTTGTTTTGTTGACTGTTTCCTTCGCTGTGCAGAAGCTTTTGATCTTGATGAAATCCCAAAAGTTTATTTTCACTTTTGTTTCCTTTCTTTAACTTTGTGGTCAAATAATCTTTGACAAAGCAGGAAAAATATACAGTGGAAAAAAGATAGTCTCTTAAATAAATGGTGCTGGGAAAATTGGACAGCTATGTGTAGAAGAATGAAACTCGACCATTCTCTTACACCATACACAAAGATAAACTCGAAATGGATAAAAGACATCAGTGTGAGGCAGGAATCCATCAGAATCCTAGAGGAGAACATAGGCAGTAACCTCTTTGACATTAGCCACAGCAACTTCTTTCAAGACATGTCTCCAAAGGATTTTCTTTTCTTCTCTTTTCCTGTCTGCCTGTCTCTCCCCGCCTACTCTCTCTTCTTTTTTTTTTTTTCTTTTTTTTTTAAGATTTTATGTATTCACTTGACAGGCAGAGATCACAAGTAGGCAGAGAGGCAGGCAGAGAGAGGGAGGAGGAAGCAGGCTCCCTGCTGAGCAGAGCACCTGATTCAGGGCTGATCCCAGGACCTTGAGATCCGGGAATCCCAAGCCAAAGGCAGAGGCTTAACCCACTGAGCCACCCAGGCACCTCCACTCTCTCTTCTTTCTGTCTCTGCCTCTGTCTCTCTTTCTTATACACATATACATGTTCCACACAGAGTTTTGTCTTTTGAAAAAGAGATGCCAGTACTTTGACAATGTTTTAAACTACTTAGCCATACTATCTCTGGTAGCTCTCCTATTTCAACCATATCTCACCTTTCTTGCATCCCAGTCTCTGGTACCTGTATTCCCCAAGGCCCAGGCCTAGGCCAATAAATGTCAGCTAAGAAGACAAGAACGAGAAAGAAGGTGCACAGCTCTCCTGCCTCTGTTAATGTGAAGCATGAGAGCATGCGCTGTATTTTCAGTGGAGGAGGCCACATAGGTCAACTCACAAATTAACATTTGAATTTTTTATTCAGACCAAATGAATCTATTGAAGCAGGATGATAATTAGAGTGGATGTGTGTCAACATTGGTCTGGGGGAAAAATGAGGCAGAAGACTGCAAAAAACTTAGCATCGTAGAACAAACACTGGATAGGAGAAAGAAATGAAATGTAAAAATCATTTAAGAAATAGGATTGCTTTGCCATTTTTGAGGTTTGCAACCCCCCACTCAAGTGTGAAGATGTTTTTCTTTTGATGTTTGATGTTCTCCTCTAGCAAGTAACACTTGAACCCATTCTTAAGTCTATAATTACTGAACCCTAAAAGAAAAAGTCTTACAGTGTTATCTTGAGTATAATTTTTAATATATGTATAATGTTCCCTTAGATTGAAGTCATGATTTTCATTGTGCAATAGGAAAACACAAATTTAACTTTGGGATAAAAAAATATTTTCTTTCCAAATGAATAAAATGTTGGAGAATCCATAATATACAACAACTCCATGGAAATCCAATCTTACATCATCTTTTCTTGCCCTCTAATTTCCTCACCATTTAAAATATGTACACACACACACAGACATACAGTGCTGCCACCACAACCACGTTCCTTTTTTAAACATAGGAACGAGGCTGTTTCACACTTATTTTTGAAATGTAGTTGGCTGTTTACTTGAGTTCTGTACCAGTTAGAGCATCCTGAAGCAGTCTTGACTTTTTTAAAGAAATGAGGGATGGCATTTTCTCTGATTTAAAATTGTTTCAGCTATATGAGGAGTTTGAGAAACAAGACAGAGGATCACAGGGGAAGGGAGGGAAAAATTAACCAAGACAAAACCAGAGAGGGAGACAAACCATAAGAGACTCTTAATCTCAGGAAACAAACTGAGAGTTGCTGGAAGTGAGGGGTGTGGGAGGGACGGAGTGGCTGGGGGATGGACACTGGGGAGGGTATGTGCTATGGTGAGCGCTGTGAATTGGGTAAAACTGGTGAATCATAGATCTGTACCCCTGAAACAAATAATACATTGCATGTTAGTAAAAAAAAAAAAAAATGGGTTCAACCATTGCATGAAGTACAACATTTTAAAAAAAATACAACTTTTTTTTTTTTAATTTTTAGGACCATCAACTTAGGGGTGGATTTAAGAAGAGTTTAAGCTATTCAAATAGCTCTCTGTTTTAATTCAAAAACTTATAAAAACAAGTTTTATGCTTTTTCTAGGGCAGAAAGTACTCTATTTCAACATACTCCTCTTAAACTGGCACTCAAGTCACTGTCGAATGAAACATGCATGTATTCATAATGTGTATTACAGTATGTGCTCCCTCAGGCCCCCGTACCTGGAGGGTAAACCCGCAGGTCCTAACCCATTTTCACCAGCTCTTCCCAATTGTCATTATAGGACTTTAAATAGCACAAGGCGAAAAATATATGTTTATAAAAAATAAAAAATTAAAAAAAAAAAAAGAAACATTAAGATATTGGAAAAAAAAATAGCACAGGGCTGGCCACAACTTCAAGTATTTCATAATTCTCCAGAAATGTCTCAAGAGTCCCCCAAACAAACCCTTTGAGCTACGGTGATCTTCATCAGTGGTCCTGGCTTCGTTGACTGTCCTAGCCTCATTGATGTACATGACTCTGTAGCTTTGGGATTTCACTGTGGTGGGTTTGTCTCTGCTTCCACCTCAATGCCAGCCCCATGCTGCTTCAGGTAGATGTGTGGGAATTTTTTTATTTATGTACAATTAGCAGCAATTTATTTGTGTTTTGCTTATTTGGATTTCCTAACTATTTTCAGTGAACTCTATCAAATTATAATTTATATGAAAATAGATTTACATTTAAGTAGTCAGTATAGTATGTCACAGTAACTGTGCACCAATCCTTCATTTGTTCTAAATACTGGTGTAAGGTCCAAGCTGCACAAATTGAGAAACACAGAGAATGTTTGGAAAATAATGAATATTATTCTGTATTTTAATTTAGTCATGAGAAGAACCAGGTATCATAAGATAATATTTCTTACATGCTAGATGGAGTTAATCATCTATATGTTCTTTGAGAAATGAGCCACAATTTGGGGATCCCAAGAAGCTTTATTTGATAATCCTGATAGAAACTCATCTGCAAAGATGATCTGTGTGTAAATGGGATATCTTTAGAATAACAAGATAATATCTCAAAAACTTTCTAAGGATTACTAATTTTAAGCACATGATTATTTTTTAAGCACTGCTACTTTTTAGGCATGCCATTTTTTCAGGCAAGACCACCTTGGGAGTACACTATAGTTGTGCCATCCTGGGGCTTTGATTTAAGAATTACTTTAGTTTACCAAAATATATACATTTCTTGTCAGCAAAAGTAAGTTAGCCTCTATAAATTTTTTCTCCATTCTATAATGTACATCCTCAATACATATATTTTTAAAATTTATAGCACTCTGTTATGACCACTTCAAAAATGCACTGTAGATTTTAGGCTAAAATATTGTTTATCTGCATGTTATATCAAATAGCATCAATTCAGTGTACAATATAATTTTTACAATGGTATTTTCAAATCTAGATAAATATGTCAGAAAATTAAATATATTTCCTTCTTAAATAGTCTTTAAAATAGAGGCTATTTATTTTGTTATTTAAAATAAATCACGGTGTGGTGATATTACACTTCTACCTATTAATGACTTAACAAAATTGAATTATAAACATATTAATACAGTAATTTTTTTCAATTAAGGGAGAGCTGTGTTGATGACTGCGATGAAATTTGACCTAGGTACAATTCTATATTCCTATCTCTCAGATGTTAAAGAATGAGAGCAGAAAATTTCTGTGTCACCTTTTTGGCTAGTAAGAGAAAAAAATAGGGTATGTATTATATTTTGTTTCTGTTAGCTATGTAGAACTCTTAAAAATATCCATGAAACCTTTTAACATTTTTTAAGTTTTTCTTTACATTCTCGTTAGTTTGGGCGCCTAGGTGGCTCAGTGGGTTAAGCCTCTGCCTTTGTCTGGGGTCATGATCTCAGGGACCTGGGATCAAGCCCCACATCGGGCTCTTTGCTCAGAGGGGGCTTGCTTCTCCCTTTCTCTCTCTGCCTGCCTCTAACCTACTTGGGATCTCTGTCTGTCAAATAATTTTTTTAAAAAAATCCAGTTAGTTAACATATAGTGTACTATTAATGTGAGGTGTACAATATAGTGACTCAATACTTCTATACAACACCCAGTGCTCATCACAACAAGTGTACTCCTTAATCCCTACCACCTATTTAACCGATTCTCTACCTGTACCTCCCCCCCACCATCATTCCCCACCCCTAATCATCAGGTAGTCCTCCACAAGTAAGAGTCTGTTTCTTGGTTTGCCCCTTATCACATATTTTTTACTACTATCACTAAAATGTTTCATCTCTGATGAAGTAAAAGAAAATATCATATTGCACACCCAACCATATTATGTGGGCCAAATAAATGAAATTAGAAGTAAATTTGGATGTAATCATAAAATTGTGACCTACGGCCACTGATTCCCAAGTATATGACTTGTAACTGGAAACTCACCATCCTTCAAGGAACTTGTTGATGCCTTTTCCCAGGGTAATTCACTTGGCTCTTGAGAAATGTAGTACATTAGTCAGATCTCAATGTGTAAGGCTTAGAGCATTAATTTGTTCATACAAATTAGGCCATAGCTTTTCTATAGACATCTTTCCTGGGACTCAGATGATATTAGAGAAGTAATTTATGGCCAGTAAGTACATTTTTGCATAAGCATTAATTCTCTCAGACCATTAATACTTTTAAGTAAATTACCCATTTAGTGAGCTAAATGCTATTTAATTTGAGAAGGCTTAGTTATAGTCTGAAAGTATTTAACTCTGAGTAATAACCTAGACTTTGTATTTTCAGGAATTAGTTTAAATAATAGAAAAAGGAAGTTATTATAACTATTCACCTATGCGAAGACTAACTTTAGTGATAGTTTATAGGAACTGCTAAAATAAGGCTGCATCCAGAAAAATTGATAACCTTTCTCATAAGATTTTGAATAAGAAAATATTAACTCTAATTATATGACTTTATAAAGTTGATCAATTTTAAAGATCCTTTTCTACTCCGGTAAGCAGAAAGGAAAATATGCAAGAATTCTAACTAAAGTGAGTTTGACATTGTATGTCTATAAGAGGAAGGATTTTAAATATTCTTTTAAGATTTTGGGATTTGGAGGGGTGCCTGGGTGGCTCAGTGGGTTAAGCCTCTGCCTTCAGCTCAGGTCATGATCTCAGGGTCCTGGGATTGAGCCCCACATCAGACTCTCAGCTCAGCAGGGAGCTTGCTTCTCTCTCTCTCGCTCTGCTACTCTGCTTGTTTGTGATCTCCTTCTGTGCCAAATAAATAAATAAATAAATAATCTTAAAAAAAAAAAAACACAGAAAATGGTGCAGAAAATTATGTTGACTTGGGAATATCATGATGAATGAACGTAGATCTAATCTTTCCACTCATGGAGCTTTTAGTCCAATTGGCAGACAAGTATGACTCAAGTAATCACTCTAAGTAATGTACAGCTATTGATAAGGAATGACATACAGTGTAAAGGCACTTTAAAATGACTTTTCAACTTGGGAAGGGGATAGAAAAGACTTTCATAAATGAATATAATTATATTCCTTTTGATCACAAATCCAGTATTTCATAAATTCTTTAGCAGCCTCTGTAACTGTAATTTATTGGTAAATTGATTTGGTTTTACAATGACTTATATCTAAATGTGAATAGGGATGGAAACTATGTTAATCAGAGTAACCAGAATTATGAGAATGATTGGTAGGATTTACATTAAATTGGTTAGAAAATCTTAACTTCATTCTGTGAAAGAGGCTACTAGTGTGTGTGTAGGTTTTGGAATAAGAGACCTGATAAACCACTTCTTATTTAACCCCTTTTCTTTTTTTCTTATTAAATATTTTATTTATTTATTTATTGGGTCGGGGGAGATAGCAGGGAGAGAGAGCATGAATAGGGGGGAGAGGGAGCCTGATGTGGGGCTCCATCCCAAGACCCTAGGATCATGACCTGCACCAAAGGCAGATACTAACAGACTGATCCACCCAGATGCCCTTTTTTTCTTTTTTCTTATAACATCAGTGTAAATATAAAAAAAAAATCATTTTCAGCATTTTAAGAAATGAAGAGCTGCTCTGCCATATTCCTTCAATAAAAAGATACAAATAAGTCGAGCAGTGCCAGATGCACAATCCTTATGTAACTTATATCTTAGCTTTTCTTGGATTTATCATGAATTTCAGTAATAAGAACCCCAACAATGAGTTAGTTTCTATATTTCATGCTATCTGTGGAATTTCTCCCTTAAATTTATTGTCACTGATAAGCTTTTGCTTGATGTCTTATCAGCCACAAAAGTTCATGTTGGTGAATTGAACCAAAACAAACTGACAAAGCATTCGTCAAAGATAGCTCAAATGTATCCACTTCTGGTCCCACTTCATTGCTTACTTAATCTCACCTTCAGCAATTAGCTTTCACTCATAAGATCACCTATGAAGTCTAATCAATACATTTTACATTTAGTTTGTAAAAAAATAAAAATTTCAGAATTTTGCATCTTTAATACACATGGAAATTATAAGAAATATTCCACAAGTGATCATTAAACCAAAGTCAATCAAGTTTAACAAGGAACTAGTTTAAAATGTTCCAATCTCAATCACCCCATTCTATTATTCATGATAAGATGTGTTATTCATATGGACATTGTGGAGGGTATGTGCTATGGTGAGTGCTATGAAGTGTGTAAGGCTGACGATTCACAGACCTGTACCCGAGGGACTAATAATACATTCTATGTTAATAAAAAAAAAAAGATGTATTATTCGTATGATAGCCATAGACTTTTGTTTATTCATTGGGTTGACTTTGATAAAATACCACACATTTATCAATATATAATTATTGGACTATCATCATCTCAAAGTATTTGGCCTAATTAGTAAGTTTTCATTATGATGAATGAGTAATGATAACCCAAAAGTCTATAAATATAATGTACATTATCTTGAGTATTTGGAAGTAGTTGGCAAGTGACCAAGGAATACTCAGTCAGTGATTTTCACATATCATGGCTAGTCATGGACTAGTGTAGTGCTCTCAGAGTCACCTGAGTTGCTTTTGAACACAAAGATTTCTTGGTTCCAATAAGAATTTCCAACAACTTCTTAATTAATTGACTTTGTGTTAAACTGTGGTAGTCTTTATTGCTACAAAATTATTTGAATTATTCTGACAAGCAGCAAGGTACTGGAGCCACTGAATTTTTGTCCTATTATGTTTAATTAAGGCCATATTTAAACACAGAAGTATAGCTATAGCATGTACATCTGTAATCTTTAAACTTTTGGGTTTTTTAAGATTTTATTTTTAAATAATCTCTACACCCAGTGTAGGGCTCAAATTTATAGCCCCAAGATCAAGACTCACATGCTCTGTTCACTGAGCCAGCTTGGCTCCCCTAATATTTAAGCTTTTGTTCTGCAGACATGAGTTGGGATTCTGGATATTTTCTTCTCATATGCAATTAAAATGCTATTATTTATTTTGAAAAATATCTCAACTCTATCAATATAGTAATTTGTGCTCTAATTTTTTTCTTTTATGAAATTAGTTGTAATGTTTTGGGTTTTGCCATTCAGAATATCAGTGAAGAGATTTAATAACAGAAACCATTGACTGAATAACTATTTTCTCCTAATGAAAGTCATTGTCTGAAAATTATACCTACTAAAATTTGTAGATTGTCAATTCAAAGGATCTCAGATTACTGAGGCATAACCCCTTTTGGGAAAAACAGAAAAATAATTAATGCCAATGCTATTCCTTAATTATAGCTATCATGTTTAATGAGATTTTATTCAACAAATAATATATGTGGTAGTGATTTTATGTACATTATTATATGTTATGTATTGTATACCATATACTCTAAATTAGAATTATAGTTTAAATATCTCCCAGTTATAAATCATGAAAATAGATTTTTGGATCAATATTATCTTAAATTCATTTTCTACAACATGTAATACAGGGTATTATAAATATTATTTTAAAAATTGTTAAATACATTAAACAAAACTGTGGAGATATATAGGGAAAGAAAATTTTTCAGAGCTTTCAGTCTTCTAAGCTATGTAGTGAATGCCTGAGGCAAACATGGGATGTAGCACTTCATAAATTTGCATGACCACAAAGCCCTGTGTTTTTGAAGTATTTAGAAGAAAACTCTTTAGGAAATGTTCTTCTAAAGCCAATGAACTTCCTTAAGATTAGCTCACGAACCATACCCTGCAATCCTATTCTCCAAAGAACATCTACCTTAAAAGAAAGAAGCGTCTTAGTTATTAGAATATCCACCCAGCCTTCTCACTGAGAGTGAAATGAACTCACATGGTACTGAATGAGAAAAACCCTGGCATACATTTCAAACAGCCTTTAGTTATTGTGCTGAAAAAAAGTGCATAGCTTTTTAGTTCAGGAAACATTTCTATTTCAAATACAAGAACTAATAATATCCACTTGTTCTGTATTGCCTTTTCACTTGGACATAACATTTTCTTCCATTAGACTATTCACCATACCTTAGACAAAACCCCCCTTTGCCACCTATGAGAATGTGAGCACTAAGAAATCACTTTTTCTCAAATATTTGCCCAAATATTTCTGAAACAATTTGTTCCTGGATCTGAAAAAGACAAAGTAGGCTTTCTATTGGATTTTGGACTATTAAATGTAAGTGTTAGCTGATTTGGGGTCATATTTAATTGCATCCGGTTTCCATCATCAAATCCAAAATTTCCTCCATTTGGAAGGAAACCAAATTGGAAAATTGGAAGAAACCATTCTACCGAGAAAGAAAAGAAAGAAAATGTAGGAGAGAAAAAAAGTGGAAGGAGATCTGGGGACGTTGGGTTCCTCGTTCCAGTTGTCCCAGAAACCCGGACATATCTCGATCTTTTTCTAGGAAAAAAACCCCACTGTCCTGGAAATATGTTCCATATTGCCTTAATAAAATTTATTTGCTGTCATTTTTTACTATTTGAATACCCAAAATTATATCTCCCATCCAAGCAATCATATCCCCTGAAATTTTATCTTCATACAGATCTTCACACCACTTGTATCCAGCCTTCCTCACTGTTGCCATTTTATTTCAGGCTCATTATTTGTATTTCAGTTAGGGAAGCACTCCTTGACTTGGTCTCTTGATTCTAGTGGTAGCCTCTTTCAGTTTAAGTTACAATATCTAACATGTAAATTGTATCAGATCAATTTCTAGCAAAACAAAAATAGATTTTGAATCATTTTTTTTGTTTTATTTTATCACTTCCTTTAAGACAAAACCAAAATCGTAAAAGTTCCAGCAAGGCCATTCTTTTTTTTTTTTTTTTTTTTTTTGCTGAGCAGAGAGCCCGATGCGGGCCTCGATCCCAGGACCCTGAGATCATGACCTGAGCTGAAGGCAGGGGCTTAACCCACTGAGCCACCCAGGCGCCCGAGCAAGGCCATTCTTAATCTGATTCTCAGCTACTTATCTAGCTCTACCTCTTGCTGCCTACCCCATCCTCACTGTCAAAACACACTCTGTATTTCAGTCATCCACTGTTGGTAAACAAAAACTTTGAAACATAGTGGCTTAAAACAACAATTTATCACTATTTCTCATGATCTGTGAGTTGACTAGATGATTCTTGCTTGGAGTCTCTTTTGCAGTTGTAGTTGGAAGCAGTTGGAGCTGGAATCATGTGAAGTCTCAACTGGAATGGTCAGCAAAGATGGCTTCTTCAGTCACGTGTTTAGCAGTTCAGTGCTCCTCTGCATCTTTCCAGTTAACAGAGTCCAGTGGTACAGTACTTCTGTGAAGACCAGGCTCAGGGCTGGAAGAAGCAGGAGGCAGAATTTGTTAAGGTTCTGTTGGGTCATATAGGCTATCCTTGGAGCTACACTATTATTTCTGCCACATTCTGTGGGTTAGAATACTCTCAGATCCTACCAAGATTCAAGAGAGTAGAGAAATGGAGTCCAGTCCACCTCATGACAGGAACAGGGTAAGATAACATGTCAGAAGAGCATTCAGGGATCTGATACACACTGTAATATGTGAAGCATTTCCTTGACTAGAAGGTTTTCTTCCCCATTTCCTATCTCCAGTATAGAGTTCCATGCTTGTGTATAAGGTTGTTCCTTCTCCAATCTAGAATTTTTGAGATACTGACTAATCTCATTAAGCAGTTTTACTATTTAATTATTTTAAAGTTCAATTATAATTTTTGTTGTATGGCATTATTTTTATTATACTAATGATAACACATGTATTTTAATTCTTTAACATTAAATTGGCTATACCAAAATTATTTATTAGAATATTTGTCCTTAGCATATTCATTCAGACTTCAGTGTGGTCATATAGGAAAGAGCATTCTGAGGAAGAGAGGAACTGAAGTAATCAGATTATTTTTATTACAACATACAGTTACAGAGTTTGATTTTTTTTTTTTTGAGAAAAGTTTTGAGGGGATAAAACTGAGACTATAAGGATATAGCAAAAATTACATGAATCCACTTATTTGAAAATATATTCATGTATATAATTTAAAAAACCTATTTTTAACATAAATTCACAAAGTTGGTCTGAGGAGCAAATTTTATAATACAAAAATAAGTTCCACAAATAAGTGAAATCATATGATATTTGTCTTCTCTGACTTACTTCATTTAGCAGGTCCATTCATTTTGTCACAAATGGTAAGATTTGATTTTGTTTTATGGCTGAGTAATATTCCATTGCATATATGTTTATCATATCTTTTTCCATTCATCTGCTGATGGACACTTGGGTTGCTTCCATATCTTGGATGTTGTAAAAAACAGAACAAATGAACAAACAAACAAAAAACAGAAACAAGTTCATAAATATAGAGACAAACTTCTGGTTGCCAGAGGGGAGGTGGGTAGGGGGATGGGCAAAATAGATGAAAGGGATTAAGAAGTATAAACTTCCAGTTGCAAAATAAATGACTGAGCTGAAAAGTACAGCATAGGGAATATAGTCATATATTGTAATAATGTGGTATGGTGAAAAACAGTGGCTGTACTTATTGTGGTGGCCAATGAATACTGTAGAAAATTGTTGAAGTACTTGAAACTAATATAACTTGAATCTAATATAACACTTGAAACTAATGTAACATTGTACACTTGAAACTAATATAACATTGTATATCAACCATACTTCAATAATAAAAAAATTTTTAAAGTAACTATAAAAACATAACCCTTCAAAAAAAAGGTCATTTTCTTATAACAAAACATCTTCCGGTGCATATCATAGTATTGTAATGTAATAAAATTAATTATAATAATGCAGTACCCAGCAATAAGGTACACAATTGGGTATTCCATTTTGGGTATGGGTAAACCTGCAGTTTCGTAGTCATTCATCTCTTCCTTGATTTACCCCACAATATTTTACTGAGCATCTGCTAAATGATAAGTCTTCTTTGTCTTGGGCTTGATGTGTTAACATTATTTTGACTAGTTGTAGCCTGATCATTTTTCTACTCACTGTGATCTGTGTTCACCCTAACCATGCAAATTAAATTGCTTTTGCCATGTTTTCTGTCCTATTTGCCAAATTCACTGAATATTTTTCAATTTATTTATTTGATCTCACTGCATTATTTATTACTGTTGCTAATCCTTTCCTTCTCAAATTCTCTCATTGGGATTATAAGACAGCTCAGGCATGTGATTTCTTCTGATTTCCTTCTCAAACGTCTTTCTTACCCAGGGTTTTTCCTCTCCTTAACCATTAAATATTGATTTTTCTCTAGGGTTCAGTTCTTAGTCCACTGGTATTTTCACTTATATGTTCTTTCTTTATATTTTTATTCACATATCTGCCTTTGTTAACTCTTTTATAACATAGCAAAGACATCTTGACTTTATTTCTACTCCCAGTTGTCCCTTATGCACTCCAAGAGCTCAACTCAAATGTCAAATTAAAAACCATCATTAAATACTCTTAACTCTGCTCCACAGAGCTTCCTCAGCCAAAATCCTGAGTCTATTGAAACCAAATTCTTAACAGGAAACTTATGTCTGTTCAAAATCCTCTAAGTACTGTTTACCTCCACTGCCTGCTTTATGACCTTCAAAACATACCGCTTTAATCCCCTAACATACAGGCTGATTGCATTGCATCATTCTCTCTGTATCCTGTAGAAGATAGCTTTTTACTATTTTCCCAAATAAAATTCATCCAGCTTTTACAAGGGCTGTTCCCTGGGTCGGGAATGCTTTAACTTCCCAAATGCCTAGTAACTTCTTAGGCACTCATGAAGACGTAGCTCAGATCAGATGTTTCCTTCTATGTGAATTCTGCCTTAGGCCATGAGCTCTATAATCTCTGGATTTTCCCTGTTCTTAAACATCTCACAGATCTCCATTATAGGATTTAGTACATTGCCTGTAATCTTTTCACTTGTCTACCTTCTTAGCTGGACTGTTTTAAAAGAGGAACAGTTTTGTCATTTATTCCATATCTCCTGTGTCTAGTGTTAATTGGCTGATTTACTTGAGATTAAAGATAAAAATAAATTGGCCTTTTTTTTTTCTTTTTTTTTTTTGGCCACAAAAGTTCACGAACTTTTCCTTGGAAGAAAACTGTCTTTGCTTTGGAATGTGCCTTAATTAACTTGGTTTCTTATTAAGATAAAATGGTCTGGGGCTGCTTTGGGAGAACACAGAGACAAATAAGTTGCTTTACATAATAAGGTAATTAGACTCTGCAAATGTGGGGAGAAAATAATAGGGGCCCCAACAGAAAGATGGTCAGCTGGACAGCAACAATTTCTCAGTGATGTGGAGAAGTTGTGGTTCAAAAAAACCTTTTAGAATAAGAATGCCTTATACTCAGATTGCTATTATTTATCCTGATGTTATTATGTATTACTATTATCTATCTTCAGATTATTGTATTTATTGTCTATTAAACATGTAAATGCCTTATGTGAATGATGTTTTGAGAATATTTAGAAAAAAGGGCCATATTCAAAAATTCAGTAAGACAAGAACTTTGGAGTGATGAGATTGTTGTGAGAATGAACACTCCTGTAATTTTAAAAATATCAAGGTGGGGGGAGAATAGGACTTCCCATAGGACATGATATGAATGTAGCAGTTAGTATTATTTAAATTTCAAAATGAAGGAGACCTCAGCTGACTTTGAAGACATATTTTTATAGAAGCTAAAACTTCTGTCAGTTCCTATAGTGTTTCTAATATGCATCATTAGGTATCTTAAAGGTAGATTTTTTCTTAGAATACACATTAACTCTCCACTTGTCAATTCAAATATTATTTTCATTTATGAACGAGAATCACTAGTATCCTCCAGAAAACGTGTAACTCTTACCCACCATCATTAAAGGATAGACATTTCTAGAAAGATAGAAGCAAAGCTAAAACTATATATAAGTAAAGACAATAATAATATATGTGCCAGTGATCTTTCCAGGGATGCATGTGTTTCTAAAGGATACGGTTGGGTTAGGACAGATGGGACAGTATGATTCTCTTCTTGTGTGGAGGCAAGCTGTGGCTCAAAGACATGATTTCTACTATTTATTTCTTTTTTGGAAAACCAAACTTCCTTAGTAACTAACTAACTAAACTTACTAACTAAAGCTTTGAAATAACATAAATATTTCCTTTGCAAATTTAGTATAGCTCTGTAATAAGCAACCATAGTGTCTTGGTGGAAAATCACAGTATCTGTTGTAACATTAGTGTAGTAACTACCCTCATAATTCCTAACTGTGGCTACAGGAGTCATGAATTAATGTTGTTATTGTTTAAAGGAAAGTAAGTATTCTAATTCCCTTCTTACCTTATTAAGTAAGAATAGTCCTTTGTGAGGAAAACACAGTAGAGCTTTGTCTCATTTCCTTATTATATTCTTCCTAGGTACTTGCTATTGTGTTATAATTAGAGATCAGTTGTTATTTTTTCTGATTAAAATAATAGTCATATGGAATTCACAGATTGTCAAAGAACCACATAGAAAATTGAGAATTGAGCTCAAATCCACAGTTTTCTTTGTTCTTTCTCTGATTCTCTGTCGCCTCTCCAATTCATTATGTCACCGATCCATTTACAAGTTAATCAGCAAGTTAATGGTTACCATAAAGTTAAGAGTATAGAATTTTGTTTCAACCTAAGACTCAAAGGTAGACTGTTGATACCTGCATTTCATATCATCCAAGATGTGCAATTGATCTATGTGATTTTTTTGGTAATAAGAATACAAACAAAACTTAAACAACTTAGGTTTGTATTTTAAAGTGAGCATAATTCTATAAAGTGAACACAGTTTCTATAAAAGATAAATGCAGATTGTCATGGACAAATAATTTTGCTGCCAACACCAAAATCTAGGTGCTGGAAAATATTATTTCCTCTTCTCTTCCAGCACACCCACCCCCAGCATCTGCCACACTTCTCAATGCCAGGCATAGGGCATGATTAGGAATTGAGAAGTCACAACCTGTTCTCTTTCCCAACTGGAGAAGAAGGCAAAAAAGGATCAGGAGCTTCCTGGACCGGTGGTGTTCAAACCTCCCAGACCCTATAACCCTGAGCTTGTAATAAATCCAGTATTTTCTAATACAGTGCTCTTTTTTACTTCCTGGAGTGACATTCACCAGAAACATAATTCATATATATGTGTGTGTGTGTGTGTGTGTGTGTGTGTTTTTAAAAGCTAACATAATTCTCTAACAAGTGTAAAGCATAAAAGAAAGTTAATGCATAGTAAATAGCATGTATTTCAATCTGTAAGTGTTCAGGAATGTCCAGACATAATGGATTTGTTAAATGCTTTAATTTATTACGCAGGGTCTCTGTGAAATGTGGCAGAAGTATGCTATATTGGTGACTTGAGTCATTGGTAGTGGGACTTTCCAAAATGTGTTCAAATGAAATTGAGTCTGGTCAGTATTCCTTTTGCTACTGAGGTATCCTTACTTCTAGGCAATCCCTTTTGACAGAACAATTAATTATATGCATATACTAATTCATACGTGTATATATATGTGTGTGTATATATACATATAGATAGGTAGATAGATCTGTATTAGTTGTCTGTGGCTGTTGTAAAAAAATGCCACGAGCCAAATAGCATAAAAACAAACAAAAAACAACCAGAAATACATTCTCTCACAGTCTGGAAGCTAGAGGCCAAAAGAACCATTCTGTCTTCCAAGCCTCTAGAGAAGAACCCAGTTTTGTTTCTTGTGACTTTTTGTGGATGTAGGTATTCCTCGGCTTCTGGACATGTTAATTTAATCTCTGTTCTGTGGTCTCATTGCCTCCTCTTCTGTCTCAAAACTCCCTCTACCTGCCCCTTGTAAGGAATCCTGTGAAGCCATCCCTTTACTTAACAGTTCAATCCCATCATACACCTATAGTGGTAGCCCCCAGCAAGGCAACTCACAAAAGTGTTTTATCTCAGAGGCCTGATCACAGATATCTGAAGCACTCAAATTATTAGTTTTTTGTTTATTGATTACTAAAAAGATAGAATCTATCTGATTAATAAAAAAAAGGGAACTATTTGTTGATAGGTGACAATTTTTCCACAAGCCTATTTTATTTTTTGCAAAGAAAATAAAGCCTCTTCCACATTATCATGGATAAAATATAGATTGTATAGGGATGCCCCAAAACAAAATTACTTTTTGTGTATTTCTTCTTGGCATTTATGATTTTCCTGTAGCACTGGATTTCCCATCATAAAAAGACAATTGTTCTCATGGAAACTTCTTAGAGAAACATTAATTTTGCACAAAATTGTCTTGCATTAGCAGGGACAGTTGTTAAGGAGGGGCTCATGGACGGGGTTGTCAGATTTGACTATGCCATGGACAATTTCCTACAGCTGAATTCATTTGAATAGCACTCATTAAAAAAAGAAAAGGTCTGCCAATGAATTGTTTGTAATGAAAGGAAAGAAAAAGTGGAAATGACCTGATTCTCTGTAAGAGAATAAACTGTTTTGTCCTTATAGAAGACTATGAAGCAATTAAAACAATGAACTATAGTTACATGTATCCATACTGAGAAATTTAAAAAAAAAAAAACTTAATATTAAGTAAAAAACCAAGTTATTTTTCCAAATGTTTAAACAAAGAATGATACTATATCTTTATGAATATATAAATACTTAATATGCAGGAATCTATATGGTAATACCATACTCCAAGGTAGTGCATATCCCTGGATAAAGAGATAAAAGGGGACTAGATGAGGTGATACAGACTTTAATTGTATCTATGACTTTAATTGTATCTATGTAATTTTTTTTTCTCTAAAGAGAGATCCTAATATGGAAATATGGAAGATCTCTAAAATCTTGATAGTTTATATGTCATATTATTTCTGTGCCTTTCTATATGTTATTTTTACTGAAATATACCAAAATAACTTAGAATTCTAAATTATAATAATATATGAATATAACATAATTATTTACATATGTAAATTATGATTTTGAATACTCCTTGTTTTTGTCAATAACACAAAAGAATACATAGGTACACAATTTGCCTTTAAAAATATTTTTAAAGCCCTAGTTAAATACCTATATTTATTTAAAATGAAACAGTTGATAAATTCCCCCATACCAGAGTTCCTTCCTTTAATTAGGGATAAATTTTCCACCTATTTTTTTTAAAGATTACATTTATTTATTTGAGAGATAAGGTGCAGAGAGAGGGAGAGAATCTCAAGCAGACTCTGCACTGAGCACAAAGCCTAAGGCTGAGCTGGATCTCAGTACCCTAAAATCATGACCTGAGCTGAAACCAAGTGTCAGATACTTAACCGACTGAGCCACCTGAGAATTGATTTTAATAGCAACTTAATCTTTGCCTCTCTCCAATTGATTTTAATAGCAACTTAATCTTTGCCTAGTTCTTGGTGCGACAGGTACTGTACTCAGCCTTCACGGTGAGTTTACAGGGAAGTTTTTCTAGTTGTAAACATGTTTAATGTTGAACAAGGGGAGGTTCCAAGAGATTAAATGACTTCACCAGAATTCATTGTTGGGCTAATATTGAACACAGTTCTTTCTATTCTTTTTTTTTTTTTAAGATTTTCTTTATTTATTTGACAGAGAGAGAAAGATCACAAGTAGGCAGAGAGGCAGGCAGGCAGAGGGGGAAGCAGGCTCCCCGTTGAGCAGAGAGCCTGATGCGGTTCTTGATCCCAGGACCCTGAGACCATGACCTGAGCTGAAGGCAGACGCTTAACCCACTGAGCCACCCAGGCACCCCAGTTCTTTCCATTCTTAACTGCTAACTCTTATGATAAATCTTTTCACCTTCCTTAAATATTAAAAGAAAATTTCAAAAGATCTGTCACATATTTACTTCAAGTTGTGTTGTTTAGTCCCTTGCTACTTGCCATTTTATTTGGTTTATTTGCTTTGGTGAAGGCAGGAGTGAGAGTTGGTGAGAAGTATAGAAACTGCCTGAAATAGGCAATTAATACAAACATCTCTCTTTCCTTCTCTCTCTCTCTTTTTCTCCACTGAAGGAATTCATTTGGATAAACAAGCTCTCTTTTGGAATACTAATTATCCCAAGATGGGTAAAAACCTTAGTTACATTTTTGTTGCTTTAATCATATTTAATGGAAAGGAATTGAAGTTAATGAAATCAGCTTGGGAGGATAAAATTTGCTCCAAGCAATCATGCCTGAAAGGAAATGGAAAATGAGAAAATAAGAAATATAAAAGTATGTAAAACCATTAATCTAAGGGTAGTAACATTTTAAACCATGAGCTCACTGAGTGGCTGATACTCCACCTAGTGAAATGTCTGGTTCTTCACACAGGCTCAATGACAGTATATTAACATTTAAGAGAATCAGTGCAAGTTCTTCCATTTTACTACAAATCCAACTGTGCCTCTAAGGGTTAAACATGCTTAGCATTGTCTGGAAGAGTTACAAAAACATGAAATGCCAGCACCACCCTGAAGCTATTGATTCCTTAAGGCGTGAGTAGGCCAGAGAATTGCGTTTTCTGTCTCCATTTCTCCTGTGATGCCATTTGTGCTGGTTGGAGAAAATCATACTAAATTTTGCTCCTACTTCGTTGATTCCTCCTTCTCAATTTCCTTTGCTGGTATTTCTCCTTCTCAGACTTCCCAGTACTGGACTACCATGGAGCCCATTCCTTGGTTACTTGGTGATCTCACATATCCAGAAATCTAACCAGATATTACCATTTATGTTGCTACTGCCTTCTCTGAGGTGTCACCTCTCTTCTGGATTATTACAGGAGCATCTAAGCATATACCCTGAACCTTGCTTCTACTCTTGCCTTTTTATGGTCTATCCTCATCAAGAAGTTAGAGTGATGTTAAAATTGTCAGTTCTTGTTATTTTTGTGCTCAGAACTCTCCAAAGACTTTTCATCTCTTCCCAAATAAAACCTCAAGTTCATAAAATGACCTACAGAATGAAATTCATACTGGCTTCACCTCATACTATCTTCTCTTAGTTCTTAATGTGACTGATGGGGACTTCTCAACTTAAAATTTAAACTCCTCTTCCCTCTCCTCATCCTCAGCATTTTCAGTCTCCCTGTATCTTCTCAATTATATTCCCCAAAGCACTTATCGTCTTATTTCTTATTATATAAAATACATATGTATTTATTGAATTTTTACATTTATCTCCATCCCCACCAGAATATAAACTCCATAATGTTTTGTACATGGATATATCCAAACATCTAGAATACTGACTGACACTCAATAAGAGTATATTTAATTTAATAAAGGAATTAATTAATCATTGAGATCCACAGCTTCATCTTCTTTGCCTTGTTACTGTCATGATGATAGGAGCATTTGCTGCTTATGGTGAACATGCAGTGGTTGTGCTATGTGTTTATTCTACCTTATCTTTTTTTAATATTCCAAACCAACTTTTGAGCTATTATTGTGCTTATTTCGGAAATGAGGAAACAGACCTATTGGATATAGTAACTTTTCCAACACTAGCAGCTAGTGGGGATGACAAACATTTGATTTAATAAAATATGATCCAGGGGTTGTGACCTGAACCACTATGCGGTGATGCCTATAAATTCACTTGTTGGAGCTTGTGCTTATATCAAATTATGAATATGGGTGACGTGAGTCTAAGTTAAAGATATGGATCCACTCTCAGCATGCTGCCCAAAGCAAATGTTCAACCAGACAAGACTGTAGGAAAGATAGAGCTCTAAGGAAGACTCAGTAAGGAAATATGCCTTGAGATCCCTCAGAGCTAGGCAGCTCTCTTGGCCCTCAAAGCTCAAGGGTCTTGTTCTGGTTGAATATCTGCAGAGGCCAGGCATTGTGCCAGGCCCTGGAAGACCCTGGTGGAATAAAGAACTCTCTTGCAGGCTAAATGGTCTGTCAGCAGTGTCCTAAGTTCACCAGGAGATGTAGAGAGGCATCTCAGGCATCTGGGTTTGATGAGTAAATTATTTACAGAATGTTGGTGGAGAGCCCGGGAGGGTATCCAACGACAGGACAATGCATGGGCGAAGGCACAGAAGTGAGAAAGAGCTCATGTCTTCTTGGTTATCTTTGGTTCTAGTTCAGGCAACACTTATTTTTCTCTTGCCTTCCCTTACTTCTTTTCTTTCCTTTGTTTCTCTTTTTTTTTCCTATCAGAGAGTAAGGTGTTTGGGAGCAGTGTATGGATTGCCAGTGGGGAGAATTTATGAAAAAAAAAAAAAAAGTGAAAAGTGAATCAAATGCTTAATGTTGGATTTCAGCTACTACATAATTGTCCCAGCAAATTTTTAAAAAAATATTTTATTTATTTGACAGAAATCACAAGTAGGCAGAGAGGCAGGCAGAGAGAGAAGGGGAATCAGGCTCCCTGCTGAGCCAGATGCAAGCCAGATGTGGGGCTTGATTCCAGGACCCTGAGACCATGACCTGAGCTGAAGGCAGAGGCTTAACCCACTGAGCCACCTAGGCACCTCCCCAACCCCCAGCAGATATTTTTTTTTTAATCTTATATCACATTAAATAATTATTCTCTTTTGTCTGGTTACCCTGTCACTGTTTCTGGTTAAATTTTTTGTGTCATATATAAAATACATATATATTTAAACGCTTTTTGGAAGATACTTAATTTAAATTTGTTTTCTTTCTACTTCCTACTTACATTTTAGAGCTCCATGGTACAGTGTGTGTCTGATCAATTAATATTTACTGATGTAAAATCATAAACTTGTCAGGCACTTTCAGGGAATCATTTATGATTTTTTAAAAAATGTTCAATTTTCACATTTAATATATGTTATTAATATATATTACTAATCTGGTAATCTACAGTAGCTAATTTATCATTCATATCTTTTTATTCCCTAGAGAGGTTGAATAATGTTATTTTTCTCAATAAAAAATTTGGAACTTTAAGAGAAAGTTTCTGTTTTTGAATTTCTGTAGTAAAGTCATTGTGGAGAAAACAAGACATCTTTAGCTGGTGTCTAAAATAAGGTGGTTGATAGTTTTTTGTATGATACTCGAGTAGTTTGGAAAATATAATTAAAAGCTTTATTTGTAAAGCACAATAAAAGTCTTAGATGAAAATTATAGTTTATATGTAATATTAAATATTCATGAGTATGTAAAATGTGTAGAGTAAAATGTGGAAATTACTCTGAGCTAGTAAGGATCATTGTGTTGATAGTTCAGAACAATAATACATTTATCTTGTTTCACATTTATCTTAAACCAATATGATATGGAAGTAAATATAGTTGTCTGATTTGTTGTGATTTTTGATGAATATTAAGTGTTTTGATAATTGATTCTTATGGTGTGTTCGGTGTATGCTGAGATGCTGACTGTATTTATGAGACTCATATTTTCACTGAAGACTTAGCTGTGATGATGTGTGAAAATGAATTTGAGGAGCAGATTTGAGAATCTGGCTTTGCTCATCTTTTATGACTTGCCTGATTTAGTGAAATGCTTTTCTCCTAGTTGTTACCTTGTATTTTATTCTGGTTTCACATATAAAAGGTAGATTTATACTCAGCTACAACAAAGACAGCATGAGTGAGTTTTTCAAGTTAAATAAATCATATAATAGAACTGAAGTTTTCATACAATGCCTAAATGTGAATGAAAATAAAAGCCCTGCAAAATTCCCTTTTTTCTATAATGACTGTCTTCTTATTCTTGAGGCTTTTTTTCCTCATATGAAGAAATGTTGATAGCATCATAAAAGAAACCTCAGTTCTCCTTTACTTTAAAATTGTCTAATGTTTACAGAGTTACTCATTTGTGGGTTTTTCTTTCTTTTTTCTTTTTTTCTCTTTTTGTGGTGGTGGTGGTTGAGTGGGGTGGGGGGAGGGGAGCATCAATCTGTCCATGCTCATAAATTTTCTTTCTCTTTCCCTCCTTGCCTAGATAACATCTGGATAGACAAAAGAGAAGTTTAGGTGTTTTTGTGGTTTTTGAGTTAGATTTTCTTTATTTTAGGTGTCTCACCATGATATCATGGAATCAACTACAGTGAAATTTTACCTTCCAGGAAACTGGACATCATCACCTGATATGCACTGAAGTGTGGCCATCTGATCTTGCAAATAGTGTTCTAGAACCCAGTGCCAAGGAGTACAGACCTGGCCTTTGCCTGGAGTCAAGAGCTCCCAAACTCTGGGACCCTCTTATCCTTAAGTCAGGCTTCTTGAATGTCACCAGCACTCATAGAACTTGTGTAAATCCTTTGGTGCCCATTGCCCTGAAGAGTTTAACTTTGTATTTTATTCTGCAGGCTGCATTGTTTCAGATCCGCCAGATCTGCTGAGCCTGCTCTCATGTTTTTTCATCTAGGCAACTTCCTCAGCCATTACCTTGTTGTATTATGGTGGTCATAGCACCTGATAAAACTGGGCCTTCGCTGAGGCTGTTGAGGCTTTTGAGGATTAAATAGAGGAAAGTGGGAAACTTCTCAAGAAGATCAGTTTCTTCACCCAACCTGAATTGATTCAATCTACCTACATCTACTTGTATGTCAGTTATTTTATCTGGACTTTCTTCTGACTTCATGGTCTATTATCTCTGGTTTGGTTCTTGACAGACATAAATTCTACTTTGGTTGCTTCTAGAAAAGCTTTTGTGTAAAAGCTTAATGAGTTCCTTTTTTCTTTCTTTCTTTCTTTTTTTTTTTTTTTTGCATACAAATTTGTTTCCTACATGTTTTGAGCTTTTCACTTAAATTCCAGATAGTTAACATATGGTGTAATATTAGTTTCAGGTGTACAATTTAGTGATTCAGTGCATACATATAACAGCCGGCCCTCATCACAAGTCCCTCCTTCATCTCCGTCACCTATTTAACTCCTCCCCTCCTCCCACCTCTTTTCTGGTAACCATCAGTTTGTTGTCTATAGTTAAGAGTCTGTTTCTTGGTTTGTTCCTCTATCCCTTCCCCCCCTGCCCCCCGCAAGTGTGTTTGTTTTGTTTCTTTAATTCCACATATGAGTGAACTCATATGGTAATTGTCTTTCTCTGACTGACTTACTGCACTTAACATAGTACTCTCTAGCTCTATCCACATCCTTGAAAATAACAAGATTTCATTATTTTTCATGGCAGAGAATATTCCATTAAACACACACACACATAAGTTCTTTATCCTTCATCAGTCAGTGGACAATTGGGTTGTTTCCATAATTTGGTTGTTGTAGATAATGTTGCTGTAAACATCAAGGTGCATGTATCCCTTTGAATGGGTATTTCTGTCTTTCTTATGTAAATACTTAGTAGTGCAATTGTTGGATGTCAGGCTAGTTCTATTTTAACTTTTTGAGGAACCTCCATACTCTTTTCCAGAGTGGCCACACTACTTTGTATTCCCATCAACAGCTAGAGCAAACAAGCCTAAAATTTGTATGCAACCATAGAAGATCCCAATTAGTCAAAGCAATTAAAAATTTAAAAAAGCAAAGCTGGAAGCATCACCTGAATCCAGACTTCAGGTTATATTATTTTATTTTATTTTTTTTAAGATTTTATTTATTTATTTGACAGATAGATCACAAGTAGGCAGAGAGGCAGGCAGAGAGAGGAAGGGAAGCAGGCTCCCCGCTGAGCAGAGAGCCCGATGCGGGGCTCCATCCCAGGACCCCGGGACCATGACCTGAGCCGAAAGCAGAGGCTTTAACCCACTGAGCCACCCAGGCGCCCCAGGTTATATTATTAAGCTGTAATGATCAAATCAGAATAGAACCCACAACGATATGGTCCATTAATCTCATTAATCTTTGACAAAGCAGGAAAGACTATCCAATTGGAAAATGACAGTCCTTTCACCAAATGGTGTTGGTAAAACTGAACAGCAACATGCAAAAGAATGCAACTAGAGCAGTTGCTTACACTTTACACAAAAATAAATTCAAAATTGTTTAAAGACCTAAATGTGACACAGGAAACCGTTAAAATCCTACAAGAGAACACAAACAGTAACCTCTTTGATCTTGGTCACAGCAACTTCTTACTAGATATGTCTCCTGAGGCAAGGGAAACAAAAGCAAAGGTAAACTATTGGGACTTAATCAAAATAAAAAGCTTCTTTATAGTGAAGGAAACAACAAAACTAAAAGACAACCTGAAGAATGGGAGAAGGTGTTTGCAAGTGACATATATGATAAAGGGTTAATATCCAAAATACATAAAGAACTTATAAAAATCAACATCAAAAAATAAACAATGCAATTAAAAATGGACAGAAGGTATGAAAAGATATTTTTCCAATGAATTCTTGACTTAAGTTTGAAACTTAAACTACAGTAATGAGTTGTTAGTCTTTGAGGTCCTGTTATAGCCTTCTCTAAAGAATTTCAAAAGAATGAAAAAAAGGTAACAAGAAAACAGTTTAATATCCAAGAAGAGAAAATGTAATGACAATATTTCAAAACAATACAATATTTTATTAGATCCATTCTTCAACTTGGTAAAAAGACCAGCAAGGGAGTGAGAAATGAAAGACAAATATGATGTTAGTATGCAGGGTCACTGGAATAGGACACTGGCTAAATCAAGGAAATTTGAATTTAGAAATGATTATAGCTGTAGAGAATCTTTGCCATACCATTGATAAGCTCTAATTCAAATTTCACACATTTATCACCATAAGAATATTTCAAATTAGGAACAATTTTTGTACCCAATTTTATTCCCACCCTAAAAATTTACAAGTTTTAAAAGCTTATAAGTAGTGGCAAATCCCTATGGAAAAATCTTCAGCTGAGTATAATCTACCAGAATTTATTTGCTATAGATATTGAGGTCTGTTTGGTTGTACTTTTTTTTTTAAATAACCTGGGTCTAAAGAATAGGTTAAAAAGTGTATTGAACGGGGGGTGGAAGGTTGGGGGAACAAGGTGGTGAGTATTAGGGAGGGCACGGATTGCACGGAGCACTGTGTGTGGTGCAAAAACAATGAATACTGTTATGCTGAAAAGAAATAAAAAATTAAAAATAAATAAAAAATTAAAAAAGGTGTATTAAAGACATACATTTAATATATTTATTGAATGAATTTAATGAATATATATACATATATATGTATATATATTCTCTCTCTCTCTCTCTGTATATATATATATACACATATATATACACACTTATACTCAGTACATAAATCTGATAGACCCTAGAATCATAATGATCTTTGGAGAAAATTTATACAGTATCTTTTTGTGCTAAAATATTGCAGGATTGTTTATAACAATACCAGACCTGAATACCTATAAGCATTTGAACATTTTAACCAGTGCCCTTTTTTCTTTCTTTTTTTTTTTAAAGATTTTATTTATTTATTTATTTCAGAGAGAGAGAGAGAGATAGGGCATGAGAGGGGAGAAGGTCAGAGAGAGAAGCAGACTCCCCATGGAGCTGGGAGCCTGACATGGGACTCGATCCCTGCTGGGATCATGACCTGAGCCGAAGGCAGTGGTTCAACCAATTGATGAACCCAGTCGCCCCAACCAGTGCCCTTTTCTTCATGGTTACACACTGTACTTTATTAATCTCTTTCTTCAGCCAGGTGACATTAGATATGAAACTGAACCTTAGTTTGTTCAGAAAGCTAAATACCCCTTCATAGCATTTCACACCAATGTTATAATACAAAGTTTGAATGTCAGCTAAATTTTAGCCAAAAACCAGACACTTGAGAAACATACTCAAGTGACATTTGACGAATGGAGACAGATTCTTGGTTGAGATAAAGGGCTTTTGCTTTCATTGGTGAGAAACTACTTTAGTTAATAAGTTGAGAGAAAGGGGTAAATAACAATTTTTAAAAAATTCTAGCCACTGTGCTAAAGAGAAGGAGGTCACAGGTTGGGGGTAAACAAACAATAAGCATAGTTCTTGCTTTGATAATTAAAATGAAGATCAAGAAAGATTCCATCATACCATCAGGAACTTACTAATAATGGATACCTAAAATTCTGAAAGTGGAATAGACTATCCAAAAGAGGCATGCTTCTGGTACTTATGTATTCATGGAGAGGCTAAATAACTTAAGTAAAAGAAATTCCTAACTGCATAGTATCTTATTTATTGATTTATTGAATTTTCCACCCAGTGTTCCTTTGGTTGTAACCAACATACACATACATGTGAACAGATCAAGAACAGGGGGTATTGATTATGAATGTTTGAGGAGCCTCACAAAATCCAGGCATGGGAGGGAAAGACTACTTGACTTCATGAGAACTGGCAGGACTTTGGGAGCGGAGATGCTGTACAGTCTCTCAGGGACTATATGATTCTTATTTCATTTTCCTTTTTCATGTCTGTTTTATTTTCCTTTCTCTATAGACTGGCTTAGTCATAAGTTTGAAGAAGCTTGTAAACACCGACCCCAGAGCCAAAGGATGCATCATCTTCTAGCTGTAAAGTAGAAAGCTCACTAGTCAGAATCTCTCATTGGATTCAGTTAGCACATCTTGTAAAGTCAGACCACCAAAATCATAAGCTTCTTTAAGCAAATGTCATGGCTGCTTTTATTTCAATTCTTGATACAATTAACTGTGGCCGAAGGTTATATAGTTAGAGGGACATTTGCGTTAAAGACCGTGCTGAATTTTTTAGGAAACTAAGCAGCTTGGTTACAAAGAAATGTATCCATCACATTTCTTTCCTTTCTTTTTTCTTTTCTTTTCTTTCCTTTCACTTTCTTTCTTTTCTTTTTTAAAATAGTTTATTGATTTGAGAGAGAGAGAGTGAGTGGGAGAGAATACAGGAGCAGGGGCAGAGGAAAGGGAGAAGCAGGCTTTGCACTGAGCAGGGAGCTCGATACGGAGCTTGATCCCAGGACCCCAGGATCATGACCTGAGCCAAAGGCAGACACTTAATGACCGAGTCACCCAGACACCTCCATCACATTTATTTTCTTAATTAATATCTACTTGATGAATTCTCAGTAAATTCCAGAAGTGATTTCACAAACCTGAGAGTTGATCTATGAGTTTCTTTCTTTTTTTTTTTTTTTTTTTTAAATACTTTATTTATTTATCAGAGAGAGAGGGGGGGAGAGAGCAAGCACAGACAGACAGAATGGCAGCAGAGGCAGAGGGAGAAGCAGGCTCCCTGCTGAGCAAGGAGCCCGATGTGGGACTCGATCCCAGGACACTGGGATCATGACCTGAGCTGAAGGCAGCTGCTTAACCAACTGAGCCACCCAGGCGTCCCTATGAGTTTCTTTCTAATTTTAAAATTCCATTGTTAACAATTCTGTTATTATTGTAACCTCTAAATTCAATAATCCTGTCTCTAGTCTCATTCCATTTCAGTGTACTCTCCTGTGTTGTTCTTTTTTTTTCTTTCTAATATTTTATTAATTTATTTGACAGACAGAGATCACAAGTAGGCAGAGAGATAGGCAGAGAGAGAGAGGAGGAAGCAGGCTCCCCGCCGAGCTGAGAGCCCGATGTGGGACTCGATCCCAGGACCCTGAGACCGTGACCTGAGCTGAAGGCAGAGGCTTTAACCCACTGAGCGACCCAGGCGCCCCCTGTGTTGTTCTTTTAGGGAAAAAAAAAAGTCTTCAAAACCTCCCCAGTACCATTAAGAAGGAAAAAGTTTTCCTTCACAAATCCTGGGAATACAGGCCTTCTTCCTTTCTATCTCATATCCTGTATACCATCACATGCCAGTGTCAGTCATCCTGATGACTTGCTGGTTGCCAATTACTATTTCCTTCTTCTTCATCATTAGTTTGTCTTTTTTGCTCTGCAGTTTGATTAAAACTGATCCATTCATAGTCTAGAGAACTCTCCATTACTCAAAACTCTATGCAAACATTAATTAAGTCTTCTATGATCCTTTGATGTGGCATTTTCTTTCCCTTTTCTGAGACTTCATGGTACACTCTCCTTTTACTATCATCATATTTCTTCTCCAGTGTTGTTATTTAATTATCTGTCTTTTCTGCTGTGGTATGGTTTTCTGAAGGTCAGGAGCATTATCTTTCACCTCTGAATATGCACTGCCTCGTCAAATTCCAGGTACATTGTAACTAATTAATCAATAGTCATTTTTAAATAAATAAATACTATATTATTTATGCCAGTTTGATTTGCTAACATGGTTTCCATTTACTGGATATAAGAAAGCTGGAAAACTTACCTTGAGGAAGGTGAATGATATGTTGGGAAAATAATCCAAGTTATTTCTTTGAAATTATTTTTGTATCTTTGACCAAAAAGAGTTATAACTTTTTCCACCTTTTATTTCTCACCCATAAAATGAAGAATGAGAAATAAATGATCTCTTTCAAGTCCTCAACACTATGACACTAATAATATGGAAGAATATTGACATTTTAGTGTTAGTAACATCAGTTTTTCATCACAAATATTCTTGTGGTAAATAAAAATTATCTGTTGATAGTTATAATCGAGGCTTACCACTTAATTGATATAAATGAATTTGAAATACATTAATACAAAACAAGGAACCAGATACACAGGTAGAAGTTTCAAATGTGTTTCTCCTGCTCTGACATCCACAGAGCCTTAATGTGTACATCCTGTTGTCTACTTCACATCTCTACGGTGGTGTCTCATAGATAACTTAGACATACTCAAGAGAGACGTCTTTAGTTTCCACCTGCAAAACTTTTTTCTCTTTAATCTCAATAAATAATATCACCATCTTTTCAGATTCTCAACTCAAAATTCTAGGATTAATTTTGAATCTCTTCCTTTTTCTTATATATCTCCCATCTAACAATTCCCAATGGAAATCAGCAACTTGTATCAGCTTTACCTGATTTCATGCATCCAAACATCCCAATTTACTTCCAGTGTGAAGCACTATCAACTCTTAACTGAAATATAACGTAGTCTTAAGTGGCCTCTGTGCTTCCATTTTTGTCTCCTTACCATAACAACCAAAGCTATCACTGAAAAATGCATATCTGATCTCATGCCTTCCACAGTAAAAACATTCCAGTGCCTCCCAGTGTAGTACATGGGGGGGAGAAATCCTTCATATCTTCACTCCGTCCTTGCCTTGATAGCCTTAAGTATTATACTCAAACATGCCTAGGTGCTCTGAACCCAGATACTTGAATCATTGTATTTTACTTTATTTTATTTATTTTATACATTATACATTTATTATAGTTTAGTATATATTATGTGCATTCATGTGTTTATTTACTTATTTATTTTTGCTCTCCATTCCCACTCTTTGCATACAACCATGAGGTCTATTTTAATACATAGAAAATATTTATTTAATGATGACGGTAGTTTTCAGAATTAATACTCCATGGTTTAAAATTATAAGTCCTAAACTTAATTTTCTCATTTATAAATGAGAAGTCATACTTTTCTACTCATAATTTTAGCCAATTTTAGCCTTTACAAGGCTTTAGTTAAATCTGTGCTTTGCTGTTTATAAACTTAAGATCTTTTTCTGTGTTTTGGTCTGCATTATATGGTTAGTAAATTTGATTTTCCTTCTAATAGCTTAAATGGTTTGACTTTTTGCACCTTATATTTCATCATACATCATTTTTTTTCATCATACATCATTTTTTTTCATCATAATCATTTTTAACATCATTTTTAATTGCTTAAATTACTCTCAAACTTTAATAAATACAATATATTCAAGACTAATTTCCCTTAAATATTTCAGTACTACAACTTAATACGATTTTTACTTAAAATCATAGTTCTAAATCAGGTGACACAAAACAAGAAATAGCCCTACTCACCACTGTATTCTTAGTGCCTAGACCAGAAATATGAAGCTTGTGTTCATTCCTTCATGGTGGACTATTGGATTGGGTTTTAGTTCTCCCATTTGACTTTCTCCAGTCTTGTTTTTCTCCCTTCCCTGCACATTTGTTCTAGATTCCAGAATTATGCAATATCAACTAAAAAGATTAATAGTATATCAAAACAGCAGAAAAATATGAAGTCAAAAAATATGATATTGCCTCGTTACTTGACGCTGGAAAGGTACACATTACCATTAGGCTCAGAAATCTTTTTTGATTGCCTAGAGAAATCTATAATTACCTCATTTTTATATGTTGGACTTAAATTTTTATTTAATACAGAGAAGTGTTTACTTTGGTGGCATTTCTTTGTTTAATGTGGTCCATTAAAATAAAAATGTTTCTCATTTTGACTGTCAGTTTGATATTTCCCTCTTCTGACACATTGACTGTGATAGTCTATTCTTTGAGCTCTTCTTAGCATTGAGAAGAAAATAAGTTTCATTAATGAGATATAAATTAGGATATTTGATATTTTGCATTTCTTCTAAAATTAGAACTGTAGCTGCAGTGTTTTAATTTTAGACAAATAATCCATAATTAGAATATAATACGTTTTACTGGTACTGAAAAATATCACAATATCTCTTTCATAGTTATTATTATACAATATATATTTTCATACCCATTGACTTTCTTAAGTTGTAGAGTGTACAGTGACTTTTAAATGTAAAATATAATTTTCTGTTGTTCATGCTGCTGATTCTGTTGTGTAGATGAGCACCGTAGTCCCATGATTTTGAGAAAAATAAAGCTTGGCTTTAGCATATTTCCTCTGCTGCTGATTATAAAGGTAATTATTCTGATGTTGCTATGGAAATACTTTTAAAAAACGCTTTTTGTAGATTTTGTTGCTGGTGTAATATTTCTATTTACTTATTTACAAATTGGTAAACCTAAATTGCATTTTGTAGGCAGAGACGATTACAAGGCACTATTGCTTAGGGCTGAAAACAAAAGTACTTGGTAATTTTAATGGAATGCAAATTCCTTCCCATTGTCAGGAAATTCTTTTATTTCACCTCATACCTAGGAGTTTGTCTACTTCTACTTTCCCAACAAGTCAACTTTTTTCAAAACCAGTACTGCCTCTTGAACATATGAAATAAGTATGGATATTTTCTTCAGTAGAAAGCTGTTGCTTTATATCTAATTCTATTCTAGAAAATGGAGCCCTGTGTATTTTACCTAGTCTTTTTGGTGAATCTCTGAATTCCTATTACCTATATCACTCTCTAGTTCTTGATCTCTTTTAATCAAACTCTCTGCTTTAAAACTGTACTCTGACGTTCTCTGTCTACTGATGGTGACTGCCCTAATTTTTATTCACCTGATAAATGGTGCCTGTCATACATTCTACAAAAATTGTTGAGTATCTACTAAGGGCTAGGCACTATTCTAGGACCTGGGATACTGAAGTGAATAAAATAAAAACCCTCCTTTGTAGAACTTACATTCTACTGGGAGTAAATAGTGATGATGATGTAGAATGCATAATATTAATATATAACATAATATGTCTATCAGATGATCACTAAGCACTATCGAGAAAAGTAAAACGTGGGGACCCTGGAGGTATTAGGGAAGGCTTATCTGAGATTATATTTGAACAAGAGCTCAAAGAAGGTGAGAAAGGGACTATGTAGATATTTGAGAGGGGCTGGGAAGAGTCATTTTAAACCTTTTCAAGATGAGTTTTACTTAGGAAAGTTTGAGAGAAAAGAGAAAGAATAGAAGTAAAATACCATGAGTAGAGACAAGTTTTTCAGAGAATCTTACTCTAAAAGAAGCAGAAAAAAATGGAGTGGTAACAAGGAGGACATGAGGAGATTAATGACATGCTTTCTGGATAGTTGAAATTGCATGTTTGTATGCTGATGGAAATAGTCCAGCGGAAGAAGAAGAAGAAGAAAAATCCATCAGTGTCTTGGTCTGTTTTCCTAGTTTGCTCATACAGTGCTGACATCTATTAAAATACGGTTGATTAGCAGATTCCTACAGGCAAAGAAAATGTTATAGTTCCAAAAAGAAAAACCAAAAACACCCCAAACAAACAAAAAACAAAACAAACAAACAAACAACAAAAAACAAGACCCAAGCATTTTGATCATATAATTTAGCATGGATTTTTCAAAATTAATCCTTCTTGCCATCAACTGTGTTGTAGAATTAACTGAATTTCCCACCGGTTGTGCTATTGTGCCATAGCCTTACTTCTTCTGATCAAAAGCTAATTTACATTCTCAAAGAGAAAAAAAAAATTCTCATAGAGAGAAATCCTTTATTTTAATCATTAGGTCATACTCCCTTCTAGAAGCCTAAGTACAGTTCTCTTATGGGAATTCCAAAATATGAGTAAATCATATGTAGACTAGATCAGAACCACCAAGGTGTAAATAGTTAAATACCATTAAGAAGTCAAATGTGTTAAATATTTTAAAATATCTGATATTTTGTTATTTTTATCTTTGTAACTCAATATTAAGGTAAGAAATGCATTATTTTTGGTTTACATTATCATGTGAGGAAAGTATTAACAAAGTATCAAAATTATCAATTCATTTACTTAATATTTTGTAAACAAACAACTAATTGAATGACAAATGTCTACTTTATGATAAATCCTAATAATTCCTTGAGATTATAGCTTTAGAAACTATCAGTTCAAATTGTATGTTAAAGTAACAGAAGCCCAACTAAAACTGGTTTTAAAGTATGGCATGATTTGCTGGTAACTGAAAATCCCCAAATAAGGCAGGATCCAGCATTTGATTGTACAGTACTTTAACTAGTGTCATCAAAAACACAATTTCTTTTGTTTCTCTGTTCTGCCTTCCAGAGATGTTTTCTCCATCATCAAATAAGCAAAACACAGCCATAAAATTGGCTTCCATTAGCAACCAGGGTCACATACATCCTTATTCAAATCTAGGAGGAGACAGAACACTTTGTGATTCCAGAATTTCAAGTAAAATATTCACAGAGGGTACATCCCTAGGACAGTGTCTGAGGACAAGAAAATAAAAATGCTGACTCTCTCAAATCAAAAGGTTCCCTGAAGTTAGGATATTAATTGGCTTTTTTTCAGACTGCTTGGGATCCATGCAGGAGATGTAAATAATTGTTCTAAAATCTGACTACTTAAGCTAAAAGGAGCCAGCAATACCACTACTGGCCTAAATATTTATAATAATTTCCTGATATTTTTACTTTACTTCTTTTAGCAATGATTGGATTTCTTAGACAAGAGTAGAAGGGAATGTATGCGAGTTCTTGTTGTGTAATTATATTAATCAGATCACAAAAATATTTACTGATTTACTGGATTTTGCAGATTAGATGGGGTTCCTGCCTTCAAGGAACTTAGAGTCTCACAGGAAAAAAAAGATGTGAATGAGCCAGTAGTATAACATGTTAAGTGTTGTAACACTGCTGGGAGAACATATGTAAAATATCTACATTGCTTTTCTAGAGCTGAGTAATAAATTACCACAAGTATGGCATTTTAAAATAATATATATTTGTTATCTCCAAGTCTTCTTGGTTTTGGAAGCTGGGCATGATTTAGCTAGGTTTTCTGCTCAATCTCACAAGCCTATAATTAAGGCTTCAGTCACTCAGATCTCAGTACTCATTTGGGGCTTGGGGTCCTCTTTCAGGCTCAGAGGGTTGTTGGCAGAATTTAGGCCCTTGTGACTGCAGTGAGAAGGTCCTCAACTCTCAGAGACCAGCTAGCTCCATTCCCCTTCAAGTGCAACAGAAGAATCTTTGGTCTCAATGGGAGCCAGTCCCCCTTTGAAGGCTTTCCCCCAAATAGACCAACCCTATCCAAAACAATACTTGTGATTAACTCAAAATCAATGAATTTGGAACACTAATTACATATGCAAAATCTCTTCATCTTTACCATAATCTTTTGACTAGAAGCAAGTCATAGGTCCTGTCCACATTCAAGAGAAGGGATATATAAGGGCTCCTGAGTGGCTCAGTGGGTTAAGTGTCTGACTCTTGATTTCCGCTCAAGTCATGATTTTGGGGTCCTGGGATCAAGCAGGTGTTGGGCTCCCTGCTTAGTGGGGAGTCTATACTTTCCCTCTCCCTGTACCCCCATCCCCATTCATACTCTCTCTCATTCTCTCTCAAATAAATAAATAAAATATTTAAAAGGAAAAAAAAAAAGAAGGGATGTATAGAAAATGAACAACAGAGGGGAAAAAAATCAGTGTCGTGACCTTGGCCCTAGGGTCCATTCACCATAGGAGCCAAATTGATTCCATCCAAAGGAGCAGAGGATTAGGGAAAACTCCAAGCAATGGGTAAAATGTGAGTTTTGTTATGGAAAATAGGACATTTTTATTTTTATTTTACTTTATTTTTTTAAGATTTATTTATTTAATTGACGAAAAGAGCACACGTGAACACATGGGGGAGGCAGAGAAAGTCTTAAGCAGACTCTGCGCTCAGTGTGGAACTGGGGGGAGTGCTTGATCTCACAACCCTGAGATCACAACCTGAGCTGAAATCAAGAGATGGATGCTCAATTGGCTAGGAAACCTAGGCACCCCAAGATGTTTTTAGATTAGAGAGGAAAGGGCACGTAGGTACTGGACTAAAATGAGCAGAAGCGTATATGGAATTCCAAAGTGGTTAAATGTGGAATAGATAAATAGGTCTAATATGGTTCAACCAAAATGTTGATAAGAAAAAATGGCTTTAGCTTTGACTATGTATGGCCATATCATAATATGTCATAAGAAGTTTAGACTTTCTTCTGTAGACAATGGGTAATGATCACTGGCATTTTCCCTTTTGTCCATGCATCCACCCATTCATTCATCCATCAATATTTACAAAATGGTACTTTGTGCAAAGCACATCTTAGATGCTGAGGATATGGAAGTAATGTTACCCTTTCCCTGCCACGAAGAACTTACAGTCTAGTGAGTAATGAGTCACATTCATTTAGCAACTTGTATAAATGTGACGATGAGACAAGAATAAATCTGTAGCTTACTTGGTTCAGTCCCAGAGAGACTTTGCCATCCAAAGAACCCAGTTCAGAAACCAAAATTAATTCAAAATAATTCAGTTCCTAATCTTCTGTTCCTTGAAGCTGGGAAGAGAACACAAAGTTGGCAATAATATTTTCTAAACTTTCTCTTTTTCCCCCCCATCTGCTGTCCTCAAACTAGAAGCAGTACGTTAAAGACCATAGAACCTTAATAGCCTGGGTCCTGGAATGAGTGTGTGGAGCCAAGTTTCCCAGGCCACTAGTTAGAAAAAATTCCATTGAGATGTAAGGGTGTCTCTGTTGCAGAATCTACCATCACCTAACTAATAAGAGATATTGTACCAATGGATAAGAGCCTGGGAGAGCAATGCATTCTAAATAAAGCTCCATTTCAGTCAAAACAGGCAGATGGGAAAGCATTCTGTGAAGAGTGCAAGTAAATAAGAGAATGATTTATTACAGAAAAGGGCTTTTGAGGAAAACTTTGGAGAGGAGGGAAACAAAGTGGAGTGAAATGAAGAAGTGATGTAACTTTTATAAAGGTAAGTCTTGCAGTAATAGATGGGGTGGATTATAGTACTGAACCAGCAGGAGCCTGCGGGCAGAAAGCTTGTGTGACTTTCTACTCATAAATAGTTCCGTTGTATACTTAAAGAGATACAGTATTTGTTGACTCAAATTTTTCTAAGTCTAAAGCATTCTGTTTAAAAACTTTAAAAACATTTTTTCATAGAGCCAATATTTAGATAGATATAATACTGTCATTCAACCTATCATATCTTTCCAAACACAGAAGACATGTGGAGTCACATTAAATTTTGCATACACACACACACTATATATATATGTGGTGGGTCCACACTAGATGGGCAACAATGTATTTCCAAAAAGAAGGTGTTTATGTAAGTATGAGGGTACTTATTCTTTCCCTGGGAAGGTGTAGCCAGTGGAACTAAGAGAAAAGTAGAGCCTGCAACAAATCATTTCAAAGCAATTAAATAGGTAGCTTTAAATATCTTAAATAATGAGTGCTTTCAGTCCAGTCCCTATTTCTAATACTTTTTTCTTCTATCAAATCTACAGATTTAATATTTTCAAAAAGCTATTTTAGGACAAATAAGTGAGAATAGTTATGTTTTAAATATTTTCCTTTATTTATCCTAATTTCTTCCCTTAGATCAGTGTATTATCTGATTATGCTTCATTGGAATAAGAACATTTTCAACCTTCAATAAGAACATACCAACCCTTCCTCTTGTCTTTACATAATGATCTGTGATGTAACTTTGATAATTTAGAATCAAGCAGTCCTGGATATAATAATGTCTTCATAATATAATAACATAGGTTACATATAAAAATGTGCAGTGATTTTAACAAAGGTCTTTAACGTTTCAAAATCTCTCCATTTGGATGACCTATTGCTATTCAAAATTGTACTTCAATTAAGAGAATAGTCTTATTAAGCACTCATGACATATATAGACCACACAATATTCTGGCTCAAAAATTGCAGGTGCTTATAATATATTGGCTCTTATCCAAAGAATTAATGATTATTAAAGATCAGAATAAAACTCCATCTACTCAATTCCATGATTAATATGTCAAATTACCACTCATCAGAATTACTGTGTAAGCAGCACTTGTTAGTGGCTGTTATCTAGGGCATGCAGAAGGCTGAAAACTCACTTTGATCTTTTGTTACTGATCATTAGACCACCCTTTCTTTCATGTGACTCCGCAAATTTCTTAGAAGTGTAAGGAACACATTGTTTTCCATTACCACTAATCATTTAGTTATAGTCTAATAATTCTGTTATGAATATTTAGCACCACTCCTTTTTTTTTTTTAGTGTACTATAATTTTTGGATTTTTGTGATTCTCTAACGTTATATACAAAACAGGGTAGCCTATAAAAAGAAGTTTCTTTTACAATATGTTGATAATTTGGTACCCCTCCACTTTCCCTCCCTCCCAGAAAATGGCTTCTCATCATACTTCCAAAAGAATTCAGTCTCTCCCCCTGGCTGCCAGGCACTTCGTGGTATCAACTCTGCCTGCCTACTCTGTCTCTTGTACTACTACTGTCACCCACTCTGTTCCCAGCACACTGGCTCTTAGAATATACACTGCTTTTCCAATCAGAGGGGAGTTGTGTATGTGTTCCTAGGAAAGACAGTCTCGACTCTTGACCCTCTCCCTCACAACTGTTCTCTTGACTGACTGCTATACTTCAGATCTCAGTTAATTTGTGTGTTTTGTTATGTGTTATTCAGTTAAATAGTAGATGACCAAAAAAGGTGAAGGAAGGAAAGAAGGGGAGTGGGGAAGGAAAATGGAAAGGAAATAACAATTGTCTTTTGCATTGTTTCTTGCATACTGTGTGGAGTTACAAATACATAAACCCAAATAATTCCATTTTAAACTGGTTAATTATGAATACTATTATGATAAGCTCTAAATAGCATTTGAGTTATATTCTTCTATTTCTTAAACTGTGTAGATTTTAGGAGCTTGTTAATTAATGCAAGGACTTCGAAACATTTCTTTAAGTATACTATTTCATGCGATTGGACATACTGCAGATCTTTGGATGGTTCATTATAGTAATGAAAACAACATTGCTGTAAACAATCAAAGTAACATGCATGTAAGTTTACGGATATAGACTCTCCTATTGCAAGCTTATGTAATGTGGATCTCTATAATTAGCTAATCAGTTTAATAGTTTTTACTAATTTAATTTTCTTCTCCATTTCCTATTAATAGATTGTCATGGTTGATTTACCTGGTGTAATTAATAACTTAGGAGCTACATTATGACTGCTGAAAGGCATTGTTAAACTGAACCTTTAAATATTTTCAAGCTATTTAATTTCCTTCCTTAAAAACAGATTGAAGAGCAGAATCAATTAGAAGAGAATAAGAAATTCAGTATAATATTAATATAACTTATAGTCACTTTAATTGACCAATTTAAGAATTCATTCAATAAGTTATCTCATATATTTTAAATCCTTGAAAATTGTATTGTTGCTCTATTTTAAGTAATTACCATTTAGAAAGTGGAAAATTTTATAGGAGGAAATAGAAAAAGAAATTTTTCAGAGATATATATTCAAACTTCTCAATATATAGCAAAAATATTACCTTTGTATTTTTGTATGTCAATGACTACAATAAATTTTCCACTTACTTTTAATGGGTGGATCAAATAAAATCTTAAGGGTTTGCCTTCATCTTAGAATTGCAATTCTGTATAACTCACTTATCAACAAAATATTTGAACATGTATAGTGTTCTAGCTAAACTAAGTAATTATCTTTTTAGATATATATAGTAATTATGTTGTTAGATAATTAGATAATTATGTTCTTAGTTTACTCAGTAAGTATTTCTTGAGCTCTTGCTTTATGCCAGACACTATGGTACAATCTGAGGCAATAGCAGTAAAGAACAGAGTCTGTGGTCTCTTGGAAATTATACTTAAATAGGAAAAGAGGCAGATAGATAAATGTCACAGAAACCTATAAGGCAGGAAGAGTGGTTGAGAGAGTACGAGGGAAGAGGAAATAATAGAAAAGGTGACAGTGTACAAGATTATATTGATGATTATAATGATGAGTTTCATATCAAGACAGGCAGCTAGGCATGTGAGAGCTTCAGAAAGTATAAAGAGATGGTATGCAGTGAACATGCTCCTTCTAGCTTTGAAGAATTGCTGAGTTTGGGGTATGTGATACGGCAGAAGATGGTTTATAGAAAATGAGATGTTTATAATGAAAATTATGGGAATTTGGGGATAGTTATTGTGGGAATTTGGATATAGTAGAGTGGGACAGAGCATAACCTTGAAAGAGGGTAGCTGAGATATGATTGAGGATTGGAAAAAGAAGGTCAAGGTTCTTCTCCAAGGATATTGAACCATTGGGAATTCTGACTGGAAAAAAACAAAGTGACAGTGATCCAGGTTAAAATCTTTAGGAAATGAGTGAAAGTAATTCAATCACATATAAACATTACTTCAATAAAGAAAAGTAGCAGGTGGTGTAAATCAGAGTTTGGGCTTTAAAACATGGAGTTTTCAGGAAGGAAGTAGTCTGGAGGAGGCAAGGACTCCTATGCTAGGCATTTCATTGAGCATCTAAGGTGATTCCATAGCAAACCAACATTATTAGTTTATCTGATGGCAGTGGCAGATTGGTGCTCAACACCATCCCACTGTTGTTCTTATGGCCCTTGATAAATAGAAGAATGTGGAAAGCTACAAGCTACATTTTCATGATTCTCTTGCAGTCAGAGCTTCTGATGTGATATAGGTTAAATCTCACATCTTCTCAGAAAGCTCTTGTTCTATAACTGTGCTCCATTGGCCGACAAGCACACTAGAGAGGCATGTGGGGCTTCTGGTGCGAATTAGCAGCAGTCGCAGCATCTTGTCAAATATTGCAAGGATGCGGAGAGGCAGGCATGTGGCACAGGTCTTCCTGGTGTAGGGTGTAGCAGCTGTACTGTAGTTCTGGAGCTGCCACTGCTTTTGCTGTTTCTTCTGCTCCCTGCAGAGGTGCCAGAGACTTCTGACTTGGGGAAGAGATAGCAATTCCCCTGGATCTTTGTTCTGTGGGATATCTTTAAGGTTAGTTAGTAAATGTTTAACCTGAAGTCTATTTCTTCAGCGCTCCTAGTGAGTCAGTCATTTACTACGCTGTGACAAATCCTCCCACAACTAAAGCGGCTTCTTCTCTCTCTAATAGAGACTTGAGCAATAGAGAACAGTCAGAGAGAACTACACAGAATTCCATATAGTAGACATACAGGGAGGAGGTAAGGAAAAATGTTACATTAATGACTTCACTTAGGTTTCTCTTTTGATCATGAAGCCTTTCTTTTGGCTCTGTAGAACATATGGGCTATTTATTCATCATGTTTTATGTAGGTTTGATAGAATTTCATGTCTGTCATTATTATTTTTCATAATCTAGTTTTCTGTGGTCTTTTATAAGGGATTTGAAAAAGGATCTACCTATCCCAGGGGCATGTCTTTTCATAATTAACCTTCAAAAATAGTTCAAAAGAATGGACACATTTGTATAAAATACAGTAAAGCAACTTGACTAGTTTGCTGAGATTGCTGTAACAAAGTGTTACAAACTGAGTGGCTTAAACAACAGAAATGTATTGTCTCACAGTTCTGAATGCTCAAAATCTGAAATTGAGCCATTGGTAGGGTTAATTTCCTTCTGAGAGCTGCTAGGTAGAATTTGTTCCATACTTTCACCTAGCTGCTGGTTGCCTTGAGGATCCTTGGTCTGTAATTAGTGTTCTTTCTGTGTCTTCACATGGTTTTTTCTCTGTGTCTGTCTCTCTGTCCAAATTTCTTTGTTTTATAAGGTCACAATCATATTGAATAAGCCCCCAACCAAATGACCTCATATTAATGGGAACAACAAAAATCTTATTTCCAAGTAAGGTCATATTCACAGGTACTGGGGGTTAGGACTTTAACACCTTTGTGGGAAAGCACAATTTAACCCATTACAGCAACCAAATAAAAATATAAATATCTAGTACATGTAAGGTAAGGTAGATGTATAGTAGAGTTGATAAATGGAGACTGGAAGATTGTATAACTAAATTACTAACTTAATCTCCACAAGAATGGACATATATGAGGAAATATCATCCTCATTTTGCCAGTGAGTAGACTGTGTCTCTGGGTATTTGCATAATTTGGCCAAGTTTAAATAAGCATAAAGACAGTATTTGAACTCTGAAATTGTAGAACTGATCTATTTGAAATACATTCAGTACACTTTTCCACTCTTCTACACTGTTTTCCCAAAACAGAAAATCTACATAAGAAATAAAAATCTAGAAAGCATCTTTTTCTTGATACTTATAATCCTTATGGAAAAATATAGTATTGTGAGAACTGTTTCATCTGAGAATTTAAGATCCTTCCAGGTGTGTGTGATACTGATATGGTAAAAACTTTGGTAAGAGTTTTGGTAAGAGATGATGAGGACTGTGGAAAGGGAGAGAAGGAATGAGATCCCAGAAGTATATCTGGGGCAGAATTTGTAAGTTTTGATTATTTAGTAGGTATGTAGTAATGAGAAAAAAGGGAGTTTAGAATGACTCCCAGATTTGTGTTTTGAAAAAAGGAAATCAGTCATAAAAGCAACCATGTGTGTATAGAACTATATTCAGAAAGAGAAGATACAGGGAAAGTCAGTTTTGAGGGCATAGGATTGGAGGTGACTTTGAAACATGCAGATGGTGAGCACCAAGAAGTTCAAATATAAGAATCTGAGCTGATGGATAAAGCCAATACTAGTTTTTAGCATCCAGGACTGAACATCAAAGTAAATGTGGAAGAGTAGTCAAATTGAAACATGAGTCAGAAATCAGAGAAATGGATAATGAAGCTGAAATAATTGTGACATCATATTTAGAATTTTTGCAATATACATCTTTAAATTTTAATTATGTAAGTATAGTACATTGATCAGTATCAATATTATGCATTTTAATTTGTGTATTATTTGTTTTAATGAGAATATGACTATGTACATACTGGTTAATCATCAAGATTTCTGAGAAACAGTGGATTTTATCCTAAATGTAAGGTTCCTTTGAATATACTTCTTGCCAACCATTCAGATCACCAAGCTAATAAGAAAGAGGCGTGTAGCCTTATTGTAGTTTCCATCACTGTTGAGTTAGCATTATCTGCTATTTTTTAGGTACCAAATATTATTGATGACAAATAAAATATAATTTTGTCAGCTACTTTTTATAGTGATTTTAAAATTCTTAAAGTAAACAAATATTGTAGAGTTCATGAGATATCAGTCATAGGAGCATATTATATTTTCTCTCATTAAATTCATTTTAGTTTTCCCATACATAATCTTACAGATTAAAGCAAAGCAGGGAAAAATGTTAAAGGAATGCAAAAAAAATGCATAAGAAGAAAGGCAGTAAGCATCTACAAGTGATTCTTCTTTAAAATAAAAGCACAAGTGCCAGCTTAAATAGTGAAATGTCATAGAATAACAAATGAGTTAATTTATTTCTATAGTTTGTTATTAAGGAAAGGACATGAATTGAAGCAAAGAAAAAGGCTAAATCATGTAGGATAGTTTAGTGTATTTACTTTGAGAAATAGAAATCAAATTTATTATTATATATGTCATTATTTTGAATGTCCAGCTTTGTTATAAATGCGTCATTTAATTGTTCAGAATACTACGGTACCTCCCTAAATCTTTTTTTTTCCTTTTTTTTTTGTAAATTTTTAGTTAAAGTATGGGTGGCATACATTATTATATTGGTTTCAGGTGTCCTATACAGTGGTTCCACGATTATGTACGTTACAAAATACAATGGTAAGTATAGTTACCCTTCGTCACCATACAGTGTCATTAATAGTATTATTGATTATATTCCCTATGCTGTAAATTTTCAATTTTGTTATTAATGTTTTAAATTTAAATTCAATTAACATATAACGTATTATTAGTATGTAATTAACATATAGTGTACTATTATTTAGATTCATCAGTCTTATACAATACCCAGTGCTCATTACATCATCCAGTTATCCCACCCTTTACCCCTTTCCCCTCCAGCAACCCTCAGTCTGTTTCCTATGATTAAGAGTCTTTCACAGTTTGTCTCCCTCTCTGGTTTCATCTTGCTTAAAGTAAAATAATATAAATTTTTTTAATTGAACCGTCTCAGTGGAGAATTTCCTTATATGCGTATTAAATTATAAGAAAATGCATAACTCTAAAAAGGTCCTAACTTTGAGTAGATGAAGATACTCTTTGAAAAATTGATTTCTAAAAGGGTTGAAATAAAATATGTATTTATTTTAACAGATGTGTAATATTCCACTGTGTGAATACATAGATTAATGAGCATTAAGTCATGGCGTTTTTTTTGCTAACACAAAATATAGTGTAGTGAACATACAGTTATATACATTTTAAATAATTTTGAAGGTATGATAGGATAAATTCTTAGAAGCATATTGAGTTACCTGCATTTTTAATTTTAATAAATATGAGCAAGTTATTTTCCAAAGATCTGTATGACTTTATATTTCCCTGGTTGAATGTGTACCTGCTCTGCCTGTCACCTTATAAATGACATCTGTAACATTTATGGCTTTATATTTGACATCTATGACACTAAAAGGAAACACTGGTGTCCTTCTGTAAATGAGGAAGTTGTATTTCTAGGCAAGTGGGATATTTATCTCTATGTCTATCGACCTTTTGTGTCACTTGGTAATCTCTCTTTTCTGCCCTTTATTCAGCTTTACAAAAAAAATTTGGCTTAGTTTTTAAAAAAATTTCTTTGTAAACTTTCATTGGTTTTAGTTTAATCTACCAAGGCCTTATTTTTCATTGGTAGACACTGTTGTCAGTAACTGCACACTGGATTTTATATGTCTAACTAAATATCAGTAACATGACTCACAAATCCCAACAAGAAATAAACCATGCCACTGACTTTTTTGGTTCCTGTATTCTTTTTCCTCAAGTCTCTAACTTTGAAGACATTAAGGACTGTGGTAACTATTGTGTAATGTAATTTTTAAAAATTTTGTTAGAAAACATAGTATCAAGGCATTCCCATTAGCTATTAGATTATTTTAGGGAAGGAGTCTTAATGGTATTTAAAATACGAAATGCCTTCCTCAAATACAAGATCACACAAATGCTAATGATGAAGAAAAAAGCAGATGATCAAAGCCCACAAAAATAAAGCACAATATTAGAAAGAGAGGTGTGCCTGTGAAATGCCTATGAACATAAAGTGGTTCACTTCTAATTTTCAAGGTAACCTTGGAAAGCGTGGTCCATGTTAAATGTGCTTTTATGCTTAATTGGCCTCTTTGGTAAATCTGCCCTAAATAATTAAACTGTTCTTTGAATCTTTAAGGCATTTTGAATTTTGAACCTGAGTACTGTAATTTCTAACTGAGTCAGTGTAACACATCAATAAAATGATTTCACAAGCTCCACTCCTATATCCTTACTAATCTACCTGAAAACACAATGCTAGATAATTTATTCACTTCGTAACTATATATTGAGCCTTTGCATTGGGCCATGCTTTGTGCTGGGCACCAGAAAAGATGACTAAAATACAGAACCTGACCTGGAACAGGTGTCAGTCTAACTGGAGGTCAGTCAAGGAAAGCTGTGATGACATCAGAGTCACTTAGGCATGTATAACAGGGAACCCCAGGTCCAGCTGGTAGTGGGAGGACAAAGAAAGTTTCCTGAGGAAGGTGACACTTGCGGTGAATTTTAAAGGAAGATTAGAACTTAGATCAAGGCAAAATTGTATTGCAAACTAGGATACAGAATATGCAGTCTCAAGTGGAGATTTCAGGGAATGTAAGTAATTTAGTTTAGCTGAGAGCATGCACAAGACACTAATGGGAGGGGGAACAGGAGAGGTAGAAATGTGCCAGGCTATCATATGTCTTTTGTGTCAGTTTGAGGCGTTTAGATTTTGTTATGAAGACATTGGGGAGCCATTATGGGATTTTAGTAAGGAATAATGAGGCAACATCTCCTAAGTATTAGACACATTGTTAGCTAACATGCTGACATTGATGGACACTACAGAAATAAGAACTAAAGCAGGCAGAAAAATAAATTACGTTGTGCATCTCAGTAGGTCCTAAGGGATTCAGTTTACTATGGTAACTGTAGTCCTTACTTATTTAGTGCTACATGCTTATGTGTTAAATGTTTTTCATGCTTTTGTGCCATTTAAACTGCACAAGAACCCTATGAGGTTGTTACTAGGCTATTATCTCTGTTTAAATGAACAAATAAAAGTACTCTGCTTCCGAATTTTGCAAAATTAAAAGGGGGATAGTAGCGACCCTTCCTTTGAATTAAGAGTATCTGCTTATGTAGATGTGCTTGATCTATCAGCTTCTTAGTTGGAAATGGTTGGCCATTAAAGAACTCCTTATTAGGAATCCAACAATAAATTTTCATTCATTTGTTCTGGGTTGTTTTTGCTGTCATTGTTTTGCACTAAGCATTAATTATGTTCCTGATATTGAACTCCGGTGCTGGAGACATGAAAGAGAACAATACAGTTTTTTCCCTAATGGACCCTCCAGTGTAAAGGAGAGCCTAATGAAGCTTTGGGTATATTTTTATGTTTTGGAAATCAAATTCTACACAGACGTGCTCATACTTGCCTATTGCTTTATAAAGCAATATTATTCAGGAATATTTTCCTATACCTTCCAAATTTTCCATGATTTTAAATAATATTTTAATCAGCTTTAATTATGAATATCATTGTATATATATATAAATCTTGATCATCATTTCTGATTATTTCCTCACAATGATTTCCTGGAGGAGGTATTAGTTGCTTAACAAATAACTTTGCAGAATACTATAATGACTAACAGTCCCACCAGCAAGTGCCAGTAACAGTGTGAGAGGAATTTTTCTAAATTTTTCTTTAATGTAAATGTTACCTCTTGGCATGGTGTTGGAAAATGTGCAAAGATGGGTCAAAATGATCACCAGGTTGACCTAGCATTTTTTAGAGTTTTCTTTGGATGCCAAAGAGTTTTCAGTTTCTGTTGTTTTGCTTGAAGATTTTTCATTTTTTAATTGCTAACAATGACTATTTTTTGAAAAGCCGTCCATTTATTTTGCAATGAAAAGCCACAGTATGTGGCTTTCTTTTTTCTAGTAAATTATTGTTGTGAGTTTAACAACTACTTGTCTACTTCTATTTGAAGATTATGGAAGAGATGAAGATGGGAAACAAGAAAAAATAAGACAGCTAATTAGAATATTTTAATAGGCACATCACCTTCCCTCACTGAAGCTGAATCAGTTTTGTGGGGGTGGTTATGTTTTCAGACTTAGCCATCTTTTTATTATTTCTAGTCATGAATATTTTATTTGCAATAGCATTTTCTTTGAAGGCTTTCTTTTATGATGACTACACAAAACTAGTAGCTCATGACATTAATTAAAAAAAAAAACAGAACTAGTTATGAGCACCGACCCTAGTTATATTATGTTTAAATCCCTGCTCTGCCACACACATTTATGATTTTCTGTACCTTCTTGTTATTGCTGAAATGGGTATAACCATGAAATAATTTCATGGTGTTGTCTTTAGAATTAAAGACATAAAATCTGCAGAGTTTGGAGTAGTATCTGGCATCTAATAAGTAATTAATAAATGCTAGATATAACATTATATATTTTTCTTTTAAAATTCAGTTCAGTGTAAATGATTTCATGTTGCCATGCTAAAAGTTTAATAGTTACACACATATCAGATTCAAGTGTAAAAACAAATTTGAGTTTGTCTATAATTAGAAAAATGAACATGTAGACAAGTTCAAAGTTCAAATTATCTGGAACTCAAGAGAAATGTATGTTTGTTTAGGAAGTTATATATATAATACACACACACATGCAACGGCCTTGTTTGTTTATTTGTGTATCTGTTGCTAACGCAATATATAGAATAACTGTTTGAAAAATACTCAGATTTTAGAGATTCAGTTGAGATTTGAAATTGTATGTGAAGATAAATTTTGGAATCTGCCAGTCGAAGAAACCAAACTATAAGGCATAGGCAATTTGGTGATTGGAATAGTCAAGTTCCTTTATCTGGGAAATATGTGTCTTTCTTTTTTCTTCTTCTCTCCTTTAACAGAATATCTAACAGAATATAATGGTTCTGAACTTTTAACAATGTTCACATTACTTCCGATGAAGAAAGACAAGGTTGAGTTCTCACAGAACCCATCTTGAGGCCTTTGTTATCAGGGAAAAGAGAGAATATTTTCTTTAAAAGTGGTGCCTGACTTCCTCTCTTGTTCAAGCTAGTCTTTCAGAACTCTGACCTGACTGGGTCCACAAAAAACATATTTGATTGTGGGAGTAAGTAGAGGCGATCCACGGCTTTGAGCTTGGGGCAGAGAGAAGCCAAGAACTGCATTTAGCACAGGAAGACTTTGTATAATTTTAAAAATTTAAAGAGAAGGTTTGGAATCAAGAGCTAACACTGCAGTGAAGGGTCCTCACAGTGGGTTAGGCGGAAGCAGCAGATTCAGACTGCAAGGCTTGGGAGTGTTCCTGGAAGCAAGAGGACACGATGAAGAGAAGGGAGCTCTTAAGAGTCCTAAGATCCGGGCGCCTGGGTGGCTCATTTGGTTGAGTGACTGCCTTCGGCTCAGGTCATGATCCCGGACTTCCAGGATTGAGTCCCACATTGAGTCCTGCCTTGGGCTCCCAGCTCCTTGGGGAGTCTGCTTCTCCCTCTGACCTTCTCCTCTCTCGTGCTCTCTCTCACTCATTCTCTCTCAAACAAATAAAAAAAAAAAATCTTAAAAAAGAAAAAAAAAAAAAAGAACCCTAAGATCCTTGGGACAAAAGGACTTTATACGTATCCCTACAATTAAAATCTTGTTCATCTCAGCCCTAAAACCTGGTATTTGGCCCTGATACATGAACTCAGACCAAAGGTGAGAGAAGAGGAGGGATAATACACCTTAGTAATATAATTTGAGAGTCTGTCCTCATCAACAGAAAGGCTAGTGTTAAAAGCCTTTTTTCCCTTACCATTTTCGAAGTCCTATATAATATTTGAAATCTATGAGCCCTTGTGGAGGGGTACTACTCAGATTTCTATCATCTGCACATCCAAATACCTGATCAGGAGTTCATGGTCAAATGGTTCTACTTTGACTTGGGCCCCAATGAAGTGGTATTTTTTCTGTACTTTTAGATGCCTATAAAATGTGCTCTTATTATTTGTAATTCTTTAAATTTTTAAACGTTCCTGCCATAAACATTTTCTCATTTGTTACCTGCAGATGATTCAAGAGACATAAGATTTATATTATGTATTTTTTTCAAAGATGCAAGGCAAATATATGCAGATGATAAAGTTAATGCCATACTGTAAAATTTAATAGAATGGACTAGAATCTAGAGCTAAGGGATTTAGGACTTATTTATTTCAGAAATAGGAGTAAAGACTCTATGGCATTATTATTTTTTAAAATTCTAGCACTAATAAAATTTATAGATACAAATTGAAGAGCCTCTGGTCATGTAACAGAGCCTCAAATGCAAGCTGTGTTCTGTGCTAGTCTCAAACTTCGCAGCCTTTAAGAGGTTTGACAGGTCCCTCTGCCCTTTCACAGATTATTATCCATCTAAAGTTTACTATACTTTGGGTTTTGAGCAAAGGAAACACTTGTGTGTCTTATGTCTGTTTTAAAAGGATCTCTCCAACAGCTATGTTGAGAGGAGATGGAAAGAAACAAGATAGAAACAGAAATTAGTTATGAGGTTACTGCAGTAATCCAGAGGACAGATAAGGACAGCTTGAGCCAGCATGATTGCTGGGAAAGAAATGGATATGCTTTGAAAAGTAAAGCCAATGGAACCTCTTAATAGACTGAATAAAATATAAAACAGGAATCAAGGGTGATTTCAGGTTTCTTGGCCTTGGTAATATCTAAAGAAATTTAATGGAATATTTAATACCAAAAATTACTTCAGTGATACATATAAAGTTCAATCAAAATATTCCCTAGATGTTTGAATAAGAATTTCAGCCTGGCTTTTAGCTATGTGTATCTAGCTTCAAGTTCATGAAATATAGATAGAAGGATATACTTCCTTGTTAACAATCTATGTTAAAAGAGGGGGGGAATACTTTCTTGCTAAAACTTGCAAGAAAATAATTGACAATGATAACATGAAGTTTTTAGTTTAGGCATGATAAAAAATGTGGAAAAGACTTAAGGGGATTTGTTGAAAAGAAGATCAGTTTGAATCAATGATATTGCATGCTGAAAATATTGTCTTAGGCTTATCCATGAATATGATCAAATATAGTGGATCTATAGTGGAAAATTTATATAGCAAAATATGTCCACTAATATTGTGTCTAGATAAGCCTTTATGTCAGCCAGGGTTGCTTATCTGAACCACAGAGAAAACAAAATGGTTTGAGTAACTATTTCAGTTCTCCCAAACTGCTACATAACCATCACCAATCTAGCTACAAAAGTGAGAAGTTAATTCGGTATATAAATGGATGTTTGAGGCCTTCGGTCTTATTCTCTTATGTAATTATGGTTGAGAAAGACTGTTCTAGACAGGGGTCACCTTTTCTAGCTGGTCACCTGTTTTTGTAAAGAAAGTTTTATTGGAACACAGCTGCATGCATTTGTTTACAACTTACCTACGCTACTTGTGTGTTATGAAAGTAGAGTTAAGTGGCAGGAAAGAGGTTGTACAAAATGTTTGCTGACCGGCAATCTCATCCACTGAAAATAAGAAGAGTAGTATAAGAATAGAAAATCTGATATATCTTGTGTTTAATTCAATTCATCAAGTAATAATTCCTTAGCATAGGTCACATTCTTTGTTTGGTTTGGAGTTAAAAAAGGATATGGCACAATCCATGTGCTCAATGAGCTTATCTTTTAATAGAAAATGTACACATAAACAAATGTAATGCAATGTTAAGTTAGAGTTATATGCAAAGTCCTATCTGAAGTTAGGTAATTCTGTTGAATGTGTATTGGGAAATGTTCCATGCAGAATAGGCATGTGACCTGGGCTTTAGAGAACCTTGGAAATTTGACAGGAAGAAAAGAAAGAAGATACAGTCTGGGGCACCTGGGTGGCTCAGTCAGTTAAGCATCGGACTCGTGATTTGGGCTCAGGTCATGATCTCATGGGTCATAGGATCAAATCCCTATGTGGTGCTCCATACTCGGGGAGTATGCTTGAGAATTTCTCTCTGTCTCCTTCTGCTCCTCCCACTTGTGCTCTCTCTCTCTTTCTGTTTCTCTAAAAAAAAAAAAATGAATAAATCTCTTTAAAAAAAAAAAAAGCATTCTAAGAGAGATGCACGAACAAAGAATAAAAGTTACAAAAATGTATAAGTGTTAGTCCTTTCAGACAGCTACCACAAAAATACCATAGACTGGGTAACTTATAAACACTAGGAATTTATTTCTCACAGTTCTGGAGGCTGAGAAGTCCAGGATCAAACACCAGCAGAATCAGTGTCTGATAAAGACCCACTTTTTGCTTCAGAGACAAATGTCTTCTTTCTATGACCTCACATGGTAGAAATGAGAAGGGAGCTTTCTGGAGTCTCTTTTATAAGGTCACTTCTCTAATTCATGAGGATTTTGCCTTCATGGACTAATCACCTCCCATAGACTCCACCTCCAAATATCATCACATTGAAGATACATTGAACATATAAATTTGGGGGGGACATAAACATTCCATCTATAAGAAGGTCTCTGTTGAAAAGTAAGTACAAAAAATATTTTATAGGCCCAGTTTCACTGAGTATCTGACCTCCAGTTTCCTCAACCTGGTTCCTTGCATGAGAATGGCAGCGTTCTCGTGATACTGATGGCTGCTCTGCTACTTGTTGGTAATCCATGTTCTCTCTGTATCAGAGACCTGACAGCATGAAGATAGTTCTCTTCTGGGTTCTGTGCTTATTCCTCCCACCAGAACAGATGTTCTTGAGGTCAAGAGAATATACCCAAGAAGATCCCCCATACTCTTTTTAGATCATTTCAATGTACCAGAAACTCTGAAATTCCCTAATCCAATAACCCTGGCCTTGCTTCCAAGGTCTGAATAGACCTCTTCCTTTAGTCTATAGACCTCATCTCTGACATGTGCGTCCCTAGGACACATGAGCCAAAAGGAGGCTGCTTGTGGCGAAAGAGCTTGGTCCTATGGGCCACAGTGTCCACATACATGCATGTGTCTGAGTCCCCTCACTGTGTGGGACAGAGCCAGTGGTGATGGGAAAAGAAGGGGGACAGCATTAAACCTCCATTTGCGTTGTTGTGATGGGCCCTGCAAACACTATGGGCAAGCCTATAGCCCGAGGCCAGAAAGCATGTTCCAGCTGCTAGCTAGCACTACAGATCTGGGTATAGATCACACCCACTTGAACAGGGAACCAGAACTCAACAAAGACACGGAATAAAAACTGTCATGGGAAAAACACCTGGCTAAAGAGAACAGAATGCCAGATCCTGGCCTTTTGATTAATTGCCAAGATATTTTATCTCATTACAATGATAAATTGTAATGGCTACTCTGCCTTCACTCTCAGTACATTCAGGTGCACCTTCTTTTTGGATTTTAACAGTTTGCTCTTTCTTCCCTTTCCTTGCCATAGTCTACCTGCCTCTGAACTTCAAAAATTTATGAGAAAGAGGATTAAGAGTTTTAAGTACATAGGCAATAAATAAGTTTATTTATAATTAGTTTATTATTTACTATGAAATCACATGTAAAAATATCTCACAACCAGCTGTAATCTGCCTCCAGAATATCACTCTCTAATCATATTGCTTTAAATATAGTATTATTTTTGCTCAAGTTGTCTTGTTTGTATCTTTTTCATAAACTAAAATAATCCAAAAGATTTTCTTTTTAATGAGTTTTAAACCCAGCATTAATTAGCAGTCTGCCCCAGTTTTCTATACATTGTAGATTCTGCTTAAAATAACTTTTTTGTGTGTATTTATACATAGGCATCTGCATGACTATTTAGGCTGTGAGGTGCACTTAAAAAATGTAGTATTTATAAATAAGGAGAAATGGGGAATCTACTCAGTTTACCAGAGACCCAGGAAAATTTGTTTCTGTACAAAGACTAGTTTTCAGTTCATACTTAACCTATAAGGTTTTCAAAAACTACATAGATGACACAAATTTCAACTTTTTTGTTATTCCTTCATTTAGTAAAGCTTATTCTTTTTACAGAACAACTAAAGAGCGAGTAGCCTATGTATCTAGACTTCGCTAGCCAGAGTTGAACTAGAAAATTTGATCAGAGTCGGATTGCAGAAAATTGTATATGCCATTCTAAACTTCATCTTTGAACAATGGGAATTTGTCTGGCTGTTTTGTTTTGTTTTGTTTTGACAGTGAGAAGAGCAGATCTGAGTTTCAGGGATATTTCTTGGGACTCTGAAGGGCTGTTTGCAAAGTGAAGATTCTGAAAAAGAGGAAACTAGTTAGAAGGTTATTATGATAGTTCTTGCTGAAAGTGGACCATGGCAATGGCTGTGCGAGGGAGAGAATAAGAGAAAAGAGCTAATCAAAGAGAAATGTTTCTTATAGGAGGAAAGAATGTTTAGTTTGGAGAAAAAACCCACACACAAGGTTTCTAAATAACTGAAGATCTTATGTTTGGTCTCAGATTCTCTCTGTCTCACTTTCTCTTTCTCTCTTAAAATTTCTGTGGGCGGATGGCTTTTATGAAGGCTGTGGTTTCTTCTAGAGGAGATGTTCCAAGTAAAGGGAGCATTTTAAGTTGTATTAGTTAAAAAATGGTGGCCTCGTTTTACTGTATCTTTGATATTCTTTAGATACATAATAAAAAATAAATTTAGATTAATTTAAATTAGGTTCTCTAAGAGTGAGGATAAAACAAGAAAGACTGAAAGCTTTGCTCATAACGAGAAAAACTCACTTAATCTCCTTTATTAAAATTATTAATTAGATCAGGGCATGACTTCCATGAAAATATGGTCTTCTACTGGAAAACAACAAAACAAAAAAATGCCCCCAAAATGCACATCCACTTTTTTTTAAGACTTTATTTATTTGACAGAGAGAGAGAAAGAGATCACAAGTAGGCAGGGAGACAGGCAGAGAGAGGGTGGGAAGCAGGCTCCCTGCTGAGCAGAGAGCCTGATGCGGGGCTCGATCCGAGGACCCTGAGACCATGACCTGAGCCAAAGGCAGAGGCTTAACCCACTGAGCCACCCAGATGCCCCATACATCCACTTTTTTAGAGAAAATGTTCCTTGTTATGTAACTTCCCCTCAGTCCCAGAACTCAGATCTGTTCCTTTTCAAAACCCATTAGTGTCTCTACCCATGCATCTTTGGCTTTCAGTTTCTTCTTCTTTTTTTTTTTATATTTGCCTTGGAAGCATGTTGGTAATAGCAGTATTAGGAGCACTATTTATACCTAAGAGCCAATATTCATCTTGGAAATAACACTACCTTTAGTATATACTTTTAAAATTTTTATTTAAAAAATAAAAATGTTAATAGATAAGCTTTTAACAATAAATGTAAAGATTTTAAAAATATGACCACATAATATTAGGTTCTTCTATAAAGTGGCTAGTATTATTTAGTTATAACAATCCGTGCCTCAAACATTTGCAAAAGTCAGTGGCAGTGTATCTACTCATTTATTTATTCAGTCACTTGACAACTATGTTTTGAGAACCCCTTTAGTGCCAGGTACTTCTTTAGGCTCTATAATCTAGCAATGGTCAAAATAGAGACATGTGCTTATGTCATGGAACTTACAGTGTGGTCAGGAAGAGACAATAAACAAACCCATTTAAGCAAATATATACAATGTTAGGTAGTAATGAATATCCTGGTTGAAAATAAAGTCAAAAGAATGTTGCAAATTTAAGTAAGGTGGTCAGATAACACCTTGATGAGAAGGGGACCTTCTAATAAAGTTTTGATTGAAACAAATAAGAAACAATCTAGGAAAAGGCAAAGGAAATGGAAATGGCAAGTGCAAAGGTCCTGAGGTGGAAGTATTCCTAGCATGTTTAAGCAGAGGGAGAATGATTACACTACAAAGGGATTAAGATGAAAATATTCAGTGGTGGAAATCAGAGGAGTGGGGTGCAGATAGTGTAGGACATTGTAGGCAATATCTAAATGACTTGGACTTGAGTGAGTAAGAGAATGAAATAAGAAGCAACTTGAGAATTGTTAAGGTAAGTGTGTGAGGTAAGAAACAACTTGAGAATTGCGAGCAAAGGGTGGTAGTGCTGGTCTGACTTTGGTGTAAACAGGATCTCTTGACTACTGTGTTGAAAATAGACCAAAGTAGGGCACCTACTATTATTGGCACTGGTTTTGAACTCTTCCCTGAGGCAGCTTTATCTGAGTTAATCTGATTATGAGGAGCAGAGGTCAAGACTATAAGAATCAAGTCCATGGACAAACAGAAATAGCAGTTAAGAAATCAGGGTCAAAGTAACAGCTAAAATTCAGAGAAGCTCACAGCTCAAAGATATAGGTCACGTAGCAGGTGAGGATATGCACATCATTAGTATGAGTGAATGAATGACCACTTGACACCCTAAATGCTTTTTAATATAATACCCAAGACAGATAAAATCTCTTTATGTTAATTTAAGTTATATTTTTAAAAGAAGGACTTACATATTTTAGAAATGGAAATTGAACAGTTCCTATTGTACATAACTGGAGGCATGTGGTTAGATTGAGGAGATACTGGATGCTGGAGTGATGTCTGTAGAGTGTGTGCTTTGGTCTGGAAGCTTTCTAATAAGAACTGGCTAACAATTTGGATAAAATGTGCAAATGAATTCAAAATTAATAAAAGTCGTGGAAATCATTTAATTCAGCAACATTTATGGAATGTTCATTATGTTCCAAGCATTTTACTACAAACAGGTGCTTAGCAAGGATGGGGATCGGGGTGCATAGGATAGGGAGAGTGTATACTACAGTGGTTAAAGCTTCAGCCAGAGAAACTAGAATTCCAATTCTGATACTCTTAGCTTTGTGACATTGGTAAGTAATTTAATTCTTCTCAACCTCAGTTTCTTCAGGTATAAATGGAGATCTCAATTTCTGTTTCATAGGGCTGATGGAAGATTAAATTAAATAATTATATAAAGTGTTTAGCAGAGAGCCAAGTACACAATGACCCAGTTAATGGTGACAGTTGCTCTGTTACTGGTTTGTTTTTTTGTTTGTTTGTCTTTTGGTGTGGTTTTTGGGTTTTTTTTTTTTTCTTGGTCTAAGTTTAAGAGTTTATAAGTTAGGACAATAAATATACACTTCACAATGTTACATGTTATAAAATAGATTGATACTATATAGAGATAGATGGTTCCATGTAATTGCAAGGAAGATCTATCTAAAGATACCTGTAGGAATCAAGAAAGACATCACATAGGTAGATAAGGGAGAAAATAAGTTAGATTTTGGAAAATGTTCAAGGTAGAGGTCATCATTCACTAATTCATTCATTATTAGTAATTTTATTTTGTGTATGCTGTATTCTGGAACTAGGCTAAGAATTGAAAATACACATCTTTATAAGAAATTATCTTTGCCCACCATTTTCCATTATGATGGGAGCAACTGGAGAGAATCAACTGTTAAACTATGTCAGTCTGTGTTCCCTAAAGCTTCTGTTGGTTATATATCCTGAGAGGGGAATTGAAAGAAGGTAAATGAGTTTGAAGTAAGGAGAGAAGCAAAATGAAAAGATAATCCTGCAAGTATCCATTTTAGGTGCTTTATAAATATGTTTTCCTCATACTAGAGAGGAAACTTAGAAGCAGGGATGTTAATTATCTTATCCAATCACTTAACCAGGAAAGGGAAGAATTGGGATGCACATGACTGCAGCTAACTTCAGGGGAAAAGGAAGCACATGTTGCTATGTGCCCAAAAAGAAAGAAGACCTGTATTATTTGTCAGCATCTCTCATGACAACCACAGATGGCTCCCTGCTTTGAGGAATTGGTCAGAGTTGGGTTGGCAGAAGCAACCAGGAGAGTCATGTTCCTTTGGTTTCAGGGTTCCTGGTAGGGGCTGGAAATAACAAGGCAGAATATTGGAAGAGTAGTGTTCTGGAGCCATTATATAGTAGACACTTAGGCATGGAGAATAATCAGGGACCCAGACACAGAATCTCACATGAAATGAAAAGTTCTTGGGAAGCACTGGACTGTCCATGCTTTAGAGTTATGTGATCAACTGGACTTCCCATTTTTAATGGGGAGCCCTAAAGTCTTGCACATGAAGAAATTTGTTCTGTAAATTCAAGATCTTTGCAGACAATTTTAAAGCCAAGAGTAAAATTCTTACAAAAAGTAAGATCTTTGTGTTTATTTTCTCATTTTGCTACATTTTCTATAAGAAATTCTTAGTTATTTTTATTAATTGTTGAGTGGAACTCATGGAACCATCAGATACATAGAAAAATAATTTTATTGCACTTTAGATTACATGATCTCTAATTACTAATTTGTGTTAGAGTAGGACTGGCCATGTGAAAGGAGAAGCACTAAGCCCTTTGAGGGAGACAAAAACCTTAGAACTTTAACAGGGTTCTTTCTGTGTACAATTGAATTGTGTTAAATAAGAACTTTGTGAAACCCTTATGTGCTGCAGGTGTTACGGCTCACATCATTTCTTCCTATCAAAAGGGATCAGAAGCACAGAAATAGCTACTACCAATGATCTCAGGGCAATTATTGGGGCATCTTCCCTCCAAGAGAATGGGATCAAGATTGCATTTGATTGGTGATCTCAGGAAGATGAGTACCTTCCAACCATGGACTGAGAGGGTGCATATCATTTATACCTTCAGGTGAGGGAGGCAGAGAGATCTTTGGTCTTTACCCTTTATTCCCTGGCTGGCTTTGAAGAATTTTTTAATCCCCCTGAGCTCTACTCTCCTCATCTGTAAAATAGGGAAAATAATATTCACTTCAGAGACTTCTCAAATATAAGTGGGATCTAATGGAAAGTTCTCAGCATGGTACATACATGATGACTCATCCTCCCTTCTCCCCCTTTCTCTATTCCTCAGCAGTGTAATTATTATTAGCTGAGCCTCTATCTCCAAGGAAAGAATTAACCGAGGAAAGAGGATGAACTCTCCTGGGCCATTGCTTTTGACTGCCTCTCTGCTCCGATGTAGAATCAAAGACAGAGAGGAGATCAAAGGAAAGAGAAAATGAGAGATACAGACTTTTTTTTTTTTTTTTTTTTTTTTTTTTTAGTTTATCAGCAATTTCTGTAGCTGGAACAGAAGAAAAAAGTAGTCACTGACTCCCCCTAGTTGTTATTGTGATTGATAATAGAACTTGGAGAGCAGATGTGGAATGGCGCACCCTTCGAAGAGACATTGCAGAGGCGTTGTACAGAGATAGGATGTATGTCCTAGCAGGGAGAGGATGTTCCATGAGTTCACAGCAGGAGTAGCAGAGTCTGCAAAGGGTAATGTAGCAGAGGTACTGAAGTTCTTATAGTGTAGCTTATAGTATTGGCTTGTGACCAGCAGGCCAAAAATGTCAGAGAGAAAGAGTATCTTAACAATTTCCTTCTTCCATTGCTTGATGCACAATGCTTTTCTTTATCTCACTTTCTCAAAGGGAAACATGCATTTTTAAATCTCTATGACCAGACCCTCTGACAGGACGCAGCAAGAAGGGCACACCATAACTGTGATATTTTTGCAAAAAATTAATGACCTCAGTGTAATCATGAGAAAATATCAGATAAACCCAGATTGAGACTCCTTCTATAAAATATGTGACCAGTACTCCTCAAAAAGGTTGAGGTCATAGAAGACACAGAAAGACTGAGAAACTATCACCAGTCAAAGTAGACTAAGAAATGATGACTACAACGTGGCATAGTGGTGTCTTGGATTGGATTCTGGAACAGAATAAAAGTATTAGTGGAAAAATTTAGGAAATCTGCATAGTTTATAGTTTGTACCACTGTTAATTTCATAGTTTTGACAAATGTTGATGGTTATGTAAGATGTTAACAGTAGCTGAAGCTGGGTAAATGGTATATAGCAACTCTGCTATCTTTGTAACTCTTCTTTAGATTTAAAATTGTTTCAAACTAAATTAAAAGAAAATTCTATGGCACATACCACAGCATGATCTCTTGAACCATGTCAGCTTTATGTAAATTTGTGAGAATGAAGGCTGTCAGGGTTTTTGTTCATTTTATCATCATTTGGCATAAGGTGTCCTTCTCATCTGTCTCTTTCCAAGCCAATTTTAGTGAAGAGCCAGGGAAAGGAAAAAATATGGAAAAAGGAAATGGAGCCCTGCCCATGTAGGTAAAGGAAACTCTTTAGAACTAGAACTTAAGGTTGTGCTGAAAAAGTATTCCAAAAAAACATAAGAGATATGGGGACTTATTTAGATGCAAAAATGTCATGAGGAAAGAGAAAAGGTTCTTTTTATAGTTCATCCTGATTATGTTTTTTCTGATATAACTCTTATACTGAAAGCATAAAGGAAATCCCATGTTCTAATAAAAAGGAAATTAATTTACAAATAATCTTGGAAAGAAAAGATATTAAGTCACTAGTCTCATCCATAAATTCTAAAGCATCTCATTTTTTTGATCCTTAATTTTCAATATTGTTGAGTCAACAAGTAAGTGGTAATGAAATGACCTTAAAATGTGGCCTCAGTGCAGTTGCCTCTGTGGTTTTATTAATCACAAAGAACAATCTCTAAGAGGCTTATTTCTGTAGTCACAACTGTCATTGGTGAATAAAGCATTTGGTTGTCTCTAGGGAAGTGGGACCTCTGCCAAACAGCTCATATGCATGAGGAGCTAAGCATGGGTTAGAACATGTATTTTGACCTTTATGATTCAGGACTATTAATTATGACAATTTTTTTTTTACAGATACTTGAATTCTTTTCAAAAAAACTGTAGCCCCACTCTCCAGGGAAATGATGCCCTAGTATGGCTAAAGCCACTTTCAAGTCTATTAAGTTAGCCCTATTTTCTTGGAGGCGTCATAGTCAGGAAGAGCAGGATGTGGTCCATTGCATAAGATACCAACTTTCTCAGACTTACTTTTTATGACTCAAAGCTACCTCCTTTTCTGTCTTACTAACCCATCCTTCTAGTCTTACTCACATAAACATAGCATCATCAGCATCCCATAATACACATATACTCAGAATATCCCTTCTGTTTTATTTCTGAATGTTGAATTATCTCATACCATCTTAGAGGGGTGGCTGCTAGAAACCCTAGGCTCTGCTCATGTGTGTTAAAGCTGACAAAATATATAGAGTAAAAATTTATTGATATCATTTTCCCCTTCACATAGATTTATGGCTTTTTTTTTTTTTTTTTTGCCACATTTGCTTCATGTATTTCCTTCTCCAAATTTTTATCTGGATCACTTGAAAGTAAGTAGCAGACAGCATGGTGCCTCACCCCTAAAGACTTAGCATGTCTCTTGTAACAGTGGAGACTTTCTTCTATTATAGTACAATACTATTATTGCATCCAAGAATTTCACACAAGAGTATTCTCCAGCAGTGCACAGTCAGTCTTCTCCCATTCTCCCCAAAGTACTCTTATCATTTATAGCTCTTTTATTCAGTCCAGAATTTAATCAAGGATCACGTGGATCCATAATTTGATCTTGCATGTGCTCCATTTCCTAAGATTGATTTGCCTATTGAAGAATTGAGGTGATTCTCCTTTCTCATACCCCATTTCACAGAAGCCTGTCTCCCTCTATAGAAAAGAAAGATGAAAGGAGAAAGGAAGGAGGGAAGCAACAAAAGAAGGGAGGGAAGGGGGGGGAAAGGGAGGGGTATAAGGTATCATTTTCACCCAATTTACGTTTTTCATGGTACAGAGTTCTAAGTTATAAAAACTCCTGAGACACCAAACAATAAAACAAAGCATAGCATGGGCATCTGTGAAGTATTGTTTAATCAACTTACAATATTCCTCCCTAACTTTTCTATTACGCTATGCATTGCCAATAAAATTTACTTCCTCTATCTTATAAACATCAAACTTTATACTGTTTTTCTTTGAATAATGTTTTGACTAATAATTAGTCAATAATTTTGACTATTAACAAGTTGACTAATAATTTTGACTAATAACAGTTTGTGAGAATTCAAACCAGAGGAAAATTTAAAAATTGAACCTTATAATATTACACATTTTTACCTTATGATATTATTCAAGTTTAAAAATCGAGCCTTATGCTACTATACATTTTTATACACTTAAATGTATTTATTGCAGGCAGTTATATTAGGCGATTGGGGAGTGACTCTAAGCTTAGAAATACATTCCAAGTAGTGAGAAATGAAATGGTAATACAATTTAGGTAGAAGAAAAATGCAAAATTTCAGTCTTAGAGAAGAATTTGTGTTTTTTTGTTGTTGTTGTTTGGTTGATAACAGTGATATAAAATTGCAAAGGTATTATAATTCAGTTTGATGTATTTAAAAAATGATGTAATAGCTTTATTTTAATATGCCAAATATATACATATATCACTAAAATATATTAGAAATTCCATAGTTTGTTTCCAATTAAACATAGAGTAACAAATTATATATATATATATATATATATATATATATATATATATATATCACTTTAAAGATGTGGGAGGAGGTACATTCTCTAAATTTCTTAGGGAATTATTGAACAAATATATTTTAAGACGAGTGTCCTAAATATTTTCAAATCAGGACTTTTTGTCATATTTGCAACAGTGCCTCTCCCATTCTCATTCTCCATGTTGGCTCTGGTTCTTCCTCTAACAAAATGGACGTTCCCCTCATGACACCTCATCTACTTATGCCTTATGCTTCTGTTCTGTCTTTGTTGTTACTATGGGAAACCTAGTTCTGCTCCTGGCAAAGTCTGATCCCTTCTTCAGCTCCCCTCTTGCCTACACAAAGACATTTTCAATAACCTTCCTTTCTTTCTCCTTGTTGCATCAACGTTCAAAAGTTGGTTCTTTTGCATGTGAATACCATTTTTAAAAACCCTTTGACTCCACTTAGGGTTCTACCTACTCTCTCCACCACAATTTCTTTCATTTTTACAGCAACATGACTCAGAAAGTTGAGAGTGCTTGTCTCTAATTTCCCTCATCAGATTCCCTCAGGCTCTTGCCCTGTCTCTCCAGCAAAACTGATAATGTCAAGAATATCAGAGTTTTCCATGTTACCAAATCCAGTGATTAAATTTTTGTCTTCAAGGGTATTTGACTGAGCTGATTATTCTCTTCATGCACCATGTTCCAGCCTTACAGTAATAACATTCTATGTTTTTTCTCCTCTCTGGCCTCTTTCACTCAGTTTCTTTTATTATCTCCCCAATATTTAGATATTGAGGAGTACACTGGACTCAGTCTTTGGACCTCTTCTTTTTTTAAATGTGTTGTATCATATGCCTTGGTAGTTTTTGGCTGAATTATATACTTAACTATCATTTTATAAATAATGACTCCCAAATTAATGTCTCCAGCTTGGACATAAACTTCAGATTAAAAAGAAAAAAAATACATCTTGGTTTTCTAAATGGCATCTCAATTTAACATATCAAAAACTGAGCTACTGACTTCCTACCCCTTGCTTCACACCTACTCTTCTCAAAATTTTCCACATCTCTCTTCTGTTCTTCTAGTTGCTTTGGCCAAAATTCATTGACTCATCTCTTTATCTCACACCCACATATAATTTTTCAACATATCCTGTTGGCTTTATCTTCACAGTATATTTTTTATATACTGGCTACTTAATCTAGTTACTTCAGTCACTTCCGTGGCTAACATTCTGGTTCAAATCATCCTTACCTTTCTCTCTGAGTTCTTACAATGGCCCTCTCATTGGTATTCCTCTCTTGCCCTACTTCAGTCTCTGTCACAAGCAGCTGCCCAGAGGATTACATCAACACTGAAACTGGATCGAGTCACTTCCCTGCTCAGAATCTTCCAATTGCTTCTCAAAAGCCTCAAGTCCTTACAGTGGCCTATAGAGTCCCAAGTTACCTCTGGGATCTGGTCTCCTTTGCTTTGCTTTCTTGCTCACTCTGCTCAAAATACTCTGTCCTTTGTACTTGCCCTTCTATAATATCAGATATGATATGAGATCCTACCTCTTAGGTATCCACATGGCTTACTCTGTCATCATCTTTACACCTTTGCTCAAATATCACACTATCCCTGAGTGCTCTCTTTCTTTGCTATCTAAATTGCACCTCCACCACTCCCTGTTTTGTTTTACTCTCTAGCACCACCACCACCTAATATTATCCCTACTTGCCTGTTTGTCTTCTGTATTGTCTGTACCGCTTCCACTGTCCCTGCAATGATTCCCACCACCATTCCTTGCAGGCTCCCTAAAGGTGAGGATTTTTGTCTGGCTTGACCAAATACAGCCTTCTACTCTATTTCTATACTCTGGCAGAGTCCCCAGTCCTCTTCTAGGAAGTCTATCAATATTTTTGAGTAAATGAATCCATGGTAAATATAATAAATTTTTGAAAAAAAATTATGAGGAGATACTCTGGCTTTTTTTTTTTTTTGCAGATTTTAGTGTATCAAACATAAGTAGCATAATACCTACATGATACATCTTTTTCCTAAAATAATTTGTAATATAATTTTAAACACAAAACTCTTTCTGCTTAGGTTTGAATAATTATAAAGAAAAATGAATTGATTACATTCTGGGACAGTTAAAGTATTCATTGACATAGTAGGACATGAGCTTGGCTTTAAATAAAGAACATAATATTTAGAAATGTAGAAAGGTGAAAACCAGGATGATCCAAGAGAGAGAAATGAGGTGAAACTACACTGAACAGGCAGGGATGTGTGTAAACTTGCTTTTCTTCCTGAGCAGAGCATCCCAGTTAAAGGGGAGAAGCTATGGCTTAAGCATGTAGGTAGAGGCTAGTACCTTGAACGAAGGGCTGAGAACTTTTCACTTCATCCTCAAGACATGGGATATTTATCAAATGCGAGGTGACATATTTTGAGGGGGGAGTATGGGAATGAAATGCTAAACAAAATGTTGGATAGATGATGTTCTGGCTGTAAGATTAATTAAACATAAGAAAGACAAAGTAGAGCATCTGGATTGGCAATTATTTCAGTAAAGTGAGGATGAAGCCTTAAAAAAAGAAAAAAAAAAAGTAATGCTGAATTCCAGGAAAATAGCAGAAAGTAATTTTCCTGAAGCATGGTAGAATGGAGAGATATAGTAATTTGTAAGAAAGGGTTGCAAAAGTCTAACAGAGTGGGTGAAAAAGGAAGACCTCTCTCAGAAGATAGTGTTGAGGAGGGGAGAACATTCCAGGCATAATGAATAGCAAATGCCAAGTCTATTTGCAGACAAGAGTTTAGTGTAAAAAGGGAATGGGTAAAAGTAGCATTATGGTAAGTAGGAAATGGCTGGACATGAGGCCAGAAATTAAGTCAGAAGCCTCGAAGAAATGAAATCAGATAATGGCTTACAGTCGACAAATTAGGGCATCATTTCCTTATCTGAAAGACAGTAGAGGAGTTATGCTTCAAAGAAAGTTGAATGAGTTGAGAATGTTAGACCTGAGGAGAATCCATGGAACATGTGCTTCAAGAAGAGGGATACAATGAGAAACAGGCAGGAAATGAGTGATAAGACTGAGGGAAAAAGGTACATTGGAAAGGTAGGAGGTGGAAGGTGCTCTAACAGAGAATGTGCTGGTTTGGAAGCCTTAGGAAGCCACAGAAGATTTTGCTATTGCCTTTTCTCCTGCAAAGTCAAAGGCAAAGCCCCTTACCAGCATTTGCTTTTATCTGATGAATGTGAATCTAACACCCAGAACAGGATGGAAATATACAAACTTTAGTAAACCTCTAATTGTGTTTAGTGCTTTTACGTTTACATGTTCTCAAGCATAAACATCCAGCATAGAAGAAATAGTATGTTCCTCATTTAGAAACATTAGTAATAATGGCAAAATGGTGATAGAGACAACCATGTTAAAGAAGGATCGTGGTGGCCTGGATGCATTTCTCTCTACTTGGCAATAAGGCCCTTCCACTGAGGCAGGTGTTTACATTTATGTTGAGTTTCTACTGTTTGCACTTCCAATTTTCAGTGGATTGCATTTCCAGGAATATCATGCAAAGCAACATGCATCAAAATGAATTATTAGCAACAATAATAAAATCAGAATTGTCGAAAGGGTGATCTTATACCTCCTAAAATTCCCAGGGAACCCATCTGTGAAACAGCAGATGTTGTAAGTGAGTTTTATATTTCTCAACTATATAATTAGTTTATTCAGTATGAATTTATTAAGCATCTACCATGTGCTCAAAACTGCAAAGCTGTTTATTCATGATACCAGGAAAAATGTTAGGACTTATAATGAGGAAGATCTTATCATGGAGAACACGGACATATTTATAAAAGAAGACTGTGAGAATAAGTTAAAAAAAGAGGGGGGTATGAGATATATAAGAAGGAAAGAGAGAAAGAGAAAGGGAGAGGGAGATCATTTATTTCTAACTGGTGGAATATCTGGGTGGCCTTCTCTATGCTGGTGGAATACAAAATGTATCTTTTTTTAAAAGGTTGTATTTATTTGACAGAGAAAACAGAGATCACAAGCAGGTAGAGAGGCAGACAAAGAGAGAGGAGGTAGCAGGCTCCCCGCTGAGCAGAGAACCCAATGCGGGACTCAATCCCAGGACCCTGAGATCAGGACCTGAGCTGAAGGCAGAGGCTTTAACCCACTGAGCCACCCAGGTGCCCAAAAATGGATCTTGAAGGGTAGGGAGCATATCATTAGGAAGCTATGCAGCCAGAGTTAGGGCAACATTCTTATCAGCCTCCACTTGTGCAATGTTTTGAATTGTTAAATACGATGCATAGGCAAGTTTCAAAGAATATAGCGCTTTTTCAGGTCATATATAGCTTAAATACTGTAAGGCTTAAGTAAGATTATACTTGATAGAAACTTTATTGCACACAAAAAGTTTTATGGATAGCAACTAACAACTGAATTATTTGAAGTTATGTGAAAATTAAACTTTAACCAAAGACAAGTTTGTAGATTGTGTGATGATGGGGTGTAGTAATTATTTAACAGAAAATTAAGATAAAGATACTTTTTAAAGTATCTTTTTGACTATCTGATCCATAATCAAAACTGTCTAGTAATATTCCTGTTGTTTTGATTGCTTTAAAGTGGTGCTTTGAAGCATACATATACGCAAATATTCAAATAAACAGAAAAATCAGAAATAATGTCCTTGAACATGGAAAAAATATCTTGAACTTTCCTGTTACCCCCAGAATATTTGGTAAAATACTTTATATTATTAATATTTTGATCTATTAATAGTATGTTTATATGTTATTGCTAGAATACTGAGCTGCTAGAGAACCATTTTTGAGCTTTCTCTAATACTTTGACACTTTGAATATCTGAAAATTTATGAACTACCTGAGTAATTAACAATGTCCATTAGTACAGTTTATCATTTTTGTAACTCTAAGTATTACCAATTAAAATATGTTGAGAATGGTAAACAGTATATTTGACCCAAGAAAAATTGAACATTGGTGATCTGGCCTAACTAATTTGTAAAAATAAAACAGGGTGGCTGACCTCTATGAACTTAAAGCTGTTGTACTGTGCTCAGTTTACCTCTGTTCCATTGTTTATCATTCATTCAAACATTTCAGGATCCTGCTCTGCTCAGATACCTCATGTGAGAAGCTTACAATAAAAAGACCACAGTTTCTGCCCTGCAGAGTCATGTGGTCTTGTGTGGGAGTTAGACATCTGCACACATAATTACAGGACCATAAATAGATCCCCTGGTCTATGGAAAACCTCAGGATAGATTTCTTTTTGTTGAAGACAGTCTTCTTAGAATAAAGGATATGCCATCTAAGCCTCAGAGAATGAAGAAGAAACATTCAGGTAGACAGGGCAAGCAAGATCAGCATGAGCAGAGGAAACAGGTGGTTCAAAGTAAGGGAGATCCAGTGCCTTCAGTAAATGCTGTAAGGTCATGGGTCAAACTCAAATGCTATCCAGAGCCATACTGCACATAGATTTTAAGCAGAGGAGTCACAGGATGATAATGGTGTTTTTGAAAGATCACTTTGGTGTGGAGAGAAAAAGCACTGGATGCAGGAAGAGTTGTTAGGAATCTGGGCAAAAAATAATCTTGATGTTAACTAAGACAATAACAGTGGAGAACGAGAGGGGGAATACATACCAGAAATAGCAAAAATGCAGAATTTCAAAACATGATGATCAGTTGGGTATTATGACAGAAAGACAGGGAGAAATCTTTGTGTTATTTGTTTCTCTCCCATTTAATTTGTATGTTTGTATGTGTGTGCTGGTGGTAACTTCAGTGACATCTCGAATTATGATGGAGCAAGGAGGCACACACAGTCTTTAAGGACCGACCAACGCTGCAAAAAGACATATGGACCCACTGTGTTCACTCACCATTATTTGTAACAGCCAAAATACGGAAACAAACGGTTGTTGATGGATGAATGTATAAAGAAAATGTGGTGTGTGTATGTGTGTATATGAATGTTATTCAGCCATAAAAAGGGAATCTTGCCATTTGTGACAACACAGATGGATCTTGAGGGCATTATGCTAAGTAAAGTAAATCAGACAAAGGCAAATACAAAATAGAATCTAAATTAAATTAAATATGGAATAATAATAACTAAAAAATTTTTAAAAACCCTCCTGCATGTGAAAAAGAGATTGGTGATGGTTGACAGAGATGGGGTGGAGAGTGGGAGAAAGGGGGAAAGGGGCTCAAAAGGTAAAAACTTCCAGTTACAGAACAAGGAAGTCACTGGGGTGTATAGCATGGATACTAGAGTTAGTAATACTGTATTGCTATTTAAAAGTTGCTAAGACAGTAGACAACTTATTGTAGTGCTTATTTTATAATATAGACAGTTACTGAATTATTACCTTGTACATCTGAAACTTAATATAATGTCCATTTTATGCCTGAATTAAAAAATAAATTCTAAAATGGAAAAATGACGGGTGATGAAAATTTTAAGTAGAGGTAGTGGGAGGAAGTATATAACAAAGCAGTGTATATTACACATTTATGCACTTGCTAGTAAAAAGTGGAATTGATTCTGGCTTCACTGTGATCATACCTTCTGTATGTGTCTGATCCTATTCTCCAAATGAAAATATTTTTTAAAAACCTGCAATAATAAAATGATGGGGATAGATAGATGAGAACATTTCTTTGGATAAATGCTAGAATTCTTAGCAATGGTTAAGGCTTTCATAAAGTATTTAACTATTTTCATGTCTTTTAAATCACTAAATATGAAAATTTAAATGGAATGGTGATGGGTACTATGGAGAGCACTTGTGATGGGCACTGGGTGTTACATGTAAGTGATGAATTACTAAATTCTACACCGGAAACCAATTTTACCATGTATGTTAACTAATTAGAATTTAAATAAAATCTTGAAATTTTAAAAAAATTAAATGGAAGTGCAGATGTTCCCTCACACACATTACGAACTATTTACATAATGTAAGTTTTATCTTCTGTCTTCTGTGGTCATGTATATTAATTACTTTCTCTGTCCATCAAACAACTGTCATGATGTTAGGCTCAATGTTACTGTTTTTTCTCTGATCCTAACAGAAATAACTGGAATTGACTAGGATAAAATTCTGAGGGTGGATCTGAGAGCTTGGATGTGAGAGCCATGGACGCTGATGATTAATGGGACAATGTCGGTCTCTGTGGATAGGTGGGGCTTTGAGACATAGAACTTACTGCTAGAATCACCTGTGACATGAGTTTCTGTCCTTAAAGACATAAGCTCTGTGTTCATTCCAATAATAATAGTTAACACATAGCAAGTACTTGCACTTGCCTCCCTGAAACCTAATGAGACAGTGTGTTTGCTTCTGTGATTTAGCCCTATTTTACAGATAGGTAATAAAGTAAGACACAAAAAGATAAAGTAAATTTCCCAAGGATGTACAACTACTGAAAGATGGTCCCAGGATTCTAACACAGACAGCTGCTTTTGCAGCTCTGGAGAGTTGCAAAATTTAACCACTTTGCTACTTTCCCTTCCCAGCAGTCCCCTTTCTCCCTCATGTAAACAGGCTGATGACAGACTGACCCCCAATAGACATCTAGGTAAGTCCATTCATGGACTTAAAACATCAGTGGATGTTCCGGATGCATCAAACTAAACACCGTGAAGTGCATATTCAGATGTTTTTCATCTTTAAAAGCAGAGATCACATTGTTTTGCAAAACAGGAATATCCATTGAGTAAGATAAAGTATATGTTATGTGTATACATTTTTAAAGAAATTTTAAAAAGAGGTTCCCAGGATTTCATATAATTCATCATTTGAGTATAAGAAAGAAATGAGGTGGGGGTGCCTGGCTGGCTTAGTCCCTAGGGCATGGGCCGCTTGATCAAGAGTTTAAATTCCCAAGTTGGGTGTAGCGATTACTTTAAAAAAATGTTTAAAAAAATAAGTACATAAGGTGACTGGCATATGTTTTCAGGTTTACTTAAAAATAAAAATTAATATTTCACTAAAAGATCACATATTTTTCTTTTAGTTTTACTGCATTCCCTCATCAACAGATTGGAGTTGACAGTTATGTAAAAGTAGTATATTTAGATGGACTAAAAATGTTGTCTACTATTATTACAATGATTACTATCAGCCAAGAGTGGGTATGAGTATGACTCTTCTAAGCTAAAGATGTACAGTTAATTTCCTATTATTGCCAGTATGAGTTACGTAAATTAAAAATGGCATGCCTGTTAGTTTTAAGAAGTAATCACTAGCTGATTTGACGATTCAGCAACCAAGTTTGAAATATTTGTGTATATTTATTGAAGAGAGTTATGCAGTTTAAAAATATTAGATTATTTTTATAGTAAATAGATTTGTCTCCTAAAGCAATTTGTGCCTGAAAAATGCATTGATAATATCACTTCTAGAACTACCGTGGTTGTTTACTCTTTCTCTGAGCTTACATCCTGAAGTTCTCTGCCTTGTGTATTAGATTGTGTTATACTGTTCATGTTAAAATAAATGAGAGTGGCATGCAGTGTAGTGCTTAAAAACTTTAATGCCAAGTGACTAAGTTCAAGTACTAACTTCTCCATATAAGACATTAAAACATATCAGATTGGGAAAGTTACTTAAATTCTCTGTGCCTCATTTCCCCACATGCAAAAATGAGACAATCATAGTAGCAACACCATGTGATATTGTGAATATTGAGTTGGCACATACAAGTTCCCTAAGACAGCACTTGAAATATAGTGAAAAATATATTTGTTTTTATTATTATTGATCCTATGAGTTACATTGTATTAAAAATTAATTTCTAACCCTGAAAATTTATGACAGTGTATTATATGCAATGAACTAAGTGAAATGTGAAATCAAAAGAGGAATTTCCCAAACGTTCAGTTTTATCCAGCAAGAGCTTTGTATTGAAAGGTAACTATTTTTCTTTAGGAGATCTTGATGTTGAAAGATAACTAATTCACTGTTGATTCAGTTATCTTGGTTATAATAGATAAAATTTGAATCAGTTTAATAAATTACTTTCTGAAAACAAAACTTGTGGCCATAAATGAAGCACTTTGGCCAGTAGTCTTGACCACTTCAATCCATTGCAGCAAATTTCAACCAAACAAAACAAACCAAAGCTCAAAATAAAATTGAAATAGTGACAATTTAAATGGAATTTTCAAGCATTAGGTAATAATTAAAACTTAATCCCTATTGGCACTTAAAGTTAGCAATGCTATTTGTATTTTAATGGAAGATATTTAGTAGAGAAAAACATTAAATGATACCCAAGTAGATAACTATAATGGAGATTTAAAAGCTGAGAAGATCCAGTATGGTCTAATGCAATTTTGCTAAAGTAAGGGTCTGACCTACTATGGTGTGTACTCTCAGTTCCAATGGTTATTTATTTTCAAGGCACCATAAGGAATGCTGCTGTTATTTCAACTTGTTGAGGTATAATTAAGTTAGAATATATGCATTTGAATAATATAGAAGCATGACACCAAATAAAACTTGTGAGTGTTGGAATTGGGCAATATGAAAACAATATCTGAAAGCTTTTCTTGGCCCCGTATTCACCATTAATCCTACTTCCTCTGGAATGTTTCTGTTGTACTTTGCACATGTTTTTACCATGAGGCCCTGTCCCATAACTATTCATCTGCTTTGTTTTACTCACCAGATAATCAGTGTCACTTGAAACAACATCTTCTTTTAACATGTCTAGTATGGAACTGGGCTTAAAACCGTGTGGACTAATATTTAAAATTTATCCATTATACCTATCTCAAGAGATTTTGACTTTTAACCTGATGATATTTCAGGCCTTTTATTTGGGCTTATTTAGAAACTAAAATTACTAGAATATAATGGAATTATTGATAAGGAAATGACCTTTACCCAGGCAGTCCCACATTTCTTTTTTTAGCGTTCTTTAAGAAAATAGTACCACAAATTAAATAGTGGGGCATTTTAAAAGTGATTCCTAACCTAGAGATACTTCAGTTTTCTGCACAAGGGCAAGAACTAATTTACTTTCATATGTTCACCAAACCAAAAAAAAAAAAAAAAAAAGCAAGAGGTCATGCTATAAAGTACTTTGAAATGATTGCATTTATGTTAGAAATTCCCAACTGTGCAACAAGAAATTTAATTCAACTTGAAATCTGTATCCTATAGAACTGAAACAACTAGACTTCAGAAGTTGAAAAACCCTTGTTCTGTGAAAGTTCTTTTCCATTTTGACTTTTAAATACTTTAACTTTATTTCTCTCATAGTTTTTATAACAACTTTACTAAGATATAATTTACATACCAGAAAATTTGCCCTTTTAAAGTATATAATTCATTGTTCTTTGACAGGTTCATAAATTATACAACCTTCATGACTATCTAATTTTAGAACATTTTTATAACTCTTCCCCCCAAAAAACTTGTATTGATTAGTGATCATTTTCCATTTCCCCTTCTCCAAGCCACTGCCAACTACTAAACTATTTTCCTGATTTATCACTTATATATTCTGGACATTTCACTTAATTGGAATCACAAAACATATTTCACTTATCATATTTGTAATGTTTACCCATGTTGTAGTATATTTTAGTATACTTCATTTCTTTTTATTGATAAATAATATTCCATTGTATAGGTCTGTCATTCAATGCCTAAAATTTTGTCTATCCATTTATTAGTTGATGGACATTTGGGTTATTTTAATTTTTTGGCAATTATGAATAATGTTGCTATGAACAATCATATATAACTTTTTTGTGTAGACATGTGTTTTTATACTTCTTAGTTATATAAATAAGAATGGAATTTCTGGGTTATATGGTAACTCTATGCTTAACATTTCGACGAGGTACCAAACTGTTTTCCAGAGTGACTACACCATTTTGCAGTCCCTCCAGCAATGATGAGTGAAGGTTCTATATAACTTTTTATGATACATAGTTGAATTAAAGAAAAATTCTATCTCCACTTTTATAGAATAACCTTCAATTTTTATCACAGCATAATCTATATCGTAGTATATCTGGAACAACTCTGTTACCTCCTTAGACTGTAAGCAGAATTTAAGAGCTGGAACCTATTTTATCCATCTTTGTGATGCCAGCACAGTTTTTTAAAATTTAATTTTATTTTTTCAGTGTTCAAAAATTCATTGTTTATGTATCACAACCAGTGTTCCATTCAGTATGTGCCCTCCTTAATACCCACGACAGGCTCACCCATTCCCCTAACCCCTCTCCCCTCTAAAAGCCTTGGTTTGTTTCTCAGAGTCCACAGTCTCATGGTTTGTTGCCCCCTCTGATTTCCCCCAATTCACTTTGCCTTTCCTTCTCCTAATGTCCTCTGTGTTTTTCCTTATGCTCTACAAGTAAGTGAAACCATATGATAATTGACTTTCTCTGCTTGTCTTATTTCACTTAGCATAATCTCTTCCTTCATTCTTTCTGATGGCCAAGTAATATTCCATTGTATACAGAGACCACATCTTCTTTTTTTAATTTTTAATTTTTTAAATTAACATATAATGTATTATTTGCCCCAGGGTTACACCACATCTTTTTCCATTTGTCTGTTGAAGGGCATCTTGGCTCTTTTCATAGTTTGGAGATTGTGGCCAGCACAATTTTGACATGTGACAGTTATTTTTAAAAAATGTTGAATAAATAAATGGTGATTTGGATTTATCATTTAATAAAAATATCTACAAATATATTATCATGTTTGATTTCTACTTTCTGTCAATGTGGCATATATGAAAGTCTGAAAACTTCCCAGTACAAAAGCCTACATAAAATGTACCAAATAGTTCATTTAAATACCATTCCAGTGTTTTCTGAAGACTGGAGCAATCTGAAGACATTTGCTAATCCAAAGAACTAGAAACTTGGGTTTAACACCAATGAGATAAATTTGGAGCAAAGGAGAAGGAAAGGGAATTGGGACTAAAATTGGGAATTGTATCCATCCAGAAGTAGTAAAGGGCCACCACACTCTCAGAGACAGAGAGCCTACAAGAAATCTAACATCTGCAAAAAGATGTCAGGAAGACTATCAGTATAAACCTGAGTTAAGAAACTAGGTTTAGAAAAAAACAACAACAGCAGCAATGATTGACAGGACGTTGCCTTTGAAAAGGGTGGGAATTTGTATTTTTAGTAATCATTTAAACTTCAAGTAGTCCCTGCTTCATAGTGCTTAGCAGAAGGAAAATATATTCTCCAGACTTTACAGAATTCCCACAGATTAAGATAAACCAAATACAAGCTTGCAATCATTGTTTTAAATCATGAGAAGAACGAAGTTGCCTTGTGCTAGAATCAGAAGAAACAATAAATAGCAAATTCTATTCTCAAGAATATTGGATATTAGAATTATAATGCACATAATATAAAATAAGTATAAAATATTTGAAGAATAAAGAATGAGCTAGTATGCCATGTTTTAAAATATATTCAATAGCTTTATAAGAAACAAAATTTAACTACTTTTTTCTTAAAAAGGTTTATTAACTTGCATTAAAGTTTTTACTACTAACCTTGAACAGTTTAACATTGTTTTTATTTAACGAATGCAGTCTCTACGACAGGCCCAGCATGAGGAGCTGGTAATATAGCAGAGGCGCAAAAAGTCTCCGGTCTGGCCCCCATTATTTACCATCTAGAAGCAGAGATTTCTATATTGGATTAGAATTAAAGCTTCTAGTTTTTTGTCTTATTGGGATCTGAAGATTTACTACCCTAGATTAATAAAAGTTGAAGGAAGAATGACATGAATAATTTAAAATAAAATGAGAGGTAACTCTCCCAAAATTCTCGTTAATTTTAAACAACCATTTTATTTCTGTGTCTTATGTATCATTGTGTTCTGAACGATTCACATTTCAACGTCTGTCACGATTCTTCAACCAGAGTCCCCCTTCTGTATGTACCATTAACTTCACCACGCAAATGATTCCAAGAGTGATCTATTCAAAGTAATAGAGCAAAATTAACAAACCCATAGCTAATTAGAAGGCTAACCCTTCTTTAAGGGTTCTGTAACCCTTCTTTAATGTATTGTGATCAGAGACTTAGAAACACTAATTAGATTAGATTTTCACATACTTGTGAAGAACAGGTACAGGGTTTTTGAAGAACACAATCAGAAAACAATAACTATTTCAGAGCAATTAAGTTATTACAGAATGGGACATGGTGCTAGTATAGGTTTACAAGTGTGAGGTTGTTTAAAAGAAAACTGAGGTGTGCCTGGGTGGCTCAGTCAGTTAAGTGTCTGCCTTTGGCTCAGGTCATGATCTCAGGGTCCTAGGATCGAGCCCCAAGTTGAGTGGGGTCTGCTTCTCCTTCTACCCCTCCCCCCACTCATGCTCTCTTTTGCTTGTTTGTTCTCTCTCTCTCTCTCTCAAATAAGTAATTCTAAAAAAAAAAAAAAAAGAAGTAAGAAAATGTAAAAACTCAACATGAAGGATGGGTTAAAAATGTTTTCTTCCCGGAGAGTTATAACCTCCTGCTTTTTCCTATATAAAGCTCTCACTCATAGAATATGTTCTTCCTCTTAAAGTATATATCTGTATATCTATATCAATCTATATCTACCTATCTATTTCAGAGAGGGAGTGAGGGAAAGAGAAGACAAGAGGAGGTAAGGTCAGAGGGAGAAGCAGACTCCCCACTGAGCAGGGAGCCTGATGCAGAACTCGATCCCGTGACTCTGGGATCATGACCTGTGCTGAAGGCAGTCGCTTAACCCGCTGAGCCAGCCAGGCACCCCTGAAGTATATTATTAAATAAACTAGTTTAACACCGAAAGAAAAAAAAAAAGGCGCCCCCTGAATATATATTTTGACTCCTAGATATTTTTCATTTTCTCAAGCAACCTTAGGTTAAGGGAAAAAAACCAAAACAAGTAAGGAGTATTATAGATCCTCTTGTCAACTGAAATAGCTTTTCCATGGTGATGTCTCTGCATAATTTATGCATGTAAACAAATGATAAATCCAAGTCATGGTCCTGCAGTTGAAGAACTTTCTATAGGAGAAGTTTCTAACTTGGACTATTTGAAACACTTTAATTTTTGAGGAAGATGTAAAACAAAACAAAACAAAAAAACAACAAAAAAAACAATTCCAAAACAGAATGGCAAGTGGGATTCACCTTGGGTACCAGTCTGGGGTAATAAATAGCTGCTGCATAAAGTTGCAGCAAGAGGAATGTTATGAGGTCACTTCAAGAAACAGATGATTATTTCAGGTTGTCTCAGGGAAGGGAGGCTCGAGTGTCAACACACATATGGTTTACTCGATGCAGCTGTAGAAAGCTCGTGCCGGATAGCGAAAAATCAGTCTGTTATGCAGCTGATTATACATTTTCACTTTCTATGTGCAGTTCTATGCACTGTATATTTTTGTAGCCGTTCAGTATTGATGGGGCTTATTTCATAAATGAGTAAATATCTGTACAATACAGGTAAGTCAAGAGTTTTTCCTTACTTCAGTTTTGTTTTGTTGTGTTTTTGTTGTTGTTGTTTGAGAGAGAGAAAGAGCACATTCACAGCAGACAGGGGTGAAAGAGGCGAAGGGAGAGGGACAGAGAGAATCAAAGTAGATTCTATGATCCAGAGTGGAGCCTGATGTGGGCACGACCAGGAGATCATGACCTGAGCCAAAATCAAGAGTCAGGTGCTTAACTGACTGAGCCATTCAGGTGCCCCTGGCTAAGTCTTTACCAAAAATTTCTTTTTTTTTTTTTAAGATTCCATTTATTTATTGAAAGACAGAGATCACAAGTAGGCAGAGAGGCAGGCAGAGGGAGAGAGGAAGGGAAGCAGGCTCCCCGCTGAGCAGAGCGCCTAATGTGGGGCTTGATCCCAGGGCCCTGGGACCATGACCCAAGCCAAAGGCAGAGGCTTTAACCCACTGAGTCACCCAGGCACCTCTTACCAAAAGTTTCTTATGAGCAGTTGAAAAGGTTAAGAATACAAAGGAGTGGTTTTCCATATATATTTTCTTTCTGGAAAATGTGTCTTACAAAGCCCTTCCCTAGAAAGCAGTATTCTGAGACTTTTTTTTCTTCTACTGACCAGAAAGATTCAGATATTAGAGGAAGTCCCCTAAGAGAAGAAGAAACAATGGCGTATTTTTTTTTTTTTAAGATTTTATTTATTTGACAGATAGAGATCACAGGTAGGCAGAGAGGCAGGCAGAGAAAGAAGAAGGCAGAGAGAGAGGAGGAAGCAGTCTTCCGGAGAAGCAGAAAGCCTGATGTGGGGCTCGATCGCAGGACTCGATCCCAGGACTCTGGGATCATGACCTGAGCTGAAGGCAGAGGGTTTAACCCACTGAGCTACCCAGGCGCCCCAACAATGGTGTATTTCTTATGTAAAGTGTTGTTTTCCGAGTCCTGGTTGGCTCAGTTGGTGAAGTGTCTGCCTTTGACTCAGCATAAAATCTTTTAAAAATAAAAGAGAGTGTTGTTTTTATTATCTTTTATTGCTAGGGAAGGGACACCAAGATGATCAAAAGGGTAGGAATGAAAAATTTCCAATAGCAGCAATAAACAAATGTTATTGAAATTGAAAATATTAGGTGTCCACAAGAAGACTCTTTTTATTAAAAACTCTTTTTATTAAAAAAGAATATGCCAGTGTGTTGTTACCTTAATAAATTTGACAAGGTCCAGAATCTAGACCTTTGCTGGGCAAATCCAGAAATTTGTGGGGTTTTTTTGGTTTTTTGTTTGTTTTTTTTCAATGTCTTTGAGTGTTAGCTAAACTCATATGAAGGAAGAGGAAGTCAATAATGTCATTGACCTGCTTAAATCCCTTCCATGGCTCCCCATTCCCTTCATCAAAGACCAAAACAAATAGCATAGCTTATACTCCGCTGTAGCTATACTGAACTACTATTTTTTTAGATATTTTATTGAAACATTCACATACCATTTACATACATATCTGGGAGATATTATGGGTTTGACTCCAGACCATTGCAATAAAGCAAGTATCATGGGACTGGGTGGCTCAGTGGGTTAAACCTCTGTCTTCGGCTCAGGTCCTGGTCTCAGGGTCCTGGGATCAAGCCCTGCATCGGATTTTCTGCTCAGTAGGGAGCCTGCTTCCCCCTGCCTCTCTGCCTACTTGTGATCTCTCTCTCTCTGTCAAAAAAAAAAAAAAAGAAAAAGAAAAAGAAAAAGAAGCAGGTATCACAATAAAATGAGTCAAATGATTCTTCTGGTTTCCCCATGTAATCTATTACATCTGAAAAAAGCAGTATACATACTTAATTTAAAAATACTTTATGGCTAAAAAATGCTAACTATCATCTGAGCTTTCAGGGGGTCATAATCACTGATCACAGATCACTATAAAAATATTGTAATAATTAAAAAGTTTGAAATATTGGAGAATTACAAAATGTGACTCAGAGACACAAAGTGAGCATATGCTGTGGAAAAATGGTGCTGACAGACTTCTTGCACTCAAGGTTACCGCAAGCCTTCAATTTGTAAAAAGCGCAATTATCTGCTAAGTTCAATAAAGGGAAGCACAATAAAGCCTGGTACACATTATAGTTAACCCATTTATAGTGCAATTCATTCACTTTTTATTAGATTCACAGAGTTAAGCATCCATCACCACAATCAATTTTAGAATGTTTCCATTACCTGCAGAAGAAATTGCAAATCTCTTAACTATCACCTCCTCCAATCTACTCACTTCCACTAGCTCTAGCAACTACTAATTTATTTTCTATTTCTATATATTTGCCTATTTGGAATATTTCATATTAATCAAATAATACAATACATGGTCCCTTGGGCCTGGCTTCTTTAACTTAGCATGATATTTTCAAGGTTTATCCATGTTACAGCATGTATCAAGATTTTTATATTTCTGCATAATATTCCATTTTACGTATATATTCCATTTTTTCCTTCCATTCTTCAATTGTTGGATGTTCAGGTTGTTTCTACTTTTTAGCTATAATGAATAATGTCGCTATGATCATCCATGTATAAATTTCCATGTGGACATATGTTTCCCACTTCCTTGAGTATATTCCTAGTAGTGAAATTGTTGAGTCATGGGATAAGTATGTACCGTTTGAGACACTGCCAGACTGTTTCTTCAAAGCAGCTGTACCATTTTACATTTCAGCCAGCAGTTTATGTGGCTTCTTCACTCTTGCCAACACTTGTTATTATTTACCTTTTTGATTATAGCCATCCTAGTGAGTGTGAAGTGGTATCCCAAGGCGGTTTTAATTTGTATTCCTGTGATGGTTAATGATGTCAGATATCTTTTCATTTGCTCACTGGCCCTTTGTATCTCTTTGGAGAGCTGTCTCTTCAGACTTTTTGCTCATTCTTTAATTGGGTTATTTGTCTTTTTATTATTGAGTTGTAACTGTTATTTAAATATTCCAGAAACAATTTCTTATTATAATATATATGATTTGCAAAAATTCTCTCTCATTTTGTGGGTTGTCTTTTCACTTTCTGGATGATCTCATTTGAAGTGCAAAAATTATTAATTTTGATGGTGTCAAAATTTGGGTGGTGTCAGCTTGGGCTGCCACAGGCAGGATGGCTCACCGTAGTGTATGTTCTCACAGTTCTGGAGGCAGAAATCTGAGTCCAGGGTCTCAGTAGCCACGTTTTCTTCCTGACTTGCACATAGCTACTCTATGGCTGTGTCCTCACATCATAGAGAGTGAGCTCTGGTATCTCTTCTAATAAGGACAGAAGTCCCATCCTGAGAGCCTCACCCCCATGACCTCATCTGAATTTAATGATCTCCCAAAGGCCCCATTTCCACATACCATCACACTGGGGATCTGGGCTTAAGTGTATGAATTTTGGGGAACACAATCAGGCCATAGCAGATGGTGTCCATTTTATATCTTTTTCTTGTGTTGCTTGAGCTTTTAGTGTCGTATCTAAGAAATCACTGCATAATCCAAGATTATAGTGTACCCCTATGGTTTTTCCCAAGAGTGTTAGAGTTTTGGTGTACTTAAGTGGTTTGTTTGTTGCTTTTTTTGACTTTAGGAAGTTGTTCATGCTGTTTCCTTGATCTGGAAAATATTTTACCCAGCATACCTTTTGCCTGGCTAATTCTTCGTCATTTCTCACATGTCATCTTAAATGCTTCCTCCATACACATACTTCCTGCAGGGGTTAGTTGAATGCTGAGGACCCTGGATATAGCCTCCATCACAGCACGAATCACATTGTTTTGTAATCGCTCCAGGTGCCTTTATTTACCGTGTCTGCTTCACCATTGTGTACACTAGAACCTTTGAAAGAAATTACAGAGGCTCCTGCATATGAGGCATTCAGTAATATTTTATGGGGTCAATAAAGAAATAACCAAAATACCAACTTTTAATTTATGGTGAGAAATGGAATTGTCAAGCAGACCTGGTATCCAAACTGAGCTGACAAGGGCAAGTCTCTTCTCTGCAAAAAAAAAAAAAAACAAAAAAAAACACAGAAAATTGAATTATTCTAAGAGTATTTCTTGGTATCCATGGGCTCGGAACGTGTTATATTATTTGAACGTTTAATGGCACCATGTCACGATGGTGTGTCCTGACAATTCCAGAGCTCACATACACTTGTCTCTGCCCCTTTTCTCACCATGACCATGATCCTTCAGCCTTGACTCCCTTTTAGAGAGAGTGCTTAGAAGACCATGCTAGCTTTTTCTTTCCCATTGTTTTTCTCTGTTATTTGGTGCTATTCCTTCCCCTTTCTTACTGACAAATTCTGCTTTACTTTTATACTAATACAGCATAATAGGACACAGAGTGTTATTCTCTGAGCTGCATTCCTCTTCTAAATGCTGCACACAGTAAAATTTTCCATGGCAGGACAATATGTTTTAATATCCTTAATAACTTCTAGGGCACCCACTAGAGCGTTTTAACTCCGTGAATAGCAAACAATGTCATAGCCCAAATATTTTTGGCTATATAATTATAACTCTGTTGATTAGAGACATGATTTAGTTTTGTTTTGTTTAGAGTTAGAGCTTTGTTGGGCCATGTAGGGAGATTTAAATATTCAGCCTGAATGCTATTTTGTGTGCCTGGGAGTGTTCGCCACAGCAGGTGTTACCTAACCAGATGCTAAAGGCTTTTAAATTAATACTCAGCATCTTGTCAAACATGCCTCCTGCTTTACACCGTCAGAGCTGTTGAAAATTGGCTTTTCCTGCCAACAGAGTTGTCGGTTGGCAATGACTCAGCCCTGACATGCTTTAGCTACAATACTTACTGGGCCAGGTGATTTTACTAATGTGCTTAGAATATTGAGTTTTAAATTTAAAAATAAATTTATAAATAAATTTCCAAATTATTTTCAAGCATTAAATGAGCAAAAAAGTGTCTTTTGGACATTGGTAGGAATAAAAGATTCATTCCCTCTCTTTCCATAAGAATGAGTCAAGCTCAAGGACAAGCTCATTAATTGGGTTAGAGAACTAAAAGGTTTGGTTCCTATGTGAAGGTTTCTTTCTGATGATCTTCTTCTCTCTTTTCTCATGTATCTGATATAGTAAGACCAGGTGTGAGGGCTTTTCCTGTTCGGGCAAAAGTACAGGGGGAGCTGGAGCAGGTTAAACAGAAAGGATTCGTGGGCTTTGTCTTCCGTCTTGGTTCTAGCTCATTGAATTTGTCTTTGTCATTTCAGTAATAATATGCAGAGGGACCACAAGGTTTGGGAGTTAGAGAAGCTACCCAAAGTTAGGATTTGGAAAGCTACTCAAACTTAGAGCCAGCACCCAAGAGGGAATGGTCTTAGCATGGTCCATTCTGCTCACCTGAGTCAGGAAATCCGTAAAAGGCTTTAGGCTGTAACCCTGAGTTCTGGCCAGACTTCTGGCAACTAGTCTGCTCTCAAACAACATCTCATAGCAACCAGCACAAGGGTTCACTGAAAACTCCTCAAATATGTTTTAATCTGTAATTTCACTTTGGACTCCAGTCAACATCTTGAGTGTTGTGTAAGCCCCAGAGTAGTGGCAATAGGTGCAGTGAGAGAGATGTGGAGGGAATTACAGCAGATGAGGTCACCTGCATTTTAGGGGGCTCTTAAGAACAGTTTTATGATGACCAGAAAATTTCTTCATAGTTGCTATCTTTGTAGACATTAATATTGTGCTTAAGAGAACAGAGTGTTATTTGATGTGTTTAAAGTAATATTAACCAAATTAATGGAAGAGTAAGAATATACTCTGTGCCAAGGAGCAAATGGGCACAACAAACCATTTGCTCTTACAAAAATGTGCTGAGTATTTTTACTGTCATGTTAATGTCAGTCGTTTTTCATCATGCTGTTCTGCTAATGATACGTAGGAATCCTTTCTTTTTGAGAACAATCCTACTGTCCCTTATTATTAGGATCTTCTAAAAGAAAAGTGTGTGTGTGTGTGTGTGTGTGTGTGTGTGTGTTGTGGGGAGTAGGGAGCTCAATGAAATTTATTTAACTAATTTATTTAAGTTGGTTGTAGGACTCTCAAGTTGCATTTCAGTTGCCATGAATGGGGCAAAATCTGCATGACTTCCTGAAGCACCTAATGAAATATACTATCCTAATAAAGAGAACTGGCCTTAGAAGAAAACAAAATTATATGGAATGACTATAGATAGCTCAAAAATTACAAAAAATAAAAAAATTTAAAAAAATTTTTAAAAAAATTACAGAGTGCATATTATTTATTGGACTGCTGTTGTAACCAGGACCTATAGTAGTCACATTTGCACTAATGATCTGATTTTTTTTTTTAACTTTAAGATTTTATTTTTGTAGAGCAGTTTTGGATTCACATCAAATTTGAGAGGGAGATACATTGATTTGCATAGACTCCCCCTTACTAACACTTGTAGACTCCCCCATTGTCCATGTCCCCTATCAGCTGGTACATTTTGTACCTTTGATGAGTCTACATTGACACATCAGTATCATCCAAGTCCATAGCTTATATTATAGTTCACTCTTGGTGTTAAATATTTTATAGATTTAAAAAATTTATAATAACATGTATCTATTATTACTATATAATAGTGGGTATTTTACCCTCCAAAAATTCTCTATGCCCTGCCTTTCATCCCAGCTCTCTCTGACTCAACCCCTGGCAACTGCTGTTCTTGGTTTTGTTTTGTTTTGTTTTGTCTTGTTGTTTACTGTCTCCACAGCTTTTTTTTTTCTTTTTCCCCAGAATATCATATAATTGGAATTGTGCATTATGTAGCCTATTCAGAATGGCTTCTTTCACTTAATAATATGTACTTCAGGTTCCTCTATGTCCATTCATGGCTTGATAGCACATCTCTTCTTAGCACTCAGTAATATTCCATTGTCTGAATGGAATTTATCCATTTACCTATTGAAGGACATCTTGGTTGCTTCCAAGTTTGGATAGTTTTGAATGAAGTCAATATAAACTTCCATATGCAGGGATTTTTGTAGACATAATCTTTCAATTCTTTTGGACAAATATGAAGGAGCACATTGGTTGGATCATATGGACTAATTAAATCATTTTTACTCACACCATCCGAATAAAAAGGCACTGCTACCTACATTGCCTAGACAGACAATTATGGCTTAAAATGTTCATTGCTATTGGCCAACTTATGAACCTAGCTCTTTTTCACTATGAAATTGGTACTGTTTGAACCAAGCCACATATAACTTCTATGAGTAGGCAGAGAATAAGGCCAGTTTACACATTAGACATACGGAAGCATGGCTTTGGGCTCACAAAATTCTTAGGGCCCATGCAGATGTTCCAGTTACTTTAAAAAGTAAAAGAAATAGTGAATATTATCTAGTCTGATTTATATTAATCTTTATATCAGCACAATAGTAAAATACAACTTTTAATACTTTTTATGAAAGAAAGGAAGTACCTAAGACCCACAGAAGTCATAATGCAGACAGAGTAGTCAATTTGGGGATATTGAAAAATATACTTCCCTCAAAATAGGTCCCCAATGAATCTATGATAGCGTTGCCTGTCCTCCAGTATTCAACGACAAAGATGAATCATTTCTAACAGCTTTTAAAGAATATCTGATATGTGGGGCAGCGCTATACATAGTAGACAGATTAAAGACTAGAAAGCAGAGTAGAGATAAGATATAAGATAGGAACATTTCAGTGGGAATGTAATAGGTGAGGCATGGTAGGAGCATGGTTTCATGCTTAGACAGCCTGAGCCTGCTTGACAGCACCTATGTTTGATTTCAACAAACACCTCCTTTTAGATGATGCCAGTTTCCTTGATTACAAGATTTTAGAAAACAAAAGTTATCTAGTACCTGTGTCTCCATCTACATTTTGTTTAGAAAACAAAAGTTATCTAGTACTTGTGTCTCCATCTATATATAAGAACCAACATGGTTCTTATAGCATGTTTGATTTTAAACAGATTCACATCTCTCAGGTCACTGTAATACATTAACGTAATTTACTATTTATGTAGTTTAGGGAAAAGGCAACACGGTTCTCTCATTGGAATATGGATACATAAGAAATCAAGAAGGCACAAAATATTATTTGCATGGAGTCTAAATCTCATTTTCCTTTTAAATTGGGCAGCCTTACTCAACAATTTCTGTGAAAACTCTGAGAGTCCAGTTGTGCCTGTCAAATTGTATTAGCTATGCAGGCGATTCTACCTCCAAGCTATCTAGCCCAGGGCTGACCATGAAACATGGCTGTTTCACACAGTAATTTTGGATGACAGCTTTTCCTGAGCTCATGCAAGTCTAGGAGGCAATTATGAGACCAGAGGTCATTAACACTGCATTTGATTATATAGCATAAGGTAGCAATAATATTGATAATAATAAATGTATATACATACAGAGAGAGATGGGGTATTAATTTCTGCAAAACACATAATTTTTATTTGCAAACTGCATTTATATAGTCTCTTGTGAATTTATAACTGATATTCTGAGATTTGTATGTATATAAAATTTAAGGAATATATTAAGACATTTTTTATTAACATATATTAACAGGAGTACAGGTCTGTGAATCATTAGGCTTACACACATTTCACAGCACTTACAGTAGCACATACCCTCCTCCATGTTCAAAACCCAACCACCCTCTCCCTACCCCTCCACCCCCAAGCAACCTTCAGTTTGTTTTGTGAGATTAAGAGTCTCTTAATGGTTTGTCTCCCTCCTGATCCCCTCTTGTTTCATTTTTCCTTCCCTATTCCCCAACCCCCCACCCTATCTCTCAAATTCCTCATATCAGATTATATGATAATTGTCATCTCTGATTGACTTATTTCACTCAGCATAATACCCTCTAGTTCCATTCACATTGTTGCAAACAGCAAGATTTCATTTATTTTGATGGCTGCATAGTATTCCATTGTGTGTGTGTGTATTCTGACTGATGTGAGGTGGTATATCATTGTGGTTTTGATTTGTATTTCCCTGATGCAGAGTGATGTTGAGTACTTTTTCATGTGTCCGTTGACCATCTGGATGTCTTCATTGCAGAAATGTTTGTTCATGTCTTCTGCCCATTTCTTGATTGGATTATTTCTTCTTTGGGTGTTGAGTTTGATAAGTTCTTTATAGATTTTGGATACTAGCCCTTTATCTGATATGTCATATACAGATGAAGTCCCAATAGTTCATTTTTGCCCTTGGTTCCCTTGCTTTGGTGATGTTTCTAGGAAGAAGTTGCTGTGGCTGAGGTTGAAGAGGTTGCTGCCTGTGTTCTCCTCAAGGATTCTGATGGATTCCAGCCTCACATTGAAGTCTTTCATCCATTTGGAGTCTATTTTTGTGTGTGGTGTAAGGAAATGGTTCAGTTTCATTCTTCTGCATGTGGCTGTCCAGTTTTCCCAGCCCATTTGTTGAAGAGACTGTCTTTTTTCCATTGGATATTCTTTCCTGCTTTGTTGAATATTAGTTGACCATAGAGTTCAGGGTCTATTTGTGGGCTCTCTATTCTGTCCCATTGCTCTGTGTATCTGTTTCTGTGCCAGTACCATACCGTCTTCATGATAACAGCTTTGTAATGGAGCTTGAAGTCTGGAATTGTGAGGCCACCAACTTTGGCTTTCTTTTTCAGCATTCCTCTGGCTATTTGGGGTCTTTTCTGGTTCCATAAAGATTTTAGGATTATTTGTTCCGTTTCTTTGAAAAAAAAGGGATGATATTTTGATAGGGATTGCAAAGACTTTCTGTTTTTTTGTCTTCATCTCTTCAATGTAATATTTCTGTTATTAATTTGTTCTAGAAAATACATCCTATGGTATAGGAAAGGAGTTATAGATCATTATACATGTAAATTTATGTGTAATTATATTCAAAGACATGTAGATTTAAAAGACAAAGCTTTCCACCGAGGATTACAAATAGAATTGCTAGAAGAGTTTTCAATTTTCAAAAGAGGAGACACCAAAATATAGTAAATTGGGGGTACAGCCTAAGGAAGTCATTATAAAAACATTTTGAAGTCGTTAATTTTGTCTGATTTAAATGCTAGATGGTCAAGTCAGCATGCTTCCGTGCCATATGCTTTCCTCAGAGCTATTTTTGATTTGCACAAATGTTAGATGGTTGGAGAATAAACTTAAAAGATGCTTTTTTTGTGGTTGGTGAGGTTGTTGGTGGTGCTTAAGTGAAGCTGAATTCCAGCTCACCCTTTATTTTTTCTCTTCTCTCTCAGATTGGTTTGCACCTAACGGTTTTCAGCCAATATGTACTCAGATAAAGTGCAGAAATAAGACCATCACCAGCTAATTAATAAAGTGGCCCACAAGATTAGAGAACGCAGGTTTAATTGGAAGGTAAAGAGTGTTAAAATTGTAATTATGATGAATGGATTGTCAGAGATTACTCTGGAGACTGCTGCCTGGTGTCAGTGACTTTAAATTAAAAGGTTGAATTTCCCTTTTGTCATGCAGCTTCTCCTGACCTGCTTTTCTGAGGTGAGGATTCACCTACTAAATCAAGGCCTTTCCAACATTCAGTTAATGAGAAAATATGTCCTTTCTCTTTTTCCAAATAAAGCCCCTCAAGTCAGCGCACCAACCTGAAATGAGTCAGAGAAGTTAGCGGTCTATTTCAGTCCTGTATTTAATATTAAACAGAAAATGCATCTCAAGATGAACATATGTAAAAGTAGAATGTTTTGCATCTGTTTGAAGATGGACAACCTAGTAGGCTATGATGAGTTACCAGGTAAAAGGAAGCATGAGGAGAAGGGAAGAGAAATGATGGCCAGAGGAAGCTCTGAGTCTAAACACTATCCTCCTGTCCAGGTTACTCCAATAGAATGTAATTAGGTGCAGAAACTGAGGGAATTTGTATCTCGCCCTTGTAGCCTTCACTTTTAATACATACAGGAACCAAGATTAGAGAAGCTTCTTTGCGTGAAACCAATTGAGAGCAACTCACTACCGCAAGGGCTATTTTTTTAAATATAAGTAACTCAGACACTTGAATTACTCAAGTTTATCCTTAGCTCTGATGTCAGCAAGCACAGGCAAAACCACTTTCAAGATACCAAGGCAGGTTACCTCTGCTCTGGGGATCTGACAGGCCTATGGGAGATGGGGACCAGTCCGGGCTTTGCTAGAATTAGTTAATCTCCCTCCCTCTCTCTCTTTTTTTTTAAGATTTATTTATTTATTTGAGAGAGACAGAGCAGGCTTGCACGCACCAGTAAGTGGAGAGAGAGACAGAGAGAGAGAATCTCAAGCAGACTCCCTGCTGAATGTGGAGCCCTACACAGGACCCATGAGATCATGACCTGAGGCAAAACCAAGAGTCAGACATAACTGATGAAGCCACCCAGGCATGCCCATAGAGTTAGTCAATGTCCTTTAATCAAGTTTTTTTTTTTTTTAAATAAGATTTGTAAATTAGAATTAGGGATGTACAGAAATTAGATGACTTGTGTTTGGTGTAAGAAGTGATACTTTAAAATTTTTTAAGTTACTAACCAAAAAAACTTCTCTCTCTCTCTATATATATATGTAGTTATATATATATATAACAGAAAAAAAAATATGGTTTTGCTTGGCTATGTTTATTTAAATTACAGTGTAGTTAATATACAGTGTGGTACTAGTTTCAAGTGTATAGTATAGTAATTTAATAGTTGCATATATTAGTGTTCATCAGGATAAGTGTACTCTTTTTTTTTTAAAGATTTTATTTATTTATTTGACAGAGAGAGATCACAAGTAGGCAGAGAGGCAGGCAGAGAGAGAGAGGAGGAAGCAGGCTCCCTGCTGAGCAGAGAGCCTGATGCGGGACTCGATCCCGGGACCCCGAGATCATGAACTGAGCCCAAGGCAGCGGCTTAACCCACTGAGCCACCCAGGTGCCCCAATGTGTACTCTTAATCCCTTCATCTGTTTCACCTATCCCTCTCCACCCAGTCTCCTCTCTGGTAACCATCAGTTTGTTCTCTCTAGTTAAGAGTCTGTTTCCTGGTTAGTTTCTTTTTTATTTCCCCTTTGTTCACTGTTTTGTTTCTTAAACTCCACATATGAGTGAAGTCATTCGTTATTTATCATTCTTTGATTGGTTTATTTTGGTTAACATTATACTCTAGGTCCATCCATGTTGTTGCAAATGGCAAGATTTCATTCTTTTTCGTGGCTGACTAAAATCCATTACACACACACACACATACATGCATATATACACACATACACACATACAGCACACCTTCTTTATCCATTCCTCTATTGATGAACACTTGGACAGATTCCATAGTTTGGCTTTTGTAAGTAATGCTGCAATAACCATGAGGGTGCATATGTCCCTTCAAATTAGTGTTTTTGTATTCTTAGGGTGAATACCTGGTAGTGTGATATGGGATCCTATGGTAGTACTGTTTTTAATTCTTTGAGGAACCTCTATATTGTCTTCCACAGTGGCCATACTAGTTTGCATTCACACCAACAGTGCACAGAAGTGTTCCTTTTTTCTCCACATCCTCACCAACACTTGTTGTTTCTTGAGTTTTTAATCTATCCATTCTGACAGTTGTGAGGTGATATCTCATTGTGGGTTTGATTGGTGTATCCCTGATAATGAATGATGTTGAGCATCTTTTTATGTGTCTGCTGGCCATCTGGGTGTCTTCTTTGGAGAAATGTCTGTTCATATCCTCTGCCCACTTTTAAATTGGATTATTTGTTTATTGGGTGTTGAGTTGTAAAAGTACTTCATATTTTGGACACTCACCCTTTATTGGATATGTCATTTGCAAGTATCTTCTCCCATTTGGTTGGTTGTCTTTTAGTTTTGTTGGTTGTTTCTTTTGCTGTGCAGAAGCTTTTTCATTTTGATGTAGTCCCAGTAGTTTATTTTTTGCTTTTCATTACATTTTAAAGTAACTAATCTACATGGTGAGCTGAATTACTTTTGAGGGTGATATAGCTAGAAATGATTCACTCGAGTAAATGTTGCTTAAATGGTGAATGCCTGAATGTGTATAAACATATTGAGAGCAAAAACTTTAGCTTGCTTCCTTTATTGTCATCTCCCTAGCACTTAGAATGATGTCAGTACACAGGAGTGCTCATAGGAGAGAGAGAGAGAGAGAGAGAGAGAGAGAGAGAGAGAGAGAATGTGTGTGTGTGTGTGTGTGTGTGTGTGTGTGTGTGTGTGTGTGGTAGGTACTTGAGTACATGTCAAGAAAGAGCAGTACATTCCCCTTGGTCTGAGATTACTTGGTGTGCCACTTTGTGTCTTGACTGTTCTTTAAAATTCCAAGAAAAAAAGAGAGTAGGGAAGGTCATTTTGGTTCTGGGGAGAAGTAGGAATTTTGGCAGACTGCATTTGGGAAACCAAATGATTGGTCTGAAAAGTTGTTGAATATGGCTTGTGGTTGGTAACTGTTCTACTACTCCTGTGTCGGTGACTCTAAGCAAGCTCAGCTCTTCCTATAGTGAATTCAGGTGTGGTGGAATATGAATGAGGTTGTCTTCTAACATTTGTCTTTGCTGTCTTCAGCTTCTGAAAATCTCTCTGTCATTTTACAATCACTGAAAGCAGGACAAATTAGAAAAGGAAAGCCTATGGTCAAGAGGGAAAAATAACAAATTGTCATCACCTATACCACTGAGTGACTGTCTAACATTGGTGAATTTCTTAACCTCTCTAGGCCTCAGTGAGACTTGTTTTTAAGACTATATTCTTCCAGCAGTTTTAGGTTTCTAGCAAAATTGAGGGACATGTACAGAGATTTCCCATATACCTTCTTCCCCCACACATGTGCATCTTCCCCTATTTTCAGCATTCCCCCATCAAAGTGTCCAATACAATAGATGAACCCCATCACCACCTGAAGTCCACAGTATACATTACCCTGGATAATTATTTTGCTCTTGGTGTCATACATTCTGCTGTGGGTTTAGATAAATATATAATGACATGTATCCAACATTACTCCATGCAAAGTAGTTTCACTGCCCTAAAAATCTTTGTTCTACCTATTCATCCCTCTCCCCCAACCTAACCCCTATCACTGACTGATCTCTACAGTTTTGACTTTATCATGTGCTTGAAATCATACAGTACCTAGCCTTTCTAGAATGGCTTTTTTCACTTAGCAGTATGCAATTAAGTTTCCTCCATGTCTTTTCCTGCCTTGATAGCTTGTTTCTTTTTAGCATTGAATGATATTCTACTGTATGGATGAACCAGAGTTTATCCATTCACCTACTGAAAGGCATCTTGGTTGCTTTCAAGTTTTGGCAGTTATGAATAAATCCATTATAAACATCCATGTGTATGTTTTTGTGTGGACATATCTTTTTTAACTCCTTTGGGTAAATGCTAAGGAGTGGGTTTGCTGGATTACATGAGTGTATAGTTTTATTTAGTGATATTCTAGTATTTTGTTGCAGTTTTATTATGATTAATGAGATAATCAATATAAATTGCCTGGCAGAGAACCTGGCATATTATAAGGGCTGAACCAATATGTTAATTATAATTGGTGTCATTATCATCTCATAAATGATATATAAAACTCCATTCATTTTGACAGTAGATACAGCAGAGAGAAATGTCAGAGGGAAAATGTAAAAACATTTGATGGTTAGCTCTATATGAGGCATCTGCCTCTACTGCAGTCCCGGATACACAGAATGTGCTTGTCTAATTCATGTTGCTGTGCATGGAAGGTATACTTTGCCTTGGGCCTCTTAGTTCCCCTACTTCCTTTGGACTAATTAGGAATGTTAATACGGGTAATTATAAGTAATGGTTATCTAATTCCTCGGATAAGGGTAAAAAAAAGGACTGCTAAATGCACTTCAAATCTGAACCATATAAACCTGATGAACAGCTAGGGTCACATGGAATAGAGAAAAATCACTACTAGATGAGTGGTCTGGAAAGCAATGTTCACAGTCTAACTCTGTATGGGCTGTAAACTTAATGAACTTGGGTTTGAGTCTTAATATTTCAGTTTCCTTGGCCATCAAAAGGGAATGAGACTCACCCACTGGTTATTTAGAGAGCAAGATGAGATAAGGAACTTCAAAGTAGTGCCTGAAATTTTCTAAGAAATTAATAAATTTAAAATTAATCTTAATACATAGAGACACCAAATAGCTTGCTTAGATTCAGTTCCACGATAATAAATCCAAGGTCATCTAGCACCAGTAACATCATGACCAATTTCTATCCTCAGTTTCGAATATATGATTGCTCAGTGCACTTACAGATTTGTATTTTCTGTTTTCTAAACATAAAAAGCATATTTCTCCATTGTAGAGAGTTTTGATGATAAAAATACATAGGAGGAAGCAAAACCAAACCAAACCAAAGCTCACTTATTATTTTAGTACCTGGAAATACCGCATGTTAAAATTCAGAAATATTTCCTTCTGATATTTTATCTTTCTATAGATCAAAAGCTAAATCTCTAGAAAAATAAACCTAGATATAAGTTTCTTAAAAGTGGTCTGATGTTAAATAGAGATTTAATTTATAGTTTGTTTAATAATCTTAATAAGTATAGGATTACTTCTAAAGGCCTTTATGTTAAAGCATGTAATGTGGCATCGTCATTTTCTTTTGTCCATCAAAATTATGCTGTTTTTATAAAGTTTTGGTCTTTTTATGGAAATATTCATTGTTTTCTACTTGTTGCTTATATCCATTCTCCACTAAAATAGAAAGCCCAGAGACTATCAACAGCATTTAAGCAGGCAGCAATCAGGGGAGAAAACATTTATCTGTAATGCCAGCCTAAATGTAACAATGAACTCTTTCATCTTGATTCTAAGCTCCAAGTTACTCTGAGGTCTTTGAAGTACCCACTTGGTCTAAAGCCACTCAAAGAGAAACTCAGCAAAATAAGTGGTTTGAAGCAAACAAAAATATAAACCCTAAACCTTTCCCAGCTTTGCATAATCATCATATTCATTTACTTTTGGCTGTATTTCCCTTTATAGAGTTTAGGTTAACCATAACTGTCTCCCTGATTTTCATTTTTATTTTTCATCTTCTGACAGTACCTTCTCAGCATGGAACTGTTTTCCCAAATATTTAAATATTTGACAAGCATCAGTTTTATTACTGAGAATCAATTTTAATGATTTAATGATTTAATGATAATCATGGGCCTATTTACTATTTTTCAAAATCATTTTAAAATAGTATTTGCTTATAAGTTAGAGTAGCTGAATAATTGAATTAAGTTTCTTGATTTTCTTTTTATGTAATCTGTACTGTGTCTAAACTCTCTGCTTCATGGTAAAAACACGCAGATCATACAATTTCGGATCTTATTTTGGGGAGGCCATTGAAGAATCCAAATTGTCATTTGTCACGTGGAGAGAGGATTACTCCAGTACCCTCAATATTTTTTTTCTAGCAACATTTAATCCATTTTCATTTATAGAAATTGAATACTGTTGAGCAACCACTATGTTTTAGACATTGAGAGTGTGGCAATGAAGTCAGACAAAATCCCAATTCACATGGAGTTTATGTTTCAGAGAAAAGGACAGAACAAGCATAAATTAATAATTTGCTGGATGATGTTATTAACTCTTAGTTACTTATAATTTTATAAGAGGAACATTTGCTTTATCTTGTTAACATACAAATGAACTTCTTAATCCCTGAATAGCATGTTTAGTAGCATATTTTGTGGTTGTTGTTGGTAGTGGTTTTATTTTGTTTCGTGTTTGTTTTCTGATGACTTAGTTTGAACATTGCTGTATAGAAATGAAAGTATAAGATTTTTGGAGTTGTTCACAAAATTAGCCAAAACTAAATCATTCTGTATTACTAGTGTATCACCATAGTGATGTTAATTTCAATGTGCTGTATCTGATACATTTTGAAACATAGTATATTCACTCACCAACGCAGCATATTACAATAAAATATAAATGTTAAATATCATAGGGTAGTATTTTCTCAACATTGAAATCAAATTAATTTAACAACAGCAATATATATAGAGGCCAGTCATTGAAAATTCTTTATTCCCATTTTTTACATTCAAATTATATCTTGATTTTTTTATTCCCGTTGAAAAAAATTTTTTTAAATATTGAAATATGTCTTCAAATATTTTTATTCCCTTTTCAGGAATTTGCTGCTCTGACAAAAGAATTAAATGCCTGTAGGGAGCAACTTCTAGAAAAGGAAGAAGAAATTTCTGAACTTAAAGCTGAAAGAAACAACACAAGAGTAAGTATAAAACTGCATCTGCTTGGAATCAATTTCTTATACAGTTCAGTGGCTTACTCCTCTATACTCATAAGAATATAATCATTTAAAAACTTGAGGAAGACTTTAAGCAGACACCAACTCATAGTCTGTTACTTAAAGTAACAAAGACTATTCTACAAAACTCAAAACAGGAAGGCCAGAAACCTAAATTACAGTCTCAACTTCCAAATCACTATGTTGCCTCAGAAAATGATTTTAGTCCTTCTGGACTTTGCTTTCTTTAACTTTAAAGAGAAGGACTGGATTTTGATAGTCTTAAACTTTCAAACTGTTGTATTGGTGGAGGGGGCCAATACTCCAAGACTGGAGGTGGTCAGAGAAGGAGAGACTTGAGAGGGTATGAGTTTCCATTATGGGGTGATGCGAGGAAGTGGCTTGGCATTGGTCCTCACCTTGTTAAAATGTATAAAACCGCTGGAGCAGAACTCTCCTAATTAAAAGAGGCATAACTCTTCTATTTCGGAAGATGATTGAGGAGACTTCCAGTTCTGATGTCATGATTTTGACGGACTTGACTATTTTCTGCTCTTGGAAACCCACGTCTTCTTTCAGTCTCATGCCCTGTGACAGTGAAGTCCAGAATTTGATCAAAGATGCTATTTTTTCTTGTTCAGAAGAAAAAGTCACTAAATTTCATGAAATATGTAAATCACCAGGTTACCTATAACTGAGAACAGTTTCTCTACCAAAAGAATGTGGAGGAGAAGACACTTTTGTGTGGATATGTAGTTCAATTTCAACATGAAGTAGGTGAAAAATATTTTCATTATTAAAATTCTGATAGATCAATGCTAAATACTGAGAAAGTGGGGTATAGTTAATCGTGTATTCATTTGGTGATTGGTCTCAGAGAGTAACATAAAAATCATAGCTCCACAAAGAGTGAGCTTGTGCCTTTAATGAGGAATACCATGTATCAATAATGGTTATATGATCAAACTCAATTTATCTCCTTCATCAGGGTCTTATTTTATGGTAAAGAAAGTCCACCAAGTATACAGACAAGGAATTGGTTTTCATTGAGACTATGATAAGCCAGTCATATGGACTGCCTCAAATAGAACATGACAAGGACAGTTTATATCATCTTATCAGGTGTCAGATGATATTTTTCTATTTCTTTCTCCCTGTTGGTATTTTTTCCCCAACCTTGATTTCTTACTTACTCCCTGTTGGTATTTTTTCCCCAACCTTGATTTCTTACTTAGAATTTTTTCATGCAAATATAAAGGTTACTTCTGCCATGAGATTTGTTCTTCCCTATTTCACTATTTTCCATTCTAATGCTTTAGGCTACATTCCCTGATGTAGCATAGTATAGCCAAATGTAAAAGTAGGATTGGGAAGCTGAACATGGTAGGAAATGTAAACTTATTGGTAGACTTTCAACTAATTCTCATATTTAAAATGCACCAGAAACTCTTCTTTTAGCTGTGTATTTTTCCTTTATACAACTTTTTTCCCCCTACAGCCCTTTACTCCTTTCTGATATCCTATGAAGGATATGTTATAATTATCCCCATTTTACAGATGAGATAACTTCTCAGAAAAAGGCAGATAACTTGCTGGAAATTAGGCAGTGAATAAACAGAAGAGAAAAGAGATTTGAAAGCTAAGGCAGTCTAACTCCAAAGCCTATGCCCTCAGCCGTGAGGCCATTAGCACAGTTATGCAAGTTCGATCCATGGAGGAGCCCCTGGATGGCTTAGTCGGTTAAGCATCTCTTGATTTTAGCTCAAGTCATGATCTCAGGGTCATGGGACAGAGCCCCCCATTGGGCTCCGCACTCAGCTGGGAGTCTGCTTGAGATTCTCTCCCTCTTCCTCTGCTCCTTTCCCCAAGGTGTGTGTGCTCTCTCTCAAATAAATCAATAGATCTTTTTAAAAAAAAAGTTAGATCCATGGAAGTATTCCAAGATTGACAACAGCTTAGAAAAGACTTTGCCCTAAGAGTAACCCATTGCAGTATGGAGTACATCATTCCTTCCTGATTATGACTAATTTCAGAGAACTAGGAGGTCTGGCGGCAGCATCCATACACTCTTCACTCTGTTACACTCCATGAGGCCCAGAAGTAGCTGTGACTGTTGCACCTGCAGAGGAACCTTGGGGGATAGAGGCAGTAAGGCAGGCTACACTTACGATACCTCTTCAGGGGTCAAAGTGAGAAAAATACAGATTTTAAATTCTCCTTGTGGACAAGCTACTATTTCCTTCTCACACCTAAAGAGAATTTGATTGGTAAGGAAGTTTAAAGTAGGAGTGTCTCAATTTCCAGAGTCCTGATACCTGTGAAAATACAGATGCTAAATTCCATTAGGGTAACAGAATTTGAAGTCATTAATAAATGCGACTTTAAACATAAATAATAGTTACTTTGAAAACATGAATAAAACTGGAAAACAGTTTTTCCACCGTCCTTAACGCAGTGGTGTGGAGGACTTTTGTTGTTGATTAGGGAAAATAGGGAAATAGATCTACGAAATCTTCTCTGTGTAAACTATCAATTATATAACAACTTCCTAAGTTACATAACCACCTGTCAACCTCCCCACCATACAGAAAAATATCCAGGGCTAAAAATCAGACATACATTCTCTCTTCCCCCATAGTGCCGTCTTAAATTTGCCAAATATAATACTTTTTATAGTTTTTATAATAGTTTCTCCTTCTACATGTTCTCTTTTTTGGGGTTTTTGTCTTGTTTTGTTTGTTTCTTGCTATAAACACCTACTTATTAGTCATGGAGAAAGAGCAACAAGCTACTATTTCCTTCTCACACCTAAAGAGAATTTGATTGGTAAGGAAGTTTAAAGTAGGAGTGTCTCAATTTCCAGAGTCCTGATACCTGTGACTCTCTTTCCATTTTGACTAGTTAACATATGCTAATGAACTGAGACAAATAACACAAAAGAAGACAGTCCACAAGGAGAACTCCTAGAGGATAGAGTATGTGTGTTAATTTTGAATATCATCGAAAACAGTAGATGAGAAAGGGCTCTACTGTATAATATTTGAATGAATTATATCTTGTGCAAATAGAAAATAGACGTTTCAGAGGAAGTTCAATGGATAAAGTTTATCTGATGTATCAAATAATAAGAATGGTAATATTATATAGCTAACATTAGTTACCTGTGAAATGTTTTCTTAAGTGTTTTGTATGTTTAACCCACTTTGTTTATCCTTACAGCAATCTTATTATCCCCACTTAATTTATGGGAAAACTAGCATATAAATAATTTGCCCAGGCTGCCACATGGCTTTTAAGTGACACATATAGGGAATCAACTCCTCAGCTTAACCACTGGCTATGTATTTAAGAACACATATACCTAATGTCACTCACAAATCATACATGATACAAGGGCTCATGTTTAGGGAAAAACAGAGTTTGTTCATTATTTTATAGTTCAGTTCTAATGTTCAGTACTTTATTTTGCATTAATTGTATGCAAAGTAATGTATGAGGTATTTATTCTGATGTCAGAGCTGAAAGTTTTGGCCATTTATCATTTTGTTGCTATAGCAACACCTGGTTCCCAGCTCAAAAAATATGAATGAATGAAAGAAATGAAAGTAATCACTATATTCAGCTGCCTCAAGTAATTAAATTGAGGACATCCAAATAAAATCATTCTAATATTAATGTTTGTACAAAAATAGAAATTTCAAAAATTGTAGAGAGTATTTACAGAACCATTCAAAAAGCTTTATTTTTGGGGCACCTGGGTGACTCAGTTTGGTTAAGTATCTGCCTTTGACTTTAGTCATGATTCCAGAGTCCCCACATTGAGCTCCCTGCTTGGTGGGGAGTCTGATTTTCCCTTTGACCCTCCCCATTCTTGTTCTCTTTCTCTCACTCAAATTAATAAATAAAATCTTCTTTTAAAAAACTTTATTGTTTAATATTTTCACACTGATAAAAGTGTAGAAAAACTGATTAAATAAAATTTGTTATTTCTAAAACTTCTCTGACCATATTTAGGCAAATTATATGTATAGAAAATAACTTACTCCTGTCATTATTTCAACTTAACTCAAATTGACTACTGAACCTTACCATATTTTGGCAGAATTAATTAATGAAAAAGTAAAAGAAAACCAGGAATAATAAACTAGTTATTATTTCTTAATATCAAAGTGGAGAATTTTTATTGTTGCTTTAGAACTGTTTTAACTGTTTTTGTGGCTGAGTATCTTAAAGAAAGTTTTTTATTATTGGCAGTGTTATAGAAAGTAGCTATTGTGAGGCTTTGAAAAAGAAGTTAGAAGGGGGCTCAGTTGGTTAAGCCTCCAACTCTTGATTCTAGCTCAAGTCTTTATCTCAGGGTCATGAGGTAGACCTCCTGTCAAGCCCCAGGATGAACCTCAGGTCAGGCTCTGCACTCAGTATGGTCTGCTTGAGATTCTCTCTCTCCCTCTCTCTCTTTGAATGAGTGAGTGAGTGAGTGAATGAATAAATAAAATCTGTTAAAAGAAAGTTAAAGCTGTTATGATTTCAAGAGCTACTCTTAATGTTAATTATAAATAATGAAGCTGTAATTTCCTCTTACAGGTCATCAACTAAAAAACTTAATGGCCCTTAATTTAAGTTAAAGATTTAATTTGAAGCATTCTTTACCATGCCTTTACTTTTGTTTTCAGCCACGAAATTATATAAATGAACATTTAAATACAATGAGACAACTGTTATAACTAAAGAGAAGCTTCCCATTCTTGACAAGCCTCTGTCTACACTAGTTAATAAAATCCCTCCAAACATGTTTCCTTAATGAATTGAAAGTACAGTCCAGTTGAGAAAGAAAGAGCTTCATAGCCAAGGCAGGTAAAGATGCATGTGTGGATGCAGGTGTACGGATATCTGAAAGTGCTCTGCTAGGGTATGATAAACAGAAGAGGGACTGGACATACGCCCTCCCAACAGCTATTGCAGTGTGGGATTCAAATGTCTACATAGAACCATAGGGAACTGTAAACAGTAGTTGAGAGTAGAGGATGTTGAGTTCACTGAGCATAAAAGCAACTAATTTATGTCTCTCATTCTCAGGTGTTAGTGTTGTGTTCTGTGGCCATATGACAGCAGCTGACATTATGCTGAATTCAAATCTAATAAGAGGTTGTATAATTTTAGAAATTTAGTTAAGAAATTTCCAATGATGCAATATGTACATATGTACATATACTGTGATACATTTGCATATATGCAGGCTGTGGTCATTTAAAATGAATCCTAACATAGGATTAGTGGTCATTTATGCAATCCTTGTAATCCCTTAGGTAGACCAAAGAGAGTGCCTTCTGCAAGACTTATTAAATATTAGATTAAAGTGTAGCTCCTAGCAAAGGTGTACAATTAGTAGCTTGTTAATGTTATCTTTGTGAGTTCTTCTTTATTTTTCATTTATTTTGATTTCTGAGCTTAGAAGCCATGGATATATGCTAGATTTGAACATTTTGGCCTCATTCTCCAGAATAGATAACTTACGTTTATCTTACTTCAATTCAACAAATGAATATTGAACATATATTCTATAGAATATTTTTCTAAGTATTGAGGAGTATTGAGGATGAGCTAAATTGTTAAGCCTCTAAGAAATCGGTTTTATATTAGTAACACATTTCTTGGTTTTATTATTATATGTTATAACGTTTTATATTATAACATATACATATAGATAGAAAGATAGATGTATATATATTATCCTAATTGCATAAAACAGTACAGCTTAACTGTTTTAATCAGGAAGACATTAAGGAGTATAAGAAATCTCCAAACCCAGAAATCTCCAAACCTAGTTTCCATGCACAATGCCTAGGACCATATTTCTTAGCCTTGTGAGTTTTCCTTACATTCCTAGTCCTAGAAACATGTAGCCTCTGCTACTACCTGTGCCAAGGAAATGGGCCCCCAGCCTAGCATGGTTCCTCACTGGGCTCCCTTCAGGATCTGTCCTGTGTGGGTGGCTCTGGTTGCATGACTCTTAAGTCACATGTCTGCCACCTAGTGGTTAAACATCCCAGGGAAGTGTTTTTTGTTTCCAGTATTGGGAAGATGATGTTCAGCATTCAGGAAATTATCAAAGATGGAGGGTATATACAGAAAGAAGATTTTTGGGCAACCACAAATACCAAGACTCAACTACAACCTAACTTTTATTATACTCTTTTCCATGTTAAAATTCTAACAACAGCAGTACTGACATATATCTATCTACCCAACAATACAACCGTACTTCTTTTTTTTTTTTTCTTTTTTGAAGATTTTATTTATTTAACAGACAGAGATCACAAGTAGGCAGAACGGCAAGCAGAGAGAGGAGGAAGAAGGCTCCCCACTGAGCAGAGAGCCTGATGCGGGGCTCGATGCGGGGCTCGATCCCAGGACCCTGGGATCATGACCTGAGCTGAAGGCAGAGGCTTTAATCCACCGAGCCAGCCCGGCGCCCTGCAATACAAACCGTATTTCTTAGGCAAAAACAAAATCACCTTTTCTCAAAAAAGAAGATACATGCATCCAGCTACATGACCAGGGTTCTTCCATTTGTACATTCCTGCTCTTATTAAATCTCAGTCATGTATTAATATTCTGTAGCTTATGGACTACTTTAATGTTAATCAGAATCAAATACCCAATATAAAATAGAATAAAAGGGGATAATAACTTAATTTACATTATGTATATGCTATAATAACAACAACAAAAAAGATCCCCTCTTCTCCAAGTGGTTAAAAAGTCCTATTGCCGAGACGCCTGGGTGGCTCAGTTGGTTGGATGACTGCCTTCGGCTCAGGTCATGATCCTGGAGTCCCAGGATCGAGTCCCGCATCGGGCTCCCAGCTCCATGGGGAGTCTGCTTCTCTCTCTGACCTTCTCCTCGTTCATGCTCTCTCTCACTGTCTCTCTCTCAAGTAAATAAATAATAAAAAAAAAATCTTTAAAAAAAATAAATAAAAAATAAATAAATAAAAAGTCCTATTGCCTATTCTAAATTCCAATTCTAAGCCTTCATTCCTGGACATCTGTATATGAACCAATATATACTCATCACCAACTCTAAGTATATACTAATTTCAGGATGGTAGTTCCCCAGCCTAGCCATGTGTGATCTCCAAGAAAGAATTAATAAGACAAGAAAGAATTAATAAGATAGACTCTTCCTTGGATCATTTAACCATTTGTAGGATCACCTGCTTCTGAATGATATGATAGCACGGTGAAACCGGGCTGCGAGCATTAGTCAACTGCATTACTCCTTTCACTGCAAAATGCATGTTCTTTTTTTCTCTTTTTTTGTTCAGAGGTAATGTCATATATGATAAGACTGTAAGCAAAAATCTGATAAGATGGTATTGAGAGGAGAAGCAGAGCCATTAGAGAAGGCTAATCCATATCCAGAAAGAAAACATTTATTACATTAAGAATAGAGAGTTGCCCCCTCCTTGATGGAAGGGATTTGCTGTAATCTCCTTGCTTCAGGGTAACTAGCTGGTCTCTAGGTATACATTATGAAATAGGTTCAGAATTGATGGCTGCAGCTAATCAGTTGGCCCTTCAGCTGTGGTGATAACCCTATCAACCTTAATTGTGAGCAGCACATTTTACCAGGTCAATGAGTAACTTCTATCCCTGAAATCATAGGCACTTTTTTATGGCCATTGAGCAAATGTGATGGCGGCCAAAGAAATAGACTGATACCCAAAAGGTGAATCATTTATGTCTTTCAGATTATCAAAAACCTCTGCAACAGAGGGTACCAAGGAATTAGTCCTTATTTAGAGCTAATATCCAAGACATTTGGTATTCTCCTTTCCTCAGAATAATGGTTATAGATACTTTTAGAGAGGATCTTCTGATTAGCTCTTGTTTCATAACAAACTACCCCAAAACTTAACATCACAAACAACATTTTACTGTACTCAAAGATTCTGAGTCAGGGATCCAGAAAGGAGAGAACATTTGCGCTCCCAGCTCTGATGACTTGATGACTAGTGACACTGAATGTGCTGGTAAATGATTTTTTTTTTTTTTTTCACAAGAAAAAAAAACAAAAACACATTCATCTGTATAGTGTTTGGAATTCCCATGGTGTAACTACTTCCAGTGTAGCTGATTTCCAACTACCAACGTGATGTTACTGAATGCAGAGCTAGGAAATGATGCATAATTGGAACCAGCCTGTAATATCTCTACCATTCAAATACAATAGAATTAAACAATGCAAAGAACATGAGATATTTAAGAATTTCATTAAAAACTTGGAATTTAGTAATATAATTAGGAAGTAATACATTTTGAGTGCTTACCTTTTAAAATATTTTTATTTAATTATAAGCTTACATAATTTAAGCTTTATCAATTATTGTGTTTTAACTACTGGCTGCCAGAAATCCTGAGAATTAGCCATCAAATTAATAATAAATAATAATAAATTTGTTTCAACTTAACCCTGCTTATCTGATGTTGGTCTTTCTTTAACAAACTCTGCTCTAACCACACCAGCCTCCTTCCAGTTCCTCAGGAAGCCAAGCCTTAGCCTGTGTTGTACTAGGTCCTTCATCTGGCTCCTCATTTGGCCAGCTCTTTCTCATTCTTTAAGTCTCAGTTTAAACATCACCCTCTCAATGAAACGCGCTTGCTGCCCTAGGCAAAGTAGGTCTCTCCTCTTTACAGCTCTCATAACTCTATTTCAGGGTTAAGTAAACACAAAATCCCAGAACCTGTTGGATTTAACCACTGCATACATGTATCTGTAGAATTCAAGAGAGTAGAAAACCAGGAGTATAATTAGGGATTGATCAGTAAAAGGAAAGCTCTTTGAAAATATTGTGTCATCATCATACTGAGGAACTATTGATATTATTTTGGCCCTTAAATATGATCCCTACCTACTGATCTATATACATTTAAGATCTTGTCTGTTCTTTTGTGCCAATGCATGGCAAAGTTTTCTGACACTTTGAACCATAATTAGTGATGGTGAATGGAGAGAAATTTATTTATTAAGGACTAAGAAAGGTGACACTAATATGTGACACAGAATCTAACAATGACATTGTGAAAACCAAAACTTTTCACTACTTTAGGAAATGTAAGCTTTAGGAAAAAGCCTGCACATTCTTTTTTTCTTTCCTTCCTTCCATCCCAGTATCTTGTTTATATCTTCTTTTTCCTTTTTTGTTTGAGTGATTTCTACTTTATTTTACCTAGACACCATTTGTTAGCCTATGCTTTTCAGTATCCTTCTGAAAATCTCTCCTACAAAAACTTCCTGCTTATGTATTGTTGTTCCCTGGCAGAATCTCAATAACTGAGAAGTTAAACCAGCAGGTGGTTTGTTTTTGTTTTTGTTTTTGTTTTTTTAATGTATCTTTGTTTTTAGCAGCTGAACTCCCTTTATGAAACAAAACAAAAAGTGAGGCCCCAATTCACAAAACGTTGAAAAGTAAAATTTCTTTGGAAAATGTTAAAACAGACGACTGAAACAGTGTTCACTGGACTTTCTCCCGACTTAATCATGGCTCCAGAGGCTACTCTGGGTGAATGTAGGTTCCAGAGCAGATAGTTTAAAAAGCATGCCCTTTGACCTCCTTTTCCTGAGTGATTATTGCAAATCTTGGTTACTGTATCCCAGTTGATTGCATATATTTTTCGATTATTTCTATTTCTATAAAGAATTAATTGTGAATAAAATCATTGGTGATTTTCCTATAATCATTAGAGCAACATGTCATTGTAACCATCACTATAATCACTCTACAAATGTGATTATCACTAGAATCACATTCAAAGCAACATGGTGATTATATTATGCTCACTACCTTCTTTGCAAGACTTTTTCCATGACCAAATGTAAATTTAATTGGTTTTGACTTTTAATACTTTTTTCTTAACACAATCATCATGCATTGTGCCATGTTCTTTAATAATTATTCTATTTGATCACGTGTTCTATTGTGTTGTATTTCTACTGAATTAATACTGAATTAATACTGAAATTAATAAATTGTCTAAAAGAATGGATCAGACCTTACATGATATTTCTTAAATGAGTAATTTGTTATATGCTAAAAATAGGACTTAACTTTAATGTAATTAGGAACCCTGGTTTAGACTCAGGTTTTTGCTTCTTTGCTGCTACCTGTGATAAAATCGGAGACTGTCATTAGATACTATGCAAACCTGCAATCGTTTACTGTAGTAGTTATGAACATTAGTGACTCATGCTCTTAAGATAATTATGTTTAGGATAATTGCATTTTCTGTTAAACCCAATAGCTGTTACTGGAGCACTTGGAATGCCTCGTGTCCCGACATGAAAGGTCACTCAGAATGACAGTGGTGAAACGGCAAGCCCAGTCCCCCTCAGGAGTCTCCAGTGAGGTCGAGGTCCTCAAGGCACTGAAATCTTTGTTTGAGCACCACAAGGCCTTGGATGAAAAGGTATAGTATTGATAAAGGATTCTTGCAATTGTATGTGTCAGTTATACCTCAATCAAGCTGAAATGTAAAAAAAAAATAATAATAATAATAATAATAAACTCTATCTACTAATTCTAAAAGTTCTAGTACTGACAAAAGACTTCAAGCTTAACAGTGCTTTTGTCATCAGTATCTAGCTCCTTTTCTTCATCCCGTGACTCAACTGACTCCTGACGTAAATCAGTACAGAGAAACCCATTTGAATTACAGGAATATCATTTTGTTAAGTGCAGCTGGATTATTGTGTGTGTGGGGGTCATACGCATAACCATGTTGTTTTTATTGGTGCTGAATCTATGACTTATCAAGTTATACTTGCATTATGGTGCATTACAGGCCTAGTCCAGATGGCCATTTGATATTTAATATGGTCGTTCAGTCTCCCTCTCTCTTCCTCTCTCTTTCTCTGCTTCTAGTGGCTCTCTGAAGTGCACGTCTATAGATGCCAACACAGGGCACTGCTAACTGACAGTTTAACATACATTGAGGTGCAAATTGGATATACTCCAACCTTTGGAGATTAATATTGGAAGCAAACTTTTTTTTCGATCTCTGATATCTTACTTCTGAATATACATTTTGAAGAGTCTCTGCATATCATAGCATAAGATATTAGTGGAAAAGCCTGCCTTAGGTCTTTTTAAAAGTAGCAATAAGCTTTTCTTAGCTGTTACTCATATAACTTCTGCTGACATAAATAAGCCAATATGATGATAATATCCTTTGGAGATTAGTAAGGCTTATGACATGATTTTAATTTAGTCAAATGTTAAAGAATTAACTTTTTAAAATTAATAAAGCTTTGGGATTCTGTAGAGTGGGAATTGGGGCACTTCATTAGAAAGTACCTGACAAGTTCTGAGTATTAAAATCCAAATAAGGGATTATTATCCAGTTATATCTAGGTTTCGAGCATGCAGACACTTGTGCTGTAGTTAATATTTATGTACATAGATACTTTTATCATTGGTCTTTCAGATGTTCTTACAGTGGGGATTATGTGAAGTATGTGCAAAAGGATAACTATAATTCTATCTTCTGATTATTAAGAAATTATAGCTTATTTTCATTGTAGCTGTGAAAGATAAGTAGTTTATGAATAATTTTGAATAGAACAAAAATTGATATTATATAAAGATCCTTGATAAATATATCAAATATCAGATGATCAATTTATTTAATGTTTAGTTTTACATTTCCTTTCTTATTACAAAAGCACATTGTTAAAAATTTGGAAGACTATATTTATGGAATATCTATTATATGTAGGACAGATATTTGGCCACACAAAAATAGATCAGACATCCTTCTTGCAATTGAAGAGTTCATAGCACTAGAGATTCATATCTGTAATAGGTGATGTTAAGAAAAAATATGTACAATGCAGTATGGAGCAACAGAAAAGTTATGACTAATTCTACTTGAGAAAATGATGAAAAATTCAAGAATGCACAGAGTGGAAGACATTTGGTCTGAATATTAAAGAATGTGTAGGAATTTTTGAAGCAGAATCAAAAAGATTCTCTACACAATAGGATCAATATGTAAGATAACCCAGAGATGTAAGAAGAGCATGGCCTCTCCAGAGAAAGTGTAATAGTTTTGAATGGCTTTAATGAAAGTGCTTGAGAATGTGTGATTTTACATGTTCCCTGTAAGCATTTCCACAACACCTGAGGGATGCTTTTATGAAAGAATGTATGTAAGGCTATAAAGAATATTGAGGACAACCTGATGGGTATAAGTACATTTAAGGAAGAAATAATTGTACAACTTAAAATTTAGAAATAATTTACTATGTAGACGTTCAGTGAGCTTAGTATAACTAAATGAAGCATTTATAATGGCCCCAGGAGCTATAATAGCATTTACTAACTCACTGGGAGTGCCATGGACATTGATGAATCCAAGGGGCAACTGAACTGATTATCAGCTCAGTATTGCTGACAGTCTGAAGGAGAGTGTTATGAGCTTGGATTCTGGAGTTGGACAGATATGGACAAGTGACTTAACTTCTCTATACATCTGTTTCCTCTTCTTCTGAATGAAGATAGTCATAGTATGTACCTCTTAGAATTGTCATGAGGATTAATTAGGATCTAACATGCAAAACTCTTAGCCAGTACTTAGCATACCGCAAGTGCTCATTAAATGTTAATGAGTATTACTATTGATGTGAGTAAATTTCAATATTTGTTAAAACTTTCAAGCTAAGTAAGGATATTGGTGTCACTGTTGATCCACATGCTTGTTTTAAATAGCATTCTATTTAGTTATTGAGGGATTAATCTCTGCCTTCATAGAAAATTTCCATAAGAATAGCTCACAGCTACTCAAGAGGATAGGGAGGGTGGGGACACAGATTACAATATCCTAATTTAAGTAGTATGGCTATTATAGAGATGATCAGAAGAAGGTGCAATTAACCATGTCTTCAGGACAAGACACTACCAACTTTACCACAGAGGATAAAGTTACACATGAAGAACTAAATAAAGTCTAAAAAATTGAACATAGCTGTAAACAATTACAGTGACTGTCAATCTTCATTATAAATGTCTTTATTTATATATCCATTGAGTTGTAGGATAAATTTTCACAATTAGCTAAGACCAACAATAATTTTGACATCACTCTCCACTATGTTTACCAATTTTGTGGGCTGGAGGAAAGCTATATCCATGTGTTTTGCAATCATTCAGACATCATTGACTATTTTTGTTTTTTGTTTTTAAAACATATTGGCTATGCCTGGAGAATATAAGCAAAATTAAAGATACTCTGCTTATCTTAAAGATAAGAAAAAAACAGTAAATATATATGCACTCTACATATATTTCTATGGTCTGCTATCATAGTACCAAAACTGGATTTGAACTTCTGGTCGAAGGAGATTTTTTTAATAATGTTTTCTGTTATAAGAATGGTAATTCCAAAATGAAACCCTGCCATGCCTTATTTTTAATTTGGAATGTATGCTTCTTCCACCAGAGTTCCTCTTTATTCTGAGACATATTTGTTATTTTTAGGGACTTATTTTATTTTAAATCCTGAGCGATTTAAAAATGTAAGTAGCCTTGAAACATCTTTTGGGAAAAAAAATTCTTGAGTTATTTTGAAGAAATATGCCCTTATGAAGAAAACTGATATAACAGATGAAATTAAAAATAAAAAATTCTACATGTACAGAAATATCTTGTAGTTTACACGATAGCTCTAGCTCTATAAATAACCGAAATACATGAACTTAAAGACTACACAGACCATGGATTAATTGAATGTGGTTAAATAGTAAAAAAATCAGAAACAGTTACGTAGAGAGCTAAGGCTATCAGTTGTGCACTTACATTTAGGAAAAAAATTAAAATTATAATTTGTCATCACATGTCAATCATTTCTAGATAGCTCCACAAGAACACCAAATCTAACAAGGAAAATATAGGTAACTATGGCATTCTGCTGGTGCTATGCTTAGCAGAGCAAAGCAAAAAACTAAAACGGTTGTCAGAGATAATAATCTTTTTTTTTTCCTATTAATGCAGTTTTTGCTATGTAGACAAGGTAAGATATCAAGATTCTTTATACCCTGAAAAAGTTTTCTCCTTTGGATTTTACTTTTTTTTTTTTTCCCTTATCAGTTTACCAGAGATTAGTGCAAGATGAATTAAATTCAGAGAATAATTTATTCTCATATAAATGTGACTAAAGCATTCATATCATACTGTATTGATAATTACAACACCAATTCTTACATTTACAGCTAATTCAGAATATATTCAGTTGTTTTTATTTTCTCATAAAGAGAGCTTTAGATTCATTACTTTGTGGGTGATAAGATCTCAAGCTATAGATACCATTCTAAATTTATTGAGGGTTGATTCTGTTTTCAAATTGTTTTATCAGCTTAATGATTTTTACTTCATGGAGGCTCAATATGAGAATAAAAATGCTTAACTTGTAAATAGGAGCCAGTTTAGAATATTTTCTGTGATGATTAGTTTAACAAAGAAAGTCAGAAAGATGCTTTAACCTAAAAGATAGTCTGGTTTCAGCCATTCTTTATATGACTTGAAGGACTCTTTTAGACACATTCTGGTGTATCAGTGTATCTTAAAATAGACACCTTCACCTCTTCACAGCCATCTAAATGTGATCTGATCAATGTTGCATATAGTGAGATCGTTAAGTTACATTTAGACTGTTCCATAGGATGTTCTCATCCACTAGGATTCTTAGACCTTTCTCACTCAGAACACCCGTATTTTATAGTTGGTACTTTAGGAAGTGGGCATAAAACTTTATAGTCATCCCTTTAAATAGCAACTACATCTATTAAAGTCTTTGCTGATTTCTGCTTTCCACATAACAGCAATCTACCTTATTTTCAACCGTCAGGATATTTGCTTCTTTTGCATGTATCCAAGCTACTCATAAGAAAAGTATTCCCCAGGTCAAATCATCAAAAATTTCCTTTGAAGTAGTTCTTGTTCAGTTATTAATCAGCGTTAGTTTTATCCATTTTAATGAACAATTATTTGTTTAACGGAACTGGTACCTAGCAGTCCATCTCGCATATCTAAGTATCAGGAAAGATCCTGTATAATTATCTTTGATATCAAATATCAATTTATGTAATATTAATAATTTTCAGAGAATTTCAGCATAACTAAGTAAAATTAATATTAAACTCCTCTCAGATTATTATGCTTTCTTATTCAAGATGTATTACAGGAGTTAAGTGCACCCAGCCCCCTGAATATGTATCAGTTATCATTATATAGCACAAAAATATGATTGAGATTTTTTTTAAAAATTTCTAATTAGATTCTAGATTAATAGGATATTAGTTTTTTTGTCTGTTTACTAATTGGAAAATAATTTTATAATGCAACATTAAAATTGTTAGGTAAGTTTTTAAAATATAGTTTTTTATTTAACCTATGTCATGTATTAATAATTTATTAAACTATATTACTTAAGCTATATATTATGTTCTCAATTAAATCTTATTTTTTTTTAAATGTTATTCATTAAACTATACTATCATTGAATTAATAAAATTAGTTTATAAAAATATAACAGTATATTAAAATACATGTTAACTTCACAAATACTATAACATTCCCATGTGAAAAAAAAAAAAAAAACTATGTTAACTCATAATAAAAAATTCACCATGGGGGTGCCTGGGTGGCTCAGTGGGTTAAAGCCTCTGCCTTCGGCTCAGGTCACGATCCCAGGATCCTGGGATCAAGCCCCACATCGGGCTCTCTGCTCAGCAGGGAGCCTGCTTCCTCCTCTCTCTCTGCCTGCCTCTCTGTCTACTTGTGATCTCTGTCTGTCAAATAAATAAATAAAATCTTTAAAAAAAAAAATTCACCATGAATTGCATCTCAAGTTAAAGCTATAAATTTTGTTGGTTCTTTTCTAAGAATTAAGCCACTAGAGACATTCATTTTAATTCAAATTTCTTTCTCTGAATTTCTTAAATTTTTTACATGATCAAAAATATCTCATTTTCAATATATGTAATAAAGAGCATATCTGAAGATCTGAACATAAATCAGATCTAAATCAGTTTTAGAAGTTCTAAGAAAGCAAGAATTGAGAAACTGCTTTGTGTTTCATTTATGTATGAAACATTTGCAAATTGTAATTATCTTCAAATCATAATTATCTTCAAACGAAATGTGCAGAGTCTTTGGTTCTACAGAATATATTGCCTTAACCTTTGATTTCTGGAAGCTGGTTAGGAATTCCAAAGGAAGCAAGTGCTTGCCAATCCCTAAGTAACAATATAGACCTCTAAGTAACAAAATGTGTGTGTAATGGACATTTTTCAGGTTCTAAGAACCCTTTATGAAGTTATTTATACCAAATGAAGCTCATGTATTATTTTTTAAAAAGTAGAAATTTTTTTTTACCTATGTCCTACTTAATCAGTGACTCTATTTTTTAGATGAATTCATAACGTACTCTTGAACTTTGCCTCCACTTACTATGAGTCAGGATTAAGAACAAGCAGGTCTATCTCCAACCCCATTGAAAATTCTGTCTTTGGAGCACTAAAATGACTTGCTTATAAGGAAATCCCTTGATATAGTGATGCTATAAGGTGACAATGTATTCATAGTGTTTATGAGCACTAAAGGCTATAAAGACTTTAGTAATTTGCCAAATGTGACTGTCTCTGATAATGGTATTGATGGATTCAGCACAGTTTAACATGTATGGGATGTACATTACTGCACATATTTTGGTTTTTCTTCTAGGTAAGGGAGCGACTGAGGGTTTCTTTAGAAAGAGTCTCTGCACTGGAAGAAGAACTAGCTGCTGCTAATCAGGAGGTAACATACCAAACTTTCTCCTCTTTTGAGGTGCAATATCACTAACATTATAGCCCTTGTGTTTCACGTCACTTTTATTAAAACTGTCACAAAAAATAAATGACATTCTGTATATGCCACTGAACAAGGTCTGTTGAAACTAGTTGCCAGGGTCATGTTTTCTGATTTCTGGTGAGTCGGATCTGTCACTAAGAGATGAAAAGAAAATTACCAAAAACTAGTGACAAAGGGGCTTAGAAAAACTGCAGTCAGAATAGCAGTCGTTTCAAAAATTAAAACACAGCTCCGAAGTTGGAAAACATGTCAAATATCTGTTAAACTTAGAAAATGTCACAAAGGAAGTTGACTCCTTGGAGATATAAATATACTTCCCTTAAGGTTCTTATTCTTATCTTCTCAGAGCTTCTGCCCATGTTTAGTGGCATCACTGAATCCACTCCTCTTGCTCTCATTCATGACTAAAGTACTATAACCATCTCTGACATTTAAAGAGTTGTTTTTTTCTTTAGAAAAATTTGCTAACTTTGGTTTTTAGGACACAAATGAAGTTGGGTCATTAGACCAGACATAGATATATGGATAAAAATACATTTAAATATATAAAATGTATGAAAAATAACCTGTGTAGGTCACCAAAATAGCCCCATCTCTTTTTCTCTCTCTAACATTTACTTATAAGGCTACTTTTCTCTCCAGAAATTTATTCCAGTGATGTAAATATTGGTATTGCTAGTAGTAGACATATTAAAATAATCCTATAAAATCTTTTTAGTTTTGAATTATTAAAGATATTGGAGGCTAATGTCATTAATTATAAATATTATCAAGGCATTCTTATTAAAATAATATTTGCATTTTCTTTGTATGCACAAATACACATTTTTAAACCATGATAAAAATCTCAAGTATAAATTACCTTGTTCTTTAAAATAATCTAGCTCAATTAAACAAGTTTAAAGTTAACCTTTGTTTGTTCTAGGTTAGCAATTTAAACATTAGAAAAAATGGACTTTTGAATGCAGGAATAATGAGTTCCATGTGAACTAAATTTTAGCGGCGTCAAAAACAAATGGCAGCACAACAGTTTAAAAAAGAAAATACACACACACACACACACATACAAATTTTGGTGACCAGATCAGCTTAGCAAACTGGATGGCTTTAGATAAATAAGTAAAATAAAGGGAACAAAGGGAAATAAAAGATTGGTACCTCTTAGTCATCATAGAAGAAAAGAACCTCTGAAGTAATAGATAATGACAAGAAGATCTCTGTCTTTTTAGGAGAAAGAATAGGTTTACCAATAAAGTAAGTATATGCTTTCCTAGAATATCCTGAAAAAATATTAAGTGTTCATTTATTGTGTGTCTTATCATTGTTAATTTTGATTTTCATGTATGTTTAAAAGTATATTTATTTTGGGTACATCCCTCAAAATATTTTATTGGTAAGACTAAAACAACAAAAACTTTGACAACTACTCCTGTGATAGCCTTGCTTACCATGCGGTGATAAACCTGTTTGTAACAAAGGGATAGTGAAACCTCTTGGCAAAGTTATGTGCCCCAAAGTAAAAATATTCCTCAAGTTCAAGTAAGGCTCTGAAAATTTGCTCTAGACGTGACAACAGCATAGTTCAAGCAGATATAAAATGGAAGAACAATGCTTGAGAGAACCAAAGTGGAAGAAAGACTTTTGATGGTTATCTTCAATAATTTAGCCTCCAATTTTATTGTAGTCTGTTGTAGGCAGCATGGTCCATTTGATTGCTTTGTATATTTTAAATCATTAACATGATTCTACAATTACTACAGCCCTTCTAAATGATTTTTGTTTTGTTTTACATCATTTACAGAAGAGGAAAGTAATTGTGTGCTCATTATTAACTCCAATAATTTTTTTTTCCCCTTGATTTTTTTATTAACTTCCAGGTGGCTTTACCAGAATCCGTGCTTAGGAAGTCACATATCTAAGGATGGGGAAGGGATTAGGAAAGTCCCCTTAGTTTTCTAACAATAAATTTTTTTATAAATAATTAATGATTTTAAGAGAGAGTGCATGGGGAAAAGCCAGCTTTTCCTTCAAGCTGAAACTTGGATTTCATTATGAAAATTAAAAAGAGAGAGAGAGAGAGAAATCAGAAGACACCTACAGTTTGAGTTCTCAGAATAACAGTTGGTACAAGAAATCCCTATAAACCAGGCATCATGTATTGATGATAAGATAACATTTAGAAATCTGACCCAAAAAGTTTAGAAAAATTTACACTATTGTCAGCTTTAGAAAGGGGAACTAAAAAACATTTGAATGTTAGAGGAAGTAATTGAAGAAAATATTTTAGAAAATAAAGGGCAATTTTTTAAAGAAAAAAAACAATTTAAGAACACAGTCTTAAGGACCAAACAAAAATACATAGCATAGACAAAAACAATCAGGGACTCAAACAAAATTCTGCACATGGCTAAATGAGCAAGGGTTTGGGGGAAATTTCATTTGATGCTTTAGATTTTAAATTAAAATTAAAATTACTTACAAGTGTTCCTTAATGGTTCAAATCTGCACCTTTCCTGAGTTTATATAGGAAGCTTGACAAGTAAGGATACCATAGTGTTCAAATCTCTTTGATTCCCAAGTTTCTGGTAGGGGTAGTAACTGTTCAGATATTTATCCAAACATATTCCTGAATTATTTCAGTTCCAAAATTCAGAAAAGAGAAATCAGAGAGCAGGGGTTTAGACTGCAAGTGATATAGTCATATACCTTGTTATATTCATACACATATATGCATATGTAGAGTTTGAGAAGATGACAGAATAGAGTTTATTCTATCATCATTATTTTAAGAGAGTTGATTCTGTCATCTATATATCATTATTCTCTTTCTGTGCCTGTCGGTGTATCTGTCCCTATCTCTGTCTCTCTCATCTTGTCCCCTTCTCCTACATGTTTTGGAGTTAATGTTTAATACATTTCCTTTTTATACACTCTCCCATGGAGCCCTCATCTTGTTCTCATACATCCCAGGCTACAACCATGACTTCGGTGGGGAAAAAAAAGAGAAAGGACAAAATCTGTAGCTCAAAATTCCTGCTTTTTTCTGAGCCTCATGGCGTTTCCACACAGCTGTGCTAATGGTTGAGGAGACTGTTTTCTGCCACAGGTATCCAGCAGGGGGCAAGGCGGAGGGGTTGAAATCTTGCTCAGGGTTTGCAAATCAAGATATGCACCTGGATATCTGTCATCACAAACAGGGAATGAGTTTTCTAATTTACACAAAGGCACCATATGTACTGGTGGGCCTGGAACTCTACCTAGTTTTTACAAGTGTCCCCTTAGGTTCCCTATGGCCCATTAACTAATGAAATAAATAGCCTTATTCAAAAGAATATGAGGCAACTGTATGTTCTAATTTGGAAAGAGCTCCAAAACTTTTTCTTTTACAAAAAGAAAAAGTTGCATAGAATGATCCCAATGTTGTACAAATATAATTAATAATAATACATTATTGTAGGACTAGAAAAAATTTGAGTATATAAATACCAAACTCTCATTTTTTAGTTGTCTCTGCCTCTTGTAGGCCTATGTACTATGCATTCCTTTCAAATTTGAGTTTTTAATAACTTCATTATAACATAAACAAAATGATAAAGATATTTTAGTTAGATGACATTTTCCATAACTAGATAGTTCTCTTGATCACTTAGTGATAGCCATAGGTAATATTTACTGAGAGCTTTAAATTCCTAAGCACTGTGCTAAATACATTTGTATCAACAGAATAATCCTGGAGTTTTGGTACTACTGTTATTTTATAGATGAGCCCAGAGAGGTCGTTTCTCTTAAGGTGCCCTTCTCTTCTGCTACAAATGTTATCTCTGAATTTGTCTTAACTCTCTGTACTCAGGCAGTTCCAATCTCTACCTTTAACTCTGTCTGTAATCAAACCCCATCCAATACTCTCTTCTTTGTGCATATACGTTAAAACCACTATAGTTCACGTGTCATTAATTATCACTTGGAATATTGTGATAGGTTTTCATTTATTCTTGTTTCCTATCCCTTTCTGCTGTGTCATTCTCCAGGGTTATAACCCTGCTGAGCAAAGCTCTAATCATAGTGATTATTTCTTACAACATATTCTAAGTTGTAATACATACTTATATGTAATAAATACCATATTAGTACATTAACAACATAATGCTACAATATACTGTATGAACACATGTGTTAATAATGTAATCATATATCAAGAACCTCTTCAATGGTCCTAATCTACAAATCTAGCTCTAACTCCTACTACCCCTACTGCCATGACTGAGTCATTCTAAGGTCTTGTTAACATAATTATATTCATTGTTTTTGAAATCAACCAACATGTTTCCTGTATCTTACTTATGCTAATGTCTCTCCTGGAATGCTTCCACAACTCTCATTCATTCACTGAAATCATATTTTCCCATTTAAACTCAAGTTCAGACATTACCTTTTTTAATGAAATATTTTATGAGTTCTTGCCACAGTCATCATTCCTTAGTTTAAATTGCTAAAACTCATTGCTTCAGCATCTATTTTGACTGTTCAACAGCTACTGGAGTTAATTATATATCCGTCTAAGCCTAGGCTGTTAGTTCCCTGAGAAAAATGGACTGCATCTTGTTCATTTGTGTTTATTGTATTCACTACAGTGATGTGAACCTCATGATTAACATGTATTTGTCAAATTTCATTGTATAGCATTTGTTCTAGCCAGTGTTTTCACATTGTTCCTTTGCTATTTCCTTAGTATTAAAGTTTGAATTACCTTAGGCATGCTCAATTAACAACACTACATTGATTATATGGATTAAATGAATAAGATGTTTGTTCTTTCCAAATATAATTATTGAGTATCCACCAAGTGCAGAAAATTCTGAGTCTCTGACAGGAGGAATAGGAAAAAACACAATGATAAATGAAACATTATGCAAGATTTCATGTAATTTGCCCTCAAGAGATGAAAATGAATATATAAATGTAAGTAAGGTATAACAATGCAAAACTCAATAAATGAAAAACACAGGCCCCAAATGCAGAGAGGATAAAGATATTTATTCTCAACTGAAGGATCAGAGAAGGATCACCCTTGAAAGAAATCTATGATTTGTCTTTAAAACTAGGGGGAAACATTTCAGGCTGAGTAGACAGTATGGTGGAAAACAGAAACAAAACCCTGAAATTGGCTGTTTTTAGAGTAGAGAGGATGGTGCTGTGTCAGTGAGGATTTCGGTATGAAAAGATGTGAAAGTGGAAGATGGGTAGGTGGGGAGGACTAAGATTTCAGAGGGCCCGAAATACCACGATCAAAGAGTAGAATTCATACTTTAAATGCATACTTAATGAAGTGAGGAAGCGGTGAAGGTTTTGTTATTTTGTTTTGGTAAAGTAAAAACTATGAAGGTATATTCTTTATTTCCTTTCTTTTGTAAAGTGTTAGGGTGGAGTAGAGCTGGAAAGTTGACATAATTGACATGGCTGGCTGACGTAATTAGCTGATGTGTGATTTTGATTATGACACCTCAGTTCAAAAAGTATTTATTGGGCATCTTCTGTTTGCCAGTTATTGACTTAAGTACTAGGTATATGTATATTAATAAAACTCAGATATTTAATGAATCAAAATTCTCTCAAATATAAGAAATAGAGATGTTGAAAGTCATTATATTGGGAAGGTGTTATTTCATAGGTATGGAGTTTCAGTTTGGGACTATGAAAAAGGTTCTTAAGATGGATAGTGGTGATGGTTGCAGAACAATGTAAACATACTATACCCTACACTTAAAATTGGTTAAAATGGTTAATTTTACATTACGTACAGTTTGCCACAATAAGAAATTAATTATACTACAATATGACTAATGTGAAAATAAAAGTAACTACAAGGTTTTTTAATATTACAAAAGAGAGTAATTAATTGTATGGGCATAAAGAAGGAAAAGCAGATAGTATTATAAACATATTCCTAGAGAAATTTCGTCATTTGTAGCAGCATGGATGAATTTTGAAACATTACACTAAGTGAAGTAAGCCAGACAAAGAAATAAAGTATGACTTTACTTATATATAGAATCTAAAAGGGTTGGAGTCCTAGAAATAGAGTAGATTGGTGGTTCCCCAGGCTAGCGATAGGAGGGAAAAAGGAAAGGCTTATCAAAGGATGGAAACCTTCAGTTATAAAGAAAAAGATTAGGGGATCTGATGTACAGATAGTTACATCTGATGTAATGATAGTTAATGATAGTTAATGATACTGTATTGTATATTGTATATTTAAAATTTGTTAAGACAGTAGGTATTAAATGTTTTCACTACCAACAACTAAAAAATGGTAATTCTGTGGGGTGATGGGTGTATTAACTAACCTTACTGGGGTAAGCATTCAAAAATAGGTACATAAATCAGTGCATTGGGGATAAACTTACACAATATTATTTGTCAGTTGTATCTCAATAAAGTCCAAAATCTTTCTAGAGAAAAAAATCACCTAGAGTTTGAAGAGTGACTTTAAAGAGCTTACCAGATGGACTTGTGGGAAAAGAAGGGAAGTAGACAGGAAGAGGGATGAGGACTAGACTGCAGAATTAGGCAGAGCAGAGTTGGGGAAGCATGGGCTTCCTCCTACGGGCAACAGTGAGTCAAGAAGAGTTTTTAAGGAGAGAAAAATGTGATCACATTTTTAATTTTGCAGACCAGTGATACTTTCAAAAGTTAAGGATATTAAAATGTATATAATAACCAAAGTCCTATGTTTATGGTTCAGATTTTTAAAAGCACTATGATTTTTTAAAAGAAACAAGGGACTGATGTCAGAAAATACTGAATTATGTAAAACAGAAGTATTACCATGTCTGGCATTTCTTCTGTCCTTTTAGTAATGGGAAATAATAGAAGTGAAAGAATCAAAACAGTATTACAAATATATATATAAATTTGCTGTCATTTTATGCCTCTTTGAATAGCCCCACAGAGGTAGCTTGTACTGTTAATGTTGAGTACATTTTCCAGGCCATTGTCCTAAAAAAGTGAGTCCAGTTTATTTAGGCACAGAAAATACAATAATGTCTTTATTTCTTGCAGAGTATTTTTGTTACTGCTTAAAATTGGAAAACCACACACACACAAATGTACAATAAAAGGAAATGCAAGGAAGAATAAATAGATTACTTCCTAACAATGTGTTCTCCTTTAGCAGAGTCTCATATCCTTTTAAAATTATTTTAATTAAATGAGACAAAATGGATTATTTTGAAGTTACATTAAAAACTCAATTGACAGACTAATTTTCACTGAATATACAGGTGCACTTATTTTAAAAGCTTTTCTACATGATTGCATTATACATAAAAAGAACTGTTACATTGAATTGTAGACTGATCTATATATATATATATTTTATATTGCTTTCATTCTATGTTTGTTTATTCCAAGCAATGAACTTACCAACTTTCAATTGGAATTTTCTTAAGGAAATTAGCATTTCATTCTACTTCATCTGTAACCAGCCTTATCCTTGAGGTCTTATTTCCTAAGGGAAAATGAAAGAACTTGTATGGGCAAATCTAATATCATCCTCATTTAGAAGAATATTGCATCAGATGGTGAGAGAAGCTAGAGGTAGCAAGTTCGTGTTTGTGGGACTTATAAGACTGTGGACTTTGGCCATTCCATTAAATACATTACACCATTAGGGACACCTGGCTGGCTCAGTTGGTTAAGCGGCTGCCTTCGGCTCAGGTCATGATCCCAGCGTGCTGGGATCGAGTCCCACATGGGGCTCCTTGCTTGGCAGGGAGCCTGCTTCTCCCTCTGCATCTGCCTGCCACTTTGTCTGCCTGTGCTCGCTCTCTTGCTCTCTCTCTCTCTGACAAATAAATAAATAAAACTTTAAAAAAATTTTTTAAATGAAATAAATAAATACATTACACCATTAAATCACCATAATGATTTCTTGAGTTGGGATTAGATCCAGTGCTTTGTGGAATCCATGGAAATTAATGGAAACATGGAAAAGTTGAATAGATATAGGCAAAGATGGAACCTACCCTAAAAAGCAAATAAAAGTCTGAGAAGGAAATGAGAGATGTAAAAATCAACCATGTCAAGAGTTAATGAAGCAAAAAAGAGATAAGAGATAGATAACGAGAGAGTTTTTAGTGTGGAGACTGGAGATGGCCAACAGTGTCAAATGTTTCATGAAGACATAAAAGATGATGTCTAATATGAGATGGTTAGATTTACAATTAGGTCACTGGAAAGGTTTACAAAGACAGTTTCAATAAAATATAATAGAAGGAGAATAGCTATTATGAAAAGAGTGAGTCAATTAGAAGTTTAGAAATGGAGATGATGAGTAATATTCTTTTGAGAAGTTTGGCAAAGAAGGAGAAAGGTGGTTAAATGTTGAAAAAATAGGCCATGTTGACAGATAGCCTATTGAAAATACTTTCAGCCAAAGAAGAAATGAAGGAGAAGCAATATTTGATGGGCAGCCACAGTAGAGGTTAGGCATGGTTTCAAGATCAATTGCAGGTTGTAGGACTCTGTTCTCTAAAAAATGGAGAAAGGAGAATGGAATGTGTAGTGTAAAGATGAAAGAAAAGTTTGATTTGGAGGGGAAAGATGTAAGCATTATATCAGATATTCCTCCCAAGAAAATATGGGTTCTTGGCTAAGGGAGATGGGAGCAGAGGTACTTTTTATGAGCTTAAGGAAACTGAAAATAAGGCGATGTAGAATGTGGCAAGGAACCAATAAGACTAAGCAAGGAAATTTTACTGTGAGATGAGGACTCAGAGAAGGTTCTCATGGAGAGCCCCAGCAACCTAAAATTTGCCAGTTTCCACTTACCAACTGAAACAACATGGATTCTACTATGATATTTCCTTATCTAAATCTAGGAAGTTCTGTTATTCATCATAATTTGAAAGGAAGAAATATGAATATGAAATTAAAGTGGTATCAGATGACTTTGGCCACTTTGAATCAATCCAGAGGTGAAATGATTTCTAAAACTTAACAAAGGTGCAAATCAGGAAACTTCTGAAATCCATGAGCAACTCAGCTGTAGTTCAGTAGTGTGAGAGAAATTTAGTTGCTGAAGATGATCCAGAAAAATGTGTAAAGTGGGAAAGCTGTTAAGCAGCACTTAGTAAAGAAATTTGCTTTTGGGGAACAGATAGTGATACTCATCTGAAGTCACATGACCATTTATTTGCAGACTTAATGAAATGACCAAGTCATTTTCCTCTTCAAATTAAAGCTGCCATTTCTGTTAATGGAAAGCTCCAGATACAGAAAAAAGAGACTACAGTAAAAGTTCTTGAGTTAAATTATTTCAGAATCCTAAAATTGATCATTATTTATCTCGTTAGACTCTGCCAGTTACTCATTTTTTGATCCTTTTAATTCTCTCTGCCAGTTCCACGAGATAAATGTCTATCACTGCTTTTATAAAAATGATTAATCTTAAAGCAGCTTTCTAATTTACTGTATGTTTATATACACCACAGCTGATTCAGCTGATTAGCTTATGTTCATCATTAGTAAATGTATGAAACTATTTTTGTAAATTTCATGACCGAGCGACTTTGAATTAACATTCTAACAGAAATTCAAATACAAGTGTTTTTCTATGTTTTATTAGTATTTGAAGCAATGTGCCATGGCTAAACTTACCTGAAAATATTATTTGTTTAATGACAACGGTGTTTGCATAAGCTAATGACATCTTGCATCCCCCAACTTATATCCCAATGTAAAACTCTCTGATGTGACATTTTTAGATTGCCTGCAAACCTTATGACCTTCTGATAGACCCATTTATTGGAAACCTGTACTTCCTGTTGGAATTGTATCATTTTGGGTTAGAAAAATGTGTAGTTATTAATTGATTTTATTTCATGAAAAAGTTTAATAATAGTTGAACAACGTCCTTTTTTTGCTTAATATTGGTAAATTCAAAACTTCAGCATTGTTACTCACAATGGCCTACAATTGCTCATTATGCCTCTCAGTTATGCTTTATGATGATACTGTATTGTAAAGATGAGCGTAGATACTGTAGATACTGTGATTGCCCACATTATTATCATCAATGGAAAATGTCTTCTTTGCTGTTGACAATTGTACTTTTCCAACACAAAGAATCTTTCCAAATAAAGAGAAACCAAGATGTCTTATAACAAAATATGTTAAAAGGCTTAAAATGAAAAGAGCCAAGGAAATTGCTGTTTGCTGCTCCCACTGTTTTTACTATTTCCAAGACCTGTCTGAAGCAATTGTTTAAAATATAGGTTAAAGTTGTCTCCTGTTGTGTTTGAGACATTTGAAGTCTGTTTGCCAATCTTTTTGGCTTTTTTTCCTGTTTTGGTTAGAATCCTTTCCCTGAGGAAAGCATAGGATTTGTTTTTCTTGTGACAACAGGCTTGGCTGTCTTATCCTTGCATGTTTTTTTTTTTTTTTCCCCTCTTACTATTAATAGCAAGATCACACTTGATATTAATACTTTGATCATAAGCATCAAAAATTGACCCATCTTATTTTACCCACATGTTTACTTAAGTTTTCTTATTAATTTTAAAGCTAACAATTTGACAAAGATTACTTAACTTTTAGAAAATTAAAATGAAATAATGAAATTTAGTGAGAGACAAGGGAGAAAGGAAAAAAAAAAAGAATATTTAACTTGAAGTTAAAGATCCCAGTGAAGTCTTAGACTGATCACTTTCTAATTCTGTAGCCCTCGGCAATTTATTTACACTCTCTGTACCTCAGATTTCTTATCTGAGAATTGGAATACTAATAAACTCTGGATCAGCCTATCTTTCAAAGATGGCATGATATTTGGATGAGATTATATACAAGGAAGTACTTGATAAACTTGAAATACTAAACCCATATTGCTATTATAAGGCTCAAAAAGCCAGTATCAGGGGCGCCTGGGTGGCTCAGTGGGTTAAGCCGCTGCCTTCGGCTCGGGTCATGATCTCAGAGTCCTGGGATCGAGTCCCGCATCGGGCTCTCTGCTCAGCAGGGAGCCTCCTTCCCTCTCTCTCTCTCTGCCTGCCTCTCTGTCTGCTTGTGATCTCTGTCTGTCAAATCAACAAATAAAATCTTTAAAAAAAAAAAAAAAAGCCAGTATCAGCTAGTTATTAGTTGAGTAGCAGAAAAATCTTTTCTGTTGACTATTTGAACTTGATAATAAACAAAATAACAGTAATTTATTTTATACCCAAAACTAAATCTCCTTTTCTTGGATAAATAAACATTTATTCATAGGATGATTCTGTAGTACAACATTCATTTTATAAATTACTTTGCAATTCACTTAAAAATTTTTTTTAATTTCTTTTCAGTGTTCCAGAATTCATTGTTTATGCACCACACCACACCCAGTGCTCCATGCAATAGGTGCCCTCCATAATACCCATCACCAGGTTCACCCAACCTCCTACCTTCCTCCCCTCCAAAACCCTCAGTTTGATTCTCAGAGTACACAGACTCTCATGGTTCAACTCCCCCTCCAATTTCTCCCAACTCACTTCTCCTCTCCATCTCCCCATCTCCTCCATGTTTTTCCTTATGCTCCACAAATAAGCAAAACCATATGATAATTGACTCTCTGCTTGACTTATTTCACTCACATAATCTCTTCCAATCCCGTCCATGTTGATAAAAGGTTGGGTATTCATCCTTTCTGATGGAGGCATAGTACTCCATGGTATATATGAACCACATCTACTTTAGCCATTCATCCATTGAAGGGCATTTTGGTTCATTCCACAGTTTGTCAACTGTGGCCATTGCTGCTATGAACATTGAGGTCCATATGGCCCTTCTTTTCACTACATCGGTATATATGTATCTTTGGGATAAATACCCAGTAGTGCAATTGCATGGTTGCAGGGTAGCTCTATTTTTAATTTCTTAAGGAATCTCCACACTGTTTTCCAAAGTGGCTGTACCAACTTGCATTCCCACTAACAGTGTAAGAGAGTTCCTCTTTCTCCACATCCTCTCCAACACATGTTGTTTACTGTCTTATTGATTTTGGCCATTCTAACTGGTGTAAGGTGCTATCTCAATGCAATTTTGATTTGAATTTGCCTGATGGCTAGTGATGATGAACTTCTTTTAAGATATATCTCCAAAGGCAAAGGAAACAAAAACAAAAATGAACTTTTGGGACTGCCCATTTCTTGGGTCTGTTAATTTCTTCAAATGCTTTCTTTTCGAAATTCTTCATAAGGTTTTGGTTATTCCCCAGGGATGCCCAGAAGTATAGTTATTATGTATCCAAGTGATTGGATGGATTTGTATACTCACTAATGCTTCTTTATGTTTGTGAATGCTGAATAAAACAGCTGGGGGAGGAAAATAATTTTAAAACATTAATATTTATTTTACTTATATATTTTTAAAAATTTTATTTATTTATTTTAGAGAGAGTGAGAGAGCACAAGCAGGGGGAGCAGCAGAGAAAGAGGGAGCCTGAGGGCTACATCCCAGGACCCTGGGTTCATTGCCTGAGCTAAAGGCAGCCACTTAACTGACTGAGCCACCCAGGTGCCCCATTAATATCTTAATATTAGAAGAAGAGGAGTCTACTGAAGTTTTGGTATCCTTTTTTTTTTTTTTACATTTTTTTTCTGATATTTAGGATTCTGTGACCTAAAAGGATAAATACATGGACAGAAAGCATGAGGACATGGGGAGTTAGAGAGAAGGGGGTTGGGGTAACTTGGAAGGGGAGGAGAATCATGAGAGACTATGGACTCTGAAAAACAATCTGAGGGGTTTGAAGTGACAGTGGGGTGGGAGGTCAGGGTACCAGGTGGTGGGTATTATAGAGGGCACGGATTGCATGGAACACTGGGTGTGGTGAAAAAATAATGATACTGTTATGCTGAAAATAAATAAATGAAAAAAAAATACATGGACAGAGAATACACCATAGTGGAATAGTTCTCAATGAGCATCACTTGTAAAGCATTTGAAAAATGCACATGTATCTAGAAATTCTTACCCATTGTTAGCTTGAGACCTGGCTATCTTCACTTAAGAAATAAAAGGAAAACTGTTATAATTGATTCTGGTGTTTATTGAAATTGAGAACTAGAGTGAGTATTTAATAGAGAAAAATCATGGGCCTTGAAGCAGACGTAGGTTTGATTTCCTGTCCTGCCATTTATAAGCTAAGTGATTTAACATAAGTCAGTTAACATATGTATCTATGTATCTATCTATCTATCTATGTATGCATTCTTTTATTTTGAGAGAGAGTATGTGCAGGCGGTGGAGGGGGAAGTGGCAAAGGAAGAGAGGATCTCAAGCAGATTCCAGGTTCAGCATGGAGCTTGTTGTGGGGCTCAATCCCTTGACCCTAAGATCATGCTTTGAGCTGAAATCAAGAGTCAGACATTTAACTGACTGAGCCACCCAGGGCCCTTAAGTCAGTTAACATTTTTAAATTGGTGAATATCTATCAGTAAAATATGAATGAAATTAATAACTACCTATAAGCCAATTATAATAATGAAATAACATGAAGTAAAAATATAGCAATTAATATACAGCTACTCAATAAATGACAAATATCGGGGCACCTGGGTGGCTCAGTGGGTTAAAGCCTCTGCCTTCAGCTCAGGTCATGATCCCAGGAGCCTGGGATCGAGCCCCGCATCGGGCTCTCGGCTCAGCAGGGAGCCTGCTTCCTCTTTTCTCTCTCTGCCTGTTTCTCTGCCTACTTGTGATCTCTGTCAAATAAATAAATAAAATCTTTAAAAAAAATGAAAAATATCATGTTGGTAGTCAAAATGGTGATGATTCTTCTCTAATGAGAATAGTTTGAGAGACACATAGAACTTGTCCCATAAAAGGATGATTAAAATGCTGCGCAAATGCTTAGAACCATTCTTCCTAAAGCTAGTTAAAACTCCATGTATATGATTTGGAAAGTATGACTAAGTTCACCAGAAAATTTTCTTTGATGAATGAAATTAACATGCTCAAAACACGATTCAGTACCAAACAAAGGTTCAGAGGATGACACAATTACAGGCTCAATGTGGAAGTGTTCATGGGCATAGGACTAAGTCCTGATTTGCAGCCAGAGGACATTAATGAGGTAAATGTTTAATCAACTTGCGCTCAGGTCCAGTTTCCTAACTCTAATCATTCAGACAATAACCCAGTTCTAATGTGCACTCTGATTTGCATGCATGACTAAGCTAACATCCAACCCTGAGTCACATTGCATTCCCGGTATTTATGGTAGAATAGTAAGGTCCATCTGTTCATCATGACCTCTTTATAACAAAGCCCCCAGTTCAACATGGTGCTCTCCTGTCTTTGCACCCTTCTGACCGTGATGGGAGAAACCCTAGTGGTTATCGAATTTATTGCTGAGAACCATGTTCCCTTGATACTTAAAGAAGCTCCTTCCATTGCGTCCGATCTCCTCACAAGGAGAGGGCATTATCTTAGACATACTTCCTGTAACAACTAAAGTAATGTTATCTGTATGTAAGCTCAATATAGTGCTTCTAAAATATACAGATGGTTTTAAATTATAGCATCCATTTGAGCAAGTTGTTTTTAATCCTTTCTCACTGAAAGTTTATCACAACTTTTATTGGCTCAACTGACACATACACACACACATATAATGACTTCTGTCTTTGGATTGAAGTGTGTGCCACAATTTCCACCACTTCTAGCCAGCAGGATATGGAAGGGGATCAAAATGTTTATAAAGATAAATTTTAGGGGCTTGATAGGGAAGCAGTACAGATGATTTTTGCTTATATCCCATTGAACAAAACTTGGCTTCACAATCACTTTGAGCTGTTAAAGAGACCAGCAAGTACATTGTCTAGTCAGGTGGCCATATGCAGGAGTTCTATCGCTAAAGAATGGGGAATGGATTTTAATGTGCAACAAGGAGCATCTAGAACATGTGACATATAAAGAATGCCTGGGATTCATTAGTAAATCGAATGAAGTCATGTAATAAAAATATTTACACAAATATCAGTAGCATTCCCAAACTAGCAGTAAGTAAATAGAAAATCAAAATAATAAAAATTGAAGACCATGAAAAATGATTAATCAGAAACTTATATAAGGATAATAATTAAGATATTATATTTAGCAGGAAAAAACATTCATTCAACAAACATTTATTAAAACAACAATTAAAACTAATAATTATAGAATGCCCACAGAGGTCCTCTTCTTAATGTTTTATGAATTTTAACTAGTTTTATCTTCATATTAGTAATCTCTGAGCCTGGTATTACAAACATTATTTATAGAAAAAGAAACTGAAGCTCAGAGAAGGTAAATAACTTGTTCAAGTTCACACTGACAGTACATGTCAGAACCAGAATTCTACTTAATATCTCATACTCTTAAATAGCACTTTGTCTTATCCCCTGGACAGGTGCCAAGTACTGTTTTGGGCCTTGAGGACATACCTATAACCAAGTCAGAAGTTGCCCCTGCCTCAAAGAGCTTGCATTAGAAACATATAAATTTAAAAATGATTTTATATAATAATAAATTATATGAAACAAATTACAAAGGGCTATGGATAGAGAGTATTGTAGAGCTCATCCACAATTATTTTTAGGATTTTTCTTTATTCTCTCAGTTCTTTCTTTTGAAATATCATTAACCAATGTCATCATATCATCTAAAACATTCCTATTTTGAGCAGAAAATACCAGAAAGCATACAAAAAATATATATTTGCTTTATTATTTCATTGTCAGGGATAATTTAGCCTATATTTCTACTGAAAAAAATGGCATTAGAAAAAATATGTGAAGTGAGTCTAAAACTCAGAAAATGGAGTTATAGTTCTGACTTTCCCTCCATCCATTTGAACAGTTTTGAAATTATTTTATGTGTTACTTGAGTCTAGTTGGCACACAATGTTACATTAGTTTCAGGTGTACAAAATAGTGATTCCACCAGTTTACACGTCATGCTATGGTCACCATAAGTGTAGCTGCCATCTGTGCCCATACATCTCTATGACAATATCATTGATGATATACTCTTAAAAAAGAGATAGGCATGAACTTCTACATCAGGGATCAGCAAACTCTTCTGTAAAGAGCCATCTAGTAAATATTTTAGGCTCTGTGGCCCGTATAGCTCTGTCATAACTACTCTTAACTATCCTGGATAGTCATGTAAACAAATGAGTTTGGCTGTGTTCCAGTAAAAATGGATTTAAGAACCCTGGAAACTGAATTTCTTATAATTTCTATGTGTCACAAAGTAGTATCTTTTTTTTATTTTTTTCAACCTTTCAAACTTTTACAAACCATTTTTAGCTTCCAGGCCTGACAAAAACGGACAGGCTTGATTACCCCACACTAGGTGATCACTTAGGACCTGTCCTAGAGGCTCACTGTCACTGGCCTTGACTTTTCACTGGGCTGCTGCCTCTACCCACACAATAGATGGGAGAAAGCCCCTGAATTGAAGACTACATGCATTGGTCCTCAAACTGAAGGGTATATAATGTTCAGTCAGAGGTAGATTCAAATTCAGATTCTTTAAAACGAGGTCCACATTTTTAACAAGCATTATAGGAGATTTTGATGCATGTGATTTTGAACTGTTAACAAAAACCTGGACCTAAATATAACATGAGCATCAAACATAGAACCCATAAACGGGAGATTATAAAACAGTGAGATAAGCAGCACAATAGAAATAAGAAGGAACCAAAGAGTACCTGATATTCTGTGAAAAGTGGATACTAGGGAGTAGTTGGAAGTTAGTATGGACAAGTGAGAGGAATGTGACAGGTTTAAAACCCTCTTCTGTATGGAATACTTAATTCGGTGCTATATATAAATTCTGCCCTGGTTGAGAAAAGAAGGATGAGACAAGAAAGGAAAGAACAAACACACTACAAACAGGAGCTATAACTTCCCTGCAGGGGATCTTACTTTCTCCCTAAGTGGTTCTGCCATTTGGTTGCTCTGTGACTACAGGCAATTTCCTATATTCTTTCTTCCTCAATTAGCTCAAACCTCATTATGAACTTTTAAGGTTATTGTGAGGTTTAAATAATATCAAGGGCTTAAACTGTGATTGGCACCAAGTATCTTTCAGTAAATATTTTTGATGTTGATAATGATTTTTTTAGCCATGATACTCCTTTTAAAGATGATTGAACTGAGATCCAGAGAGATGGATTTGTGTGTCCCACAGTGGGACTAATTAGGTGAGGTTTGTGGGGGCCAGAAAAAGGTTTGTCATTCATTCTCTGTACACTTTATTTTCTTTATCCATGGAAGTAAACTATAAAGACCACATAAGTTCTGCTTTATTTCCATTCTGACATTTTCTAATATTTTCACATTTAAAAATCACATAAAAATAAAATTAGAATACGTGCAAAAGAAAGTAGCACTTTATTATTACCATTAGAACCAAGCAAATACATTACTTTAAAAGGAATGTTCAGAATAATAGGTTTTGTATGCTTTGGTTGTTTCTAAGGAAGAACTAAGTGGATAAACTCTTTGTATTGTCCTGGCTTCCTCTTTTATATACAAGAATGACTAATGGACATTGTTTCTGCCTTCTGTATTGTCTCCAGCGCTTTTCTTCTTCTTTTTTTTTTTTAATTTTAATTATTTATTTATTTTTAATTAACAGATAATGTTTTATTTGTTTGAAGGGTATATAGGTTTGTGATTCATCAGTCTCCCACAATTCACAGCACTCACCATAGCACATAATGTCCCCAGTGTCCATCATCCAGCCACCCTATCCCTCCCATACCCCTCTACTCCAGCAACCCTCAGTTTGTTTCCTGAAATTAAGAGTCTCTTATGGTTTGTCTCCCTCTCTTCCTCTTGTTTCATTTTTCCCTCCCTTCTCTATGAGCCTCTGTCTTGATTCACAAATTCCTCATATAAGTGAGATCATATGGTAATTATTTTTCTCTGATTGACTTATTTTGCTTAGCATAATACACTCTAGTTCCATCTATGTCATTGCAAATGGTAAGATTTCATTTTTTCATGGCTGCATAATATTCCTGTGTGTGTGTGTGTGTGTGTGTGTGTGTGTGTATCTCACACCTTCTTTATCCATTCACGTGCTGATGGACATCTAGGCTCTTTCCATAGTTTGGCTGTTGTCAACATTGCTGCTATAAATTTCGAGTGCACGTGCCCCTTCAGATCACTACATTTGTATCTTTGTGGTAAATACCTAGTAATGCAGATGCTGGGTCATAGGGTAGCTCTATTTTCAACTCTTGAGGAACCTCCATACTGTTGTCCAGAGTGGCTACACCAGCTTGCATTCCCACCAAAAGTGTAGGAGGGTTCCCCTTTCTCCACATCCTCCCCATCACCTGTTGTTTCCTGACTTGTTAATTTTAGCCATTCTGACTGGTGTGAGGTGGTTTTGATTTGTATTTTCCTGATGTCGAGTGATGTTAAACACTTTTTCAGGTGTCTGTTGGCAATCTGGATGTCTTCTTTGCAGAAATGTCTATTCATGTCTCCTGCCCCTTTCTTTATTGGATTATTTCTTCTTTTAGTGTTGAGTTTGATAAGTTCAAACTTACAGATTTTGGATACTAGCCCATTATCTGATATGTCATTTGCAAATATCTTCTCCCATTCTGTCCTTTGCCTTTTGGTTTGGTTGACTGTTTACTTTGCTTTGCAAAAGCTTTTTATCTTGAAGTCTCAATTGTTCATTTTTGCCCTTGTTTCCCTTGCCTTTGGTGATGTTTCTAAGAAGTTTCTGTGGCTGAGATCAAAGAGGTTGCTGCCTGTGTTATTTTGATGGATTCCTGTCTCACATTTAGATCTTTCTTCCATTTTGAGTCTGTTTTTGTGTGTGGTGTAAGAAAGTGGTCCAGTTTCATTCTTCTACATGTGCTGTCCAATTTTCCCAAAACCATTTGTTTAGAGGCTGTCTTTTTTCCATTGGACATTCTCTCCTGCTTTCTTGAAGATTAGTTGACCATAGAGTTGAGAGGCCCTTTCTGGGCTCTAGTACCATACTGTCTTGATTATTACAGCTTTGTAATAGAGCTCGAAGTCTGGAATTGTGAGGCCACCATCTCTGGTTTCCTTTTTCAACATTCCTCTGGCTATTTGGGGTCTTTTCTGGTTCCATACAAGTTTTAGAATTATTTGCTCCATTTCTTTGAAAAAAGTTGATGGTATTTTGATGGGGGTTGTATTAAATGTGTAGGTTTCTCTAGTTAGAATAGATATTTTCACAATATTTGTTCTTCTAACCCATGAGCATGAAATGTTTTTCCATTTCTTAGTGTCGTCCTCAGATTCTTTCATGAGTATTCTCTAGTTTTCTGAGTACAGATTCTTTGCCTCTTCGATTAGATTTATTCCTAGGTATCTTATGTTTTGGGTGCAGTTGCAAATGGGATCAACTCCTGAGTTTATATTTCTTCTTTCTCCTTGTTGGTGTATAAAATGCAACTGATTTCTGTGCATTGATTTTATATCCTGACACTTTACTGAATTCCTGTATGAGTTCTAGCAGCTTTGGGGTGGAGTCTTTTGTAATATTGTTTCATCTTATGGTATCACTTATCTCTCAAATTCTCCCCTATTGATCTAGTATTGTTTATCTTTCTTTTTCTCAGCTTCTTTGTTCTCCATCACTTGGTCTTCTATACCACTAATTCTCTCTTCTGCCTCATTTATCCTAGCAGTTGGAGCCTCCATTTTTTATTGCATCTCATTAAAAGTTTTTTGATCTTGACTTGTATAGATTTTAGTTCTTTTATTTCTCCAGAAAGGGATTCTCTAGTATCTTTTATGCTTTTTTCAAGCCCAGCTAGTATCTTTATAATTGTCATTCTGAACTCTAGTTCTCTAGTCCTCACATCTTACTGATGTCTGTATTGGTTAGGTCCCTGGCATTTGGTACTTTTTCTTGTTCTTCTTTTTTTTTTTTTCCTGAGGTGAGTTTTTCCATTTTGTCCAGAGAAGAATAGATGAATGAGAAAACAAGGCTAAAAGGGGAACAACAACCCTAGAAAAACATATACTTTGGATAGTAATTGCTTTCCAGTTCATAGAATTGCTGCTATTCTTTTCTTTGATTTCTTGTTGAGTTTGTAGATGATCAGAATGGTTTGATAACTATCTAGCTGTATTCCTAGGACAAGACAAAATTCAGGTCTCCTACTTATCTTCCATCTTGCTCCTCCCCCTTCTCCAGTGCTTTTTAAGCATTTTGAAATGCTTTTCTTTTCCTTAAGACTTCCCCCCTTACCATATAAGAGTTAAAAAAAAAAATTGTTCCAGGACACAGTCTACAATTTTGTCACTTTTGCACTGATTGGGGGAGAAAAAAGGTGGACGGGACAACAAAAAATGTATGTATTCACAGTATTAGCCATGCCTGGCTGAGGAGATCAAATCTTACAGTGCTGAAAGGGAATACAGTCCATCTTCAAGAAGGTTACTTTTATGTATTATTTTTTATATCTTTATTGGTCATCTCTCTTTTTTAAGTGTTACTGAGGTATAATTGATCTACAAAAACTGTACCTATTTAATGTGCGTACATTCTCATGAGTCTGGACTTAAGTATATGCTCATTAATACCATCACCACAATCAAGATACTAAGCTTATCCATCATCTCCAAAAATGTTCTTGTGTTCTTTTGGTGATGTATTTTGTTTTTATTTTTGTTTCTGTGGTAAGAATACTTAATAAGAGATCTGTGTTCTCAGCTCTGTTAAAGTGCACAATACCATATAGTTAACAAAGGACACCTATACACCTATGTTGTAAGCAGTCTGTAGAATGTATTCATCTTGCATTACTGACACTTTACAGTCACGAAGCAACAACTCCTCATTCCCCTTTCACCTCAAATCCCTGACTGTGCTAAATTTCTTGTCTGATCTCAGAAGCTAAGCAGGGTGGGGGCCTGGATACTCTCAGATCAGTGACATTAATTTTAATGTGACATTTTAAAAGATTCACGTATTTGTTGATGGAAATACAGTGTGTTTGGATTATTAAAGTGGAAATTTCATTCTAAAACATCCAAAAATTCCTGACAGCATATGACTTACTCTTGAATAAACAGATGACATAAACATGATCAGTATTAGGTAGATTTACATTTATTAATTTAATAATCAATATTTGCTCAAAACATTTTAGTATTTCTCAGTATATGTAAATAAAATAGAAACTTTCATTCATTTCTTAACACATTTCATAAAAAATATACGTTTATTGAGACTTTTAAAGGCAGACTCTTATTCACAGTTTTGTAGCTACTCTATAAACTAACCATGTCTGGACCCAGTGGCCCCTTTATACTGCTGTGACTCTTTTTTAGCATGACTTGGTCTCCTCGTTTTTGCTTTTTTTTTTTCTTCTTGGAAGTAATTACTGCATTTAGTTGTCCTCCTGCCCTCGCTGAAGGCCATGTCAAATTATCATTTTTTTTTTTTTTTGCTTCTGATTTTAGGTAGAAAAAGGGGCCAAGTGATTATGGGAAGTATCTTGAAGGAAACCTTTGTTCTATGCCAACATGTCCTTTATGATAAACAATGCCTTTACTAACTCCTGTTTGTTTGTTTTTTTCATTGTGAGACATGTCAAAAGATAAACTGAAGCATATTAAAAATTCTCAAAGTTTCTTTACACAAAAATCCATTCAAATTAAGCAGTAGGGTCAAACTGGAAATGGTTAGAAGCTCTCCTTGACAAGACAGGGGTCGGGGGTGATGGCGGAACAGACCATAAAGAGAGAGAACCAATGCAAAGAAAAGATATTGATTGGCTCTTATAAAGCGTAGTGAGCTGTTTGTGATTGGCTGTCCTTGACATTTTGGTTCCTTAACTTTGTGGCATTTTAAAGGGTGACAATTTGGTTTGCTTACATTGCATGCCATGGCATTAGAGCCACATCAGTCTAATGGCCTCCTTATTTAATTAATTTAACAGTTTGTTTTTGTTGTTGTTGTTTTAATAAGATTCTGTCTTCAGGGAGGGAAGGAGTTATTAGCAACTGGCATCTTCCTGGGTGTTAGATATTGCAGTGTATTTTTTTTTTTCATGACATTCAAAACTTTAAGCTACTGCCAACATTTTCAGCACTCAGTACTGAATTAATTGCAATTGTTTATACACGGTGTTACACTTCTCAGTTTACCTCAGTGAATATTATTCTCCCCTCTTCATTTTTTTTTTTTTGCTTATTTATATTTTAAACTGAACCTTGCTTGCCTACAGTGATAAATATAATTTGTTCAGAAAGTGTTTTCCTATTATTGATACTTTTAGAAAACTCTTTAGGACTTTGTTTTTGCTTTTATTCTTTTGATTAATTTCTATATTTTATCACATTAGCAGCTTCCTTGGTCATTTTTATTACTGTTCTTCCATTTAATGCAACTCTTAGCTAGTAACTGCTGCAACAGCAGTCCCATGCCTTAACAATGTCCACTAATTCTCTCCAGTTTAAGTCATTGTGTATTTCCTATAGTCATTTATATCCCCCTAATGAAAATGCCAACATTTGACTTTATTGTAATTTTAAATATTAGAGAAATATTTGAATAATGGAAATAAATTAAAAGTAACCAAGTATCAAAAAAAAAGAATGACTAAAATACCAATTAGATGAATAGAATAGAGATAGTTTCATAGAGAATTGTAATTTATAGTAGAATTAAATATCAATAGTTATATTACAAACATAGCTATTGACATTAATATTATAGAATATTATAGTTAACAGTGAAAATGAATATAAGTATTCCATGCAAAAAACAAATCTACCTTAGCAGACATTTGAGATCCTATTGTTATTGCAACCATTGTCTTAAACTTAAAACTAACAATAAGAGTTTTGCATGCCAGTTATTGTTTTAAAAATGGGCTATAAAAATGTTAATGTTAGTGGGTTTTTAAAAGATTTTATTTGTTTATTTTAGAAAGAGAGAGTGTGTGATAGTGGGGAAGGGCAAGGAAGAGAGAATCTCATGCAGACTCTGAGTTGAGCACAGAATGGGATAAGGAGCTCAATCCTGCATCCCTGGGATCTTGACCTGAGCCAAAATCAACTGACTGAGCCACCCAAGAGCCCCTCTAATATCAATGTTAAAAGGATTTTTTTCACCATTAAAAACTATACAAGGAATTCTTATGTTTTTTAGGTATAAGCAATATCAGTTCATATATAAAATTTGAAAATAGCCCAAATTCATGCCCTGTTCATTTACTGTGTTTTCCATCAAAGAATCACCAGAAACTTACTGGTGATGTGCGTTTAAATTTGAGTACCCAGTGAATTCATCTAATAGGAACTGGGAAAGCTGGTCAGCCAGAGTGGAGCAGATTAAAAATAAAGGTATATACCATGTTCTCATTTATTCAATAAATATTTGTCAATTGAATAGAGATAGTATAGTGCTAATACTGAAACTACCACCAAGTGAATGGTTTCTACGTTTTCTGCCTCCAAGCTCTTTGATCATTCATTAGGGTAAGTGGATTCATACATTAAATCATTATTAAATAACTATCTTCTAAACTTGACAAGAGGCAAAATCTTACAATGCAAACCTCTGATTCTCTTCTCAAAACAATTCAGTCATTCATTGAATCTGCTGAGTTTCACATGTTTTCAGTCACTCACTGAACGACATTGAAAATGAATGTTACATAGGAGCTGATCAAATGGCATTACTCTATGTCATTGTTTTACACGGGTTTTAATATGCTTCAGTGGTGCTTACAGATCAGTGGCCAACACCTAGCACTGGAAAGTGACATGCCTATTGGCTTGAGGTCCTTAATTCTGTTTGAATAAGTATCTCAATCTTTATGGTTTCCCAGATAACACAAATCCATATAACAACACAAATCCAAACTATTGAGGCTAGAGAGTCGTTTAAGTGTAAATCGTAAATCTCTACTGTTCTACTAGTTACTTTTCTTTGCTTTTTCATGTTGCAACGTCAGTGGAATCTAAGCGTGGAATTCAGCTAAATTAAAATAAGTATATGTGTAGAAGCAAATTATGTGTTAGTGCAGTGAGACTTCTGCAAGTCTCACTCTTGGAATTGTTAATTGAGTTTGGGGTAAAAATAGAGGAAAAGAATCTTCGTTAATTAGATACGGGCAGTGTCTGGAAGTTGTTGTTAAGTAGGTAAAGGCAACTATGAATTCACAAATACCAGAATGACAATCTCTGGAGAATTAGGATGAAGAGTAGACATGATTTATTTTAAACAGTAGGTGGGCAGTTTTCAAAGTAATTTGAAATGCCTGTTCCACATAAGAGTTCTAAATAAAAGTGATAAAAATGTAAACAGCATGACTTATTCCTGGGAATAATTAAAGATATTTTTCAAGCTGTATCTCAGTTGTTTTGCCAAATCAGGACAGGTAAATGCCCTTGCTATCAGACCACAGAACTATAGTCTTGACCTAGATAAATGTTTGGATTATGTATGCAATGAATCACGTAAGTAATTTTCATAAGCCATTATAACATAATACTTAAACAACAAGTTTTGACGTTATCAGACCTGGATCAGAAACCTGTCTCTGTTACATCTTTTTCTCTGTGACCTTAAATATATTATTTATTCCCTCTGTGCTAGGTTCTTATTTTGTAAAATTAAAATGATGCCCAATTTATGCTATTGGGAGGATTAAAAGAGATTATGCTTGTAAATTGCTTTGCAATTTGTGGCATATAATAGGTATTCAACATATATAACATATATAACAACTATTAGTATTGCTAACAGTTCTTAATTAGAAACTTAATTTCTAAATTTCTCTTATTTTTTTTCAATAAATTTTTTCTATTAAAACATGGAATATTACAGAGTAATTAAAACTAACTATGGCTGCATGCATCAGTACTTAATATGCAGAGACAAAAAGAAGTTGCAGCTGGCTCTCTACAGTATAACATTTCTATGAAATTCAAAACCAGCAAAAATTCACAATTTTGGGGGGTATATATACAAATGTGGCTAAACTATAAAAAATAAAAACACGTTAATGGAAAACCTCAAGGAGTAAGGATGATAAAGGAAATATAATATGGAAAAAGTCACCAGTTGAGATATATATATATATATATATATATATATATATAATATATTATATTAGTAACAATTTAGTTCTTATGTTGAGTTCATGGATATTTATTTTATTCTTTAAAGAATACAATTTTTTTTAAATCTTTTATTTTTTATAAACATATATATTTTTTGGCCTTCCTGTCAAACTTCAGAATGTCCTGTAGATTAATATTTTCAAAAAATAAAGAAGAGAAAAACCAAGTGAAAATTAAATTAAATTACATTACTTTTCTTTTCCTATGTTAAGAATTCTGTTTGGCTGGAAAAAATTTCTAGATAACTATGGAATTCCGTTTTTCCATCTAATGTCAATCTATTCTAAATCTAAATCATATAAATACAGCATGTACTTCAATATACCTGAATTGTATTACCTAGGCTGCAATACACCTGTAAATATCTTGTAATATTTTTTTTTTAGATTTTATTTTATTTGAGAGAGAGAGAGAGACAGTGAGAGAGCGTGAGAGGCGAGAAGGTCAGAGGGAGAAGCAAACTCCCCATGGAGCTGGGAGCCCAATATGGGACTCGATCCCAGGACTCCCAGACCTGACCTGAGCTGAAGGCAGTTGCTTAACGAACTGAGCCACCCAGGTGCCCCAATATTTTGAATATTTTAAGACACAATGAGATGCAAAGTTCTGGTAAACTTTCATTAAGCTGCCCTCCCACGATCCCATCCGTATCCTCCTTTATAGTTGTCTCTGCCTCCTGCCCTGTTGCCTTACATTAGAGCTGTGAATATCCTACAAGACTAGGTCAGTACTTCTCATCCTCCTGTATTTTCTCAATGAATTCTTCCATTCTCAGCGTTCCTTGTTAATCTTGAATCATTTTTGAACATTGGGAAGATTTCAAGCTTACATTGTCTTCCACACGGATTACTAATTTTCTTCGCCCTGTATAAATTTTTGAGAACTTTGCCATCCAGTTTTTCCAACTCCCTATCTGGTTTTCCATTCATATAGTCTTTTTTCATGCAACTCTCTGTAAGTATTTCTAGATTGCCTCCTACTTGTTAACCAGCATCTTTAGAACTGGGAATAAATAATCAGATGTAGTTCTGGTTTTGAGGCACTCAGTGGCAAAATGGGCAATCAGAAAACTAACAGCTAATTGTGATAGTGATAATTTGTATGAGTTATTGGAGAATGCTAAGGAATTATATAACTTAAATCTGGAAGGAGGAGGGTCCCAGATTCCCAGAATGGGTGACATGTAAGCAAAGACCTAAAAGATGTTTCAGAAGCAGTCAAGGAAGAAGGGTGTGTAGAGGAAAACCCCAGTCTACCTCCTGTGGTTCTCTTTTACTCTGACATGACTACCACAGTTAAAATACTTTTGACACCAGATGTGTGTGTGCCTGAGTGGGAAGGGAGCATTCTTCCACCAAGCATTCACTGAAACACTTTCAGGTGTCTTACAGTTTAACTTAATTCTGACACTTCCTGGAGATAGTGGTAGATCCCACAGATTAAAGGCTCAGTCCTACATGACTACTCTTTCCACTTCAGATGTCAATTGTTTGTTTGTTTATACTTTTTAAATTTAAATTCAGTTAGCCAACATATAATATTAATGCATCATTAGTTTTTGATGTAATGTTCAGTGATTCATTAGTTGTATATAACATCCAGTGCTCATTAAATCACATGCCTTCCTTAATGCCCATGACCCAGTTACCCCATACCCCTACCCACCTCAGATGTCAATTGTAAATAAAAGTTGTCATCTGTGTTCCTGACTGATTTGCTATAAATCAGAGATTCCCATAACCCCCTCTTTGGATTCTATTAATTTGCTAGAGCAACTCAAAGAACTCAGGAAAACAGTTACATTTACCATTTTTTTTAAAGGATACAGATGAACATCCAGATGAAGAGAAACATAGGCAAGGTCTGAGAGGGTCCCAAGCCCAGGAGTTTCTGTCCCTATGGAGTTGGGGTATGTCACTCTCCCAGCACATGGATATATGTTCTCCAACCTGGAAGCCCCCTCACCCCCATACTTTAGGATCTTTATGGAAATTTCATCACATAGGCTTGATCAATCATTAACTCCAAGCCATCTCCCCTTTCTGGAGAATCAGGGGTAGAGTTGAAAATTCTAAGCCTCTAATCATGGCTTGGTCCTTCTGACCAGCCCCAATCCAGGAGCCAAAAACAATTTGACAGAGGCAAAGGCAAGAACAAAACTTGGAAGACTGGCCTGGAAATATCATGGGTTTAGAAATGCATAGACACAATGGGTCAGGCTCTCAGAAGCTAGATGAGCAATCAGGAAACAAAATAAGAGTGGTAGTGAAGCAATAAGCCAGAGCAAGAAGAACACAGATGGCAGAGTTTTAGTTGAGGTACTTCAGTTTCTTTAGTCTCCTGTCTTTCTTTTATCTTCATCCAGATAGTGTTCACCACAGGAATATTAAATAACCCATAGTACTAGGTACACAAAGAGCTCATGTTCTTCTATCTTCCTGAATGGTTTTCTCCCCACCCCCATTGTCTCCAACTGATAAATGCTTAGTCATTCTTCAAAATCTCCACGTAGAAATTCCATGTTGCCTTCCATGCCCCTTGTTATATTTTCAAGGACGCTTTTAGTTATAAGTGACAGAAAAGCAAATTTGAGCAAAAAAAAAAAAAAGGCTCATATTAATGAAATGCCAAGGGTAGAGGTGATTTAAGAATGGCTAGAATTAAGAGCAGATCTAATTCATCAGGGCTCTTTATTGTGTGCTTTTCTCCATGAGCTAGAACTGATGGTAAACAGCCATCCTGATTGTATCCTACCAGCTTAAGCCTGTAGAAAACAAATCTTCCCCCATAGCTCTGCCAGAAACATCTCAAGGAGTATTCCAATTTCCCTGGCTTGGATCATGTGCCCACACATTTGCCCTGAGTTCTGGCCCCCTGACTGACAGTCTCTAGGTTTAGAGTAGGGAAGGAAAATACCGCAGTGGAAGTATAGGATATAACAAAAGTAATATTGAAGGGATGCTGGGCATTTAAAAATGTGTCAACAAACAGTTGACAAATCATGGCTTATCAATTAAAATGACTGGGCAGTTCCCCTTGACCAGAGTTCCATGGGCCTTCAGTGGACTGATAAACTGGAAATATAGGCACAGCTATGCCTGGATGTGAATCTCCAGGGAGGGGTCCATACCTTAATGATAACACAAAGGTTTTCCAGATGGGAAGGTAGAAGTACTTGGAAGGGAAATGCTTTTTCCCCATCCCCACCCACTATGAACTTCCCTGACTTAAGCCATGTGAGGCAATTTGACAGAAAGTAGAAGGTATCAAGTTAAGGAGTTAATTTTCACTTGATTCCTGCTTAGTTCTTATCACACTCTGTTTATCTCAGTTTAATCACTTCTTAAATGTGGATCATAAAACCCATTTTGTAGATTAAAATAATTTCGCACAGTGCTTGGCACATGGTGAGTTTCCAGTACTTTCTGGCAGTTATGTAACAACTGGGTAAGCCAGTTTTTACAGAGTCTACCCGGAAGTGATTCCTCCTACCTGCCATGCTGTCTCATTTGTAGTAGGTCATGCTGTTTAGCAATGAGGGATCTAGGACTACTTTGGTATCCTAGACAAGTCACCCTCCCTTCCCTTTCACAGCACTCCCTGTCAGTGAGAGCCCAAAGAATGTTTTGGGGCCATCAACTTCCTTTCATTCTGTGTTTGTTTACAAGCTAGTTCTCAAGCCATCTCCTGCATTTGCTGCTGCTGCTGCTTCTTCTTCTTCTTTTTCTTTTAAGATTTTATTTATTTATTTGACAGACAGATCACAAGTAGGCAGAGAGGCAGGCAGAGAGAGAGGAGGAAGCAGAGAGCCCGATGTGGGGCTCGATACCAGGACCCTGGGATCATGACCTGAGCTGAAGGCGGCAGAGGCTTTAACCCACTGAGCCGCCCAGGCACCCCATTGCATTTGTTTCTTAAGCCAGCTGGGAGAATTTCCTAAAGAGACCTCTGCTACCTAGTGGCCCTGTAATTTCTAGGTGAACTTCTCTGCCCTTTGAAAACATTAAAGAGGCCCAACCCCCAACATTGCATTCACAGGAGAGAACCTCTAGCTTTTTCCCTCCTGAAAGAATAAAGATTACTAACACCTACAATTAAATCAGATGCTGAAGCTTTGCTTTCATAACTCCTCAGGATAATTTGTTATTGGGCAAAAATAAAATCTTAAATCATTTAAATCATTAAAGAATATAGAGGATTCTACATCTGTTCTCCTACTTCAAAAACCCAATTTGTGGGCTTGGTTAAAAACAACCAAAAAAAGTAGAATTTGTATGTTGATTGTTGAAAGTTATGTAATTCTTAGAACTGTCATGGGTATACTTTGTAAAAAACTTGATATTTGTCCTTTTTTAAATAGATGCACAGTTATATTTGCATATAGTGTTTTCCATATGAATTTGGCATTTTGACTTTTATTAGTATTATTTAGGGTATTAATTCACTGAGTCATTCAGTAAACCTTTTTCGAGGGCCTGCTTTATTTTAGGCACAAAGCCATGTTTAAAATTTATCTGAATTACTAAACCAATAGAACTTTTTCTGAACATAAAGTTAAATTTGGTTTTTAAATATATATATATTTTAAAAGGTCTTTCTTCGGGGTGCCTGGGTGGCTCAGTTGTTAAGCATCTGCCTTTGGTTCAGGTCATGATCCCAGGGTTCTGGGATGGAGCCCCACATGGAGCTCTCTGCTCAGCAGGAAGCCTGCCTCTCCCACTCCCCCTGCTTGTGTTCCCTCTCTTGCTGTGTCTCTCTCTGTCAAATAAATAAGTAAGATCTTTTAAAAAAGAGCTCTCTCTTCACAGCTAAGTAGATTAAATAATGGAAGAAAATGCATAGAATTTTTAAAAACTTATTATTACCTTTGTCAACATATTTGTTAAGCCATGGATGTTAGTGGAATGTCAGCATACAATGCTTAAATTTTTAAAAAATTTGAAATAAAATTTCATTATGTAATGATGATAATATAATATTATTCTTTTATTCAAGAGACAAGATGTTAAGAATTAATATAAAAATGATATACCAAGGGACTATTTTATTCTTATTGTTCCGTTAGTATAATCCATTTCTGTTCTAACATCAGAGAAATGTCTCCGAAGTCTCCCACACACTCTAAATCATTATTTTTTGTTACTTCTGAATGAATTAGGTTTTATTCTTTGTTTATCCCTATCCATTCATTATTTAAATCAACACATTTTTATTGAATAAACTAAACCTTGCACATAATAATATAATGTGCTGCTTCATATGAAAATGTTGTTTTCCATAAGGTCTTCCGAAAATTGTTTTCTCCTGAGATATTATTAGGACTTCTGATAGCTAAATAAATAAGCAAAGTGATTAAGCAAATAAAGGAAAAAATATTGGCATTTAGTCAGTGAAATACACACAATAATAAGCAGGGAAACTATAGCAAGTGGTTGACAGCAAGGTACGTTTTCTCTGAAGAATGGTATTTTGGCTGAGTTTTGAAAGCTGGGATTGTGTTACTTGTGGTCTGAGGTGGAAAAGAATGTTTTAGGCAGAAGATTAAGTTCCTAAAATCTGGATGAGAAAGAGCCTGGTGTATTTGAGAGACAGAAAGGAAGCTGTTGTGACTGAGGGAATGATATGGGGTATTCTAGACTTTGTTAAGAAGTTTAAATTTAAGCTAAATAATTTGGGAAAACATTGAGGTTCTTTAGAATGCGAAGAGTGACACAATGTAAGTGAAGTTTCAAAGGTGAATCTGGCTGCTTTGTGGATGATAGCTTGTAGGTGGCCAAAAGTGGGAGGAAGAGAACCTGTTGTTTGCTGACTGCAGTTCAAGAAGAGCACTTGAAGAGTTGTTCTTCGTTATTTGGTGATCGGCCTTACAAAATGATATGCATATGTTAATGCTGGAGGTCATATACCAGATACCTGATCTCATGAACACAGCATTGTGCATCTGGGCACTGAAGTAGTGGCAGGGATGGGGACAGCCACGGGACAACTTGACCTTTTACATTTATTTGGCAATTATTGGTCTATGCGACGTACTGGACTCGTGTGGACTATTTATTGTGTATTAAATACTATAGGCATTGATTTCCCCAAGAATCAATATTAACTCAATATCTGAGTTGTTAATGATGAAGTTTTAGAATTTAAGTGAGGTTTGGTGAGGTGAGGGCCGGAGCCAATGACCAAGTCAATGACTTGAGACGTCTTTGGTGCAAAATGGTGGTTTATTAAAGCATGGGGACAGGACCCATGGGCATAAAAAAGCTGCTGCGCTGGGGTTGTGGGGAGTGGGATGATTATATACTGTGGGGTTGGGGGAGGTAAGGAAAAGGGAGCGTTTGAAAGAAGAAGACACACAGGATACTGGAGGTTTTGCTATTTGTCAAGTTAAGGTTGTTTTTTCTTTTAGAAGGTTTTAACAGACTGTTGAGAGCTTCCTGGAGGAATGTCACACTCCTGCTATCACAGGTCCTCATCAATGAGCTTTAGGTTTGGAAAAAATTTAACTTTATTTACATTTCCCTCTGCCTCAGTCTCCCTCAGTTTTATGGAGGGGAAGATGATGTTAGGGCTTCAGGACTGATTTATGGGTCTCTGGAAGTTTGGTTATTGATAAGAAAGCCTCTTCCTTGTAAATCACTAGGACCTTTGTAAATGGAGGGAGACTCAGGTCTTGCAGGATTGTGGTCTCTATAAGTTAACTACTTGTTTTTCCTTTAGGGCAGCCAAGAATGCCTGAGGAATACCACACATGTCAAGGCAGGGGTGGGGAGTGGGTGTGTAGAGTGCCAGCTTCTGCTTTGTCCTCAGCTAGCCTTCTATTCCCTCATCATTTATATTATAGGATTTGCCAAGAAATTAATGTTATGGTATTAATGTAAAATACCTTCAAAAATATGTATAAATAGCAACTGTATCTTAAAACATCATTTAAAAATGTTAGAATGTTATTTTTTTCTCTTATTACTAAGATCACTTAAACTGTAACTATCTGAGAATCTTTCTTAGTTGAAAATACTATGAAAAGTGGAGCTGAAAATTTTCAAGAATGAATTGCTTTTTGAGAAGTCTTCTACAAATTAATTGAACTAGCAGCACTAAGATAATGGCCATTAAAATAAGGATAATGAGATGCATTTAATTCTAAGTACTCATGACAGTGGCACAAAATTAAGTCCAGTTTGTGTTTTTGTTTATTTTAAAATTACAGATATGCTACCTCTTAGAGTGATTGAATGTGCTTGTAACCTGCCTTCAGCCTGCAATGTTTTCATTTCTCTTCCTTTTATACTTTAAAAATATAAACTGATATGAATTTTAATCACATTTCATAAATTAATTTTAAAAAGTAATTTCTGAATTAATTTCTGAATTAATACCACATGGATCATGGCATTAATTTAGACACATTTCCGACTAGAAAATATTTTCTTCAATGAATATCGTATTCATGTAATTATTATTCAAAATGCTAACCTAAATGTTAAAAATATTTTTAAGTAAAAATATGAATAAAATTTAAGGTTTGTTTTCTAATTATTTGTGTGTATTCATTTGTTCTTAGCCACATTTAAATAAATTCAATTATTCTATACTTTATGCTCTATTTTAGATTTTTAAGGCATAGTGCTTTTATTTTGCAGATTGTTGCCTTGCGTGAACAAAATGTTCATATACAAAGAAAAATGGCATCAAGTGAGGGGTCCACAGAATCAGAACATCTTGAAGGGATGGAACCTGGCCAGAAAGTCCATGAAAAGGTATGACACAGATGACATGGTCCTACCTAGAAATATTTACTTTCTATGTCATTTGACAAAAATATGAAATATGAAGTCCATGTGATAAACATTCTTTATTATGTTTTGATTTGTTGGTCAAAAGGTCATGATGATGATCCCAGGGTCCTGGGATCGAGCCCCACATCGGGCTCTCTGCTCGGTGGGGAGCCTGCTTCCCCCCTCTTTCTGCCTGCCTCTCTGCCTACTTGTGACCTCTGTCTGTCAAATAAATAAAATCTTTTTAAAAAAAAAAGTCATGATGACTTTTCATTTGGTGATTTAATTTGATTTTCTTAAAAATAATATGCATGTGTTTAAATATATAAATATATATTTGAATTTCTCAATACTTGATACTTAACATGATTCTCTGAAATAATTAAATTATATATCTAATTGAACATATATATAATTGAATAAATATATTTGCACAGATAGGTGTATCTTTAATATATATCCAGGAATTCTAAGTATAATAACAATACTTTTGATTTATAAATGGTATTATGTACAATTGGCAATTCATCTGTGGCGTATCACTGCAAGAATTTTTTAGTAATCTCCTATTTGGCATTTTCCATGTGTTTAAGAAGGTCCTAACAGTATTCCTGTTAATGAGAAATTTTATTAAAAGATACCGGAACTCTTGGGACTTTTACTCTTTTTAGAAGGGAAAGATTTTCCTTTGGTTGGGGGTTCTACCCAGGGTAAGAACACCATCTGTCTGTCTGGCCCTTTTCTGGGCTAACCCATTTGTTTCCAGAACAAAAGGAAGGTTACTTGCTGGTCGGTCTGGACTCAGATAAAGATGATGAAGAGTTTGCATATCCTGTGCCTGAGGTTTAGATAATCTGTGGGGTTATTTGCCATTACCAGCTACATCTTCAGATGGTTGATCTTTAAACATCAGGACTGCATGAATTAGGTAGCAATAAGTGACATTGTCAATGGCAAGAGGTTTCAGAACAGAGATCAAGAAACAAGGGACTGGACCATGAAACAAAAGCACCAGTCTTCCTAGCTGAAAATAAACCGAACACTTCCTTACTTATCCAGTTGAAACAAATGGAGGGGCTTCTCGCATTTCCTCCTTCAAGTATGACAGCAAAGGGGGCCAAGTCAACCAGACTAATTTCCTGACACTCATCAGTTCTGGTGGCTGAGAGGCAAAGAGCTCTTAATTTAAGGCTTCACTATTTTAGCCTTTATCCATGTATTTTATAGAACTCTTAAGCTGAGTATTAAAAATAAACTATGGTCTGATGGCTAGGTTTCATGAGCTGTATTTCAAATTTGAATGAAATTTAAACTGATATCAGTCCGGTAAACAAATCACCTAGCTCTTGAGAATAAGCTGTTTGCACTCAAAACTCACTTTAGGAAACTAACTTGTAATTTTCTATTACTGTTTCATTTTAATTATGTCATCAGTAATACAGTGCTATATATTTTCTCTACTTATTCGGGTGTAAAAATGGACTTTGTGGTCATGAAGCCTTTTTCTCTTAGAAGTGACAAAATATTGCGTGTGGTTTGTTTTGTTTTGTTTTTTTCTTTAACAATGATGTATTTATGCTAATCCAGACAAGAATTAAAGAAATATGTTTTGAAAGGCAGAAAGAACTTGAGATCTTGTCTATTCCCTAACAAACCATTTGATATTTAAAGCGTTCATCTGGTACTTTCAGGAGAGAGAGTACTCACACACATTTTTTTTTTTTCAAATGTCATTTATTTTAACATATAACTACCAAATATCTAGGCATTAGAAAGTAAGACAATTCATGGTTCTAGTATCTGGATGAGGACCTATGTATAATAGATGTTTGTTTCTATTAGACTGCACATATTCTGAGGACTCTGAGTAGTTAGCGATATAAAGTACTTGTCTCTAACTTTCTTTGCCTTTTGGTTCATGGAGAAGGCATGTCAGCCAGCGTAGAAGAGAGATTCTGTGCCATTGCTAACTTACTCTTCCTTATGGATGTAACTAAAGATTTTTAAACATTGTAGTTATTGGTATTCTCTTTTTCCCAATTTCCCAGAAATATAAGAAGAGTAATTTCCAAATGCTTTAAAGTAATAATACACTGGTATTATTAAAAATAGCATGCCCCTCTCCTCCAATTTAGGCCTAAAATATGTATCATCATGTATGTATTTTTTTCTAATTTAAAATAAGTGACTTGTTTCAATTCATATTACCCCTGAAATGTCCTTCAGGAAAGTATTTTGAAAATTTGAGAGGTTTTTGTTTTTTTATTTATTAAGGTATAATTGATACACAATATTATTTCAGTTTCAGGTATACAACACAGTGATCTGATGATATTTATATACCTTATAAATTGATCTCCATGATAAGTATAGTGACCATCAGTCTCCATACAAAATTTTTACAATATTGTTTACTATATTCCCTATGTTGTATATCACATCTCCACATCTTATTCATTTTATAACTGGAAGATGGTACCTCTTAATCTTCATCATATATTTAATCTACTTCCCAATCCTCTTAGCTCTAGTTACCATCAGTTTTATTTTCATGTATTTATTTATTCATTCACTCATTCATAACATGTTTGTTTGCCTGCCATTTCTTTGTTTCCAGTTTTATTGAGATATAATTGACACATAACATTGTGTAAATTTAAGGTATACCACATGGTGATTTAGCATATGTCTATACTGTGAAGAAACTACCACAATAAGGTTAACACATTCATATCTCACCTAATTACCTTTTGTGTGTATGCAGTTACATATACTAAGAATATTTTAGATTTGGTCTCAGCAACTTCCAAGTATATAATACAATACTGCTGATAATAGCCACCTTGCTGTATGTTAGATCCCCTCCATATTCTAACTGCTGACATTTATGGATAAAATATGAAATAATATCCTTATCATTATATTTACTATCCTTATATAAATACTCCTAACTTACATACATAAATGTTATAAAGCATCTTTACTTTTTAAAATTATTCTCTGTTGCTTGATTATTCAAAGTATTTCAATACCACTGAATAACAAGTATTATGGGATTATAATTTAAATCCTACCACTTAATTTTTGCTTTTAATCAAGCAAAAAAAGGAAATAATGTTTTGGGGAGTGTCTGCGCAATGAAGATTGTCAGTGAAGGATTACTGTGGTATTAATGCATAAATTGCAAAATGGTGGTTGGGGAGATATACAGAAAACCATTGTGAGATACTATGGAACTGCCAGAGAGTGACTTGTAAATCCTAGTCACAAGGATTTACCCTTTGCTTAGGGTAGTAAAGTTACTTAAATTACATAGTCAGGGTGGGTTATTAACCAACAGATGTTTTATCTCAGTGGCTTGAGAATCCTGTTGACAAAATAGTTGATAAAAATAGTCTCAAAAAAGCACACTCTGAAACAGACCTTATTACTCATAGAAAAGCTATGTAATTGTTTTCAACACTTAAAAAAATTAAAAGAAAAAGTAAGTTTAACTGAAACTAGTTTAAATGTTTCTGTGGGACATAAATTTCATCAGTTATTCTAGAAGAACGTAAATACTCAGAGGATAATAAAATCTTTCAGGACACTAAATTTTACCCCACTGAAAGTTCAGAACTGGGCTCAATGACTTTCTTCCTGTTAATTTCTAGAGGAGAATTAATTTGTTAAATTTTTGCATAAATACACTGCTCTTGTAAAGGAGATAATAATGCTCCTGACTCATGTATTCTGTACTTCCAATTATTTTTTGCAGCTGCAAATACTTGCTAAGTGATGTGGATAAGTGGGATGTTAGACACTGGTGGAGAGTCAGAAGACATCACCTCTGTAATAAATTTGCTGAGAAAGTAGAGCGAAAAATCAGCATGCCCCAATTAATATTGCAAAACACGATAAATAAGTAGTGTCAAAAATGATATTAGAGTTTAAAGGAGAGATAAATTAATTGTGATAGGAGGTGTCAGAGAGGCAGCATGGAATAATGATTTGTTTCATGTCAGCACCTGGATTCAAATTCCATCTCTGCCAGTTACTAGCTGGGTGAACTTGCACATTAACTTGCCAGAGCATCAGCTACTGGTAAATAGTCATACCCAACTTACAGCTTTGTTGTAAAGAGTAGAGACACTGAAAAACAAAACTTAATTATAGGCCATAAATAGTATGGTTATAATATTGATTAATACTATGTTTTCATGGTTGTGCACTTTTCAATAAATATTTATTGGCAACATTATTGAAGGTATTAGGATATAGGTACTGGTCTGGGTGGTTGGGACATAGTAATGAACAAGGCAGATGGGGGCCCAGGCAATAAACAAATGAGAGGGAGTGAATGTGACCAAGGGACTGGTGTGAAGTATGTTACATAGACATGGCGAGGAAGGACTTTTTTAACAGGTGGGGATTGAACTGAAACCTGAAAGATGACACAGGTTCAACCACATGGAAAAACTTAAGAGTTTTTGAGGCAAAGGAAACACTAAGTGCAAATGTACCAATGGTGGCATAGAGCTTCTCTGGCACATTCTTGGGAAGAAAGGATGATGGGGTCATTGAAACCTAGTGGTCCAGGGAGAGAACAGCAGGAGACAGGATGGAGCAGTGAACAGGGTCAGATTATGTAAGTTCTTGTAGGACATGGTAAGGAGTTTAATTTTATTCCCAAAGCAATGGGAAGATAGAGAAGTATGTTAATGTGGGAGCATCTTGATTAGATATCTTTTTAAAAAATCACTTACACTTTTTAACACATCAGACTTCCAAAGTTTATTGAGATTTTCCTTTTCTTAATTTTACCAGTAATGAAATTGAGACTTACTTAGAATGATTAAAGGACTTCTTGGTCCAGAGCAGGACCTCAACCCTGGTATTCTCACCTCCAGAAAAGATTATGCTCTGACATTCCTTCTCATATGCCTGGATGACTTCTATATGTGTTACTGTTGAGTTTTTACAAAAATTCATTCTTACCCAATCTTAGTTTTTCTGATCTTTTCTTCTTTTATTATATGTATGTGTGTATATATATATATATATATATATATTCCCTTGTTTTTTAGGGTTGATTTCTTTTTTTTTTTATCTAAACCCCTTTTCTTACATTTTTTTAATTTTTTTCAGTGTTCCAAAATTCATTATTTATGCACCACGCCCAGTGCTCCATGCAATACATGCCCTCCTTAATACCCACCACCAGGCTCACCCAACCACCCCACCCTTCTCCCCTCCAAAACCCTCAGTTTGTTTCTCGAAGTCCACAGTCTCTTGTGGTTTGTCTCCTACTCTGATTTCCCCCAACTCACTTCTCCTTCCATCTCCCAATGTCCTCCATGTTATTCCTTTTGCTCCACAAGTAAGTGAAACCATATGATAATTGATTCTCTCTGCTTGACTTATTTCACTCAGCATAATCTCCTCCAGTCCCATCCATGTTGATACAAAAGTTGGGTATTCATCCTTTCTGATGGAGGCATAATACTCCATTGTATATATGGATCATAGAGCTGATTTTCTATCCAAGAGTGTGCTCTTAATTTTTTTTTAATTTTTCCCACAACTTCTTCAAGTTATTATTATCATTATCTGTTTATTTATTTTTTAACTCTGAACAGATCCCCAAGGCAATGGCAGTCCAAATTTTTGGTCACTACAAGTATGGCTCTTAAACCTAGGCAAGAGAGGTCCATGATTTAGTGGGCCTTGCTGTGGCCCTCTTGCCCCTCTACAGGATGAGAAGTTCAGGAGACCAGGGGAAATTGCACACCTGTGAGCCACACCACCACCCCTTCCTGACCACATGCCAGGTACCTGGAAGCCCAGACTCTCTGACCAAACTGACCTTCACCTGCCTCCAGGCCTTTATTGATTTCTTCCCAGGAGCAATGTCTGTATCTGCCTGAACTCTAGTATGCCCATTCCTAGACTGAAGGAGTGGCCAGGGGGCGCCTGTTTGATGGGGTTCCATAAAATGAAAGTGCTGGCTGAGGTATCTATTCAGGCAAAACCAGTCCAGTACTCTGGAAGGAGCTGAGACTGAGATAAGGTGAGCAGACTACAGCCCAAGGGCCATAGCTAGCTAAGTCCTGCCATACAACTTTAAGGAGACTGAGAATTATTATTTAGAATTTGATCTAAAAGTCAATGTGAAGGTATCCTTTCAAGGGAAATAACAGGTTATACTTTTCTTGACAGTTTGCTGACTGGATTTATAATCATTAAATATTTACATTTATGGTATATGGACCTCTCTTTGTTGTTTTGCCCTGGGCTGTCTCCCACCCCCAGATCCTAGAGACCTACCTATCTGCTAACGACTATAAGAAATACAATTTAGGGGTGCCTGGGTGGCTCAGTGGGTTAAGCCTCTGCCTTCGGCTCAGGTCATGATCTCAGGGTCCTGGGATCCAGCCCGGCATCAGGCTCTCTGCTCAGCAGGGAGCCTGCTTCTCTCTCTCTCTCTCTCTGCCTGCCTCTCTGCCTACTTGTGATCTCTCTCTCTTTCTCTCTGTCAAATAAATAAATAAAATCTTAAAAAAAAAAAGAAATACAATTTAATTTCAACCTTTTACTCTGAATTATTACGTCTGTTTGCATATATGTGTAAAACTAAAACAGAAGTCGCACAAAACAATAGTTGAATTTTACTATGTGCAGTACCTTTTGACAGTTCTTATTCCTCAGTGACTGATACATTATTTTAGTTCTTCACAGAGCTAAGGGTGAAGGAAGTGGCTGATTTGTCAGTGACATTACAAAGTGTGAAGCACATTTTACGATGTGAGGCCCTTTCTAGGGTGGTGGCTCTCTGCTCCCCTCAAGTTTCCTTTGCTTGTTATCCTCACTTTGAACCTAGGTGTTCTGAATGAACCAAGCTGCTTGATCACTTTTTAGAATTGTTGTTCTTATTTATTCTCTTCTATTAGAATCTGACATTAATTCATGATTGTTCTGAAGTTAAAATGTAACATAACAACTTAAGCAACAATAATATGTAAGTGTAAAAAGCTGAATAAATACAAAATCAGATATGGATTTTTATTCACATTCTTTTAGTTCCTTTGTTCTGATAAGCAAAAAAATTATGGCCAAAAAATTCACAAAATAAAATGAAAAATCAGTGCTAAGAATAATCCTCAGATCAGAAAATCTAGGAACTAAGTCTATAGAGTTTGCTTCATAGAACTTTGATCATGAAGGACATAGAGCTGAAGTGTTATAAGAAATGAAATACGGCATGGGCCTTTACCAAAATTAAGGGTTTTGTGGATTTCTAGCACTACGATGCTGTATTTTAGATGAGCCACTAAAGACAAAAATAGGCACTTAGAAAAAATTAATACATGAGCAATGTGATCCTCAGTGATGACAAAAGGATTTTATTTCATCATGCTATTATGACCTATTATGAAATACCATAATATGAAGATACTGCATTATCTCACACAAAGCTGATAGCTGCACATTTAAGTGTTTGGCTTATAAATATACCATATTTCTATTCAAAAATACTAATACAGTGCCTGGGTGGCTCAGTTGGTTAAGCAACTGCCTTTAGCTCAGGTCATGATTCTGGAGTTCCAGGATCGAGTCCCACATCGGGCTCCCAGCTCCATGGGGAGTCTGCTTCTCCCTCTGACCTTCTCCCTTCTCATGCTCTCTCTCACTCCCTCTCTCTCTCTCAAATAAATAAAAAAAAAATATTTTTTAAAAAAGTACAAATACTAATAAACATTATTTGGCACAAATGCCTTTCTTTCAGAGTCCGCTAAGTTCTAGTTAAAAGTAGTTATCTATGGCAATGTCTTCAGTGTATTCACTGCATTTTGGCTATTTTTATGTGCCTTCCTCACTACATGTCAACTACTGCCAGCAACTGTTCTTCCAGAAATTTAGTCTTTGTTAACTGTGGCTTATTTTATATATTATTGATTAGGCCCCAATTTCTTCTCTATATCAAAGATAATCATCATTTGTATTTGTTTACATCTGATTAGCCCTAATAGAATATTTTCTCTGTGCATTGATCCCATATATTGTAATCTAATTCCTCATAGCAACTGTGTATACTTCTCTTTTATTCTTTATTTGAATTTCCAAGCAATGAAACCAAGCAAAGGGATGGGATTTATGAATTTGCCATCTTGGAGTTAGCGCACCTCTCAGGAAAGAGAGGTCCAAGTGTAGCCTGTGATATATATGGCTGGAATGGCTTAGAGGTCTATGACTGGCTACAAAAGGGCCCAGAAGAGCCAAGTTTAGGATGTTCCATGGTTCATTCATATGTACATGAAGTTGTGCCATGTCAGTTTTATAGGAGCTCAGTTGAAGAAAAAGCTTTGGACCAAAAGTCAGGCATCTTCTATATGCAATAGCAAAAATGAGAAATAGAAATCTTCTAATGTTATGTGGGAGCTCGTTAAACTCAAAATAAATCTCTCTGAATGCAGTGCCTGGGTTTTTATGCTTTAACTGTGACCTTACTAGATGGGAAGAGAAAGGGGAATTGACTTGTCTATCTTTGAGAGCAAATTCAGTATCATATTATCAGCCCAGATATGAGGGCAGAAGAAAAAAGCACACAGTTGCTGCAGCTGGTTATCTTCAGACTTTAAAAGAATGATTCACAGAATTTGACAGAAAGTGTGTTCATTTACCTCCATCCTATTGGCATAATTTGAGTATTTATTTTATACCAAGGATTTGCTTCCTTAAAGTGTTGTATAGAAGTACAAGCACTTTTTCTTCTTTTTCTGTTGTTTTGTCTGATCTGCTGAGTCAATCCAGGAAAAATTTAAGTCTATTATTCAGATGCTCTGTGGTTGACCTACTTTTATTTTTCACTTTTGTAGAGTTTATCCATCTTATCGTATCTCACAAAGCACAAGTTTGCTAGGAATTTAATGTGTGTTTTATAGAATTCACTCCCCCAGAAAGAGAATTCCTAGGATGGGAATATTAGGAAATTTTGTGCTATACTTTCTGAACTAGCATCTGAACTGTAGTATTCATTAGATTTATATTTTAATATTCTCGGGCTCCAAGAGGAGCAGTATTCTGCTTTTTCTAAACTTGTATGACCAGAAATCCCCTTTATCTGCAGGGAAATTGCATATGCCAGGATGAGTATTCTGAAGAATATTCCTTAATGGTGGCTCTGGCCTTTTAAAGATAGGCAAACCCTTCTTCAAGCCTCTGTGGAAATCTGCTTAACAAAGGCTACACACCAAAATGAACAAGATAAATAACTGGCATAAAGCCTTTTACAGCTTTCCAAAAGTGCTTTTACACAATTGTTTTATTGGATCCCTGCAATAACCCTGTGAGGTTTGTAGAGCAAAGATTACTGGCTCAAAGTCTTACAGCTTGTGAACAGGAGGAGCCGATGCAAATGGTATAAGGATACAAATATTAAAAGTGAACGTGGCTGAAGAAAGGCAGCGTATCAACTACCTGATTTCATGGATTTCAAAACATAAGAGTATGCACTTTAAGCAAAGTCTTAAATTTGTCCATGTGTCTAAGGGGATGAAAGGGCTTAATAGACTGAGTATGAATCTTTAAAAAATTCAAAACTAAACCTTATACAAGGATAACTTTGTGGTCTCCTGTGTTGATGTCTCTAGCAGTCATCTATCAATTATACTCCCCCAGCAATTCTTACTGTGCTTTCCTTGTCATTTTTTTTTTCTTTATCCCATTCCTAGAACATACAAAATTCTTCCAACTAAAAGAAAAAAAATATTCTCTTTTGACCTTACTTCTTCCAACAGCTGTTGCTCTCTTTTGGCTCCCCTTTGCCACAGAGCTCTTCAAAGGGGTTGTCTACTCATTTTCCCCAGGTGCTTTCTTTACAGTTTTTATAGATCTATTCTAATAAGGTCTTTGTCCCACCATTTCACAGAAACCACTCCTGTTGCCATCATCACTAATTTTATGTTGGTAAATACAGTGGCCAATTGTCAACCTTTGTTGTCGTTGATGTTTTAGTAGATCACACTTTCCTCCTTGATCCCCGCCCTTTTTTAATTTACTGACATTATAGGAAACCACACTGTTTTTCTCTTACTTCACCAGTGGCTCTGTCTCAGTCTCCTTCCTTTCTTGGACCACATTCTTCTTCCTGACTACTATTACTACTACTACTACTACTACTACTACTACTACTACTACTTCTTTTTTTCCTTCTTCTACTTCTTCTTCCCCCTCCTCCTCCTCCTCCTCCTCCTCCTCCCCCTCCTCCTCTTCTTCTTCTTCTTCTTCTTCTTCTTCTTCTTCTTCTTCTTCAAGATTTTATTTATTTATTTGACAGGGAAGCACAAGCAGGAGGAGCAGCAGGCAAAGGGTGAGGAAGAAGCAAGGCTTCCTGCTGAGCAGGGGAGCCCCAATACAGGACTCAATCTCAGGACCCTGGGATCATGACCTGGGCCAAAGGCAGTTGGTTAACTGACTGAAGCACCCAGGTGCCCCTTCTTCCTGACTTCTTAATGTTGGAGTGACCCAGGTCTCAGTCCCAGTTTCTTCTCTCAATGATTACCATCAGTCTCATAGTCTTAACTAGTATCCATAAGCTAATTATTTACAAAACTTTAATTCTACTTCAGACTCTACAACCAAACATATTTATCCAGCAGCCTACTGAACATCTCCACTTGTGCATCTAAAAGATATTGCACATTTAAATTGTTCAAAATTTACCTCTTGTATCCCCAAACCCCCCAAAATTGTCTGCATCTTCCCCATCTCAGATGATGGAAGCTTTGCCTTTCCAGTTGCTCAAGGTGAAGAATATCAAGTCATCCTCAAGTCCTCCCTATGTTTCACACCCCACATCAAGTTGTAAAGAAATTAGATTTGTCCCGCCTTCAAAATGTTTCTAAGATCTGATCACTTGTTACCATCTGCCTTTAATCACCACACAACCATTATCAACCATCTCTTACCTGGACTATTGTAATTATTTCCTGGCCACTCTCTCTGCTTCTCCAGTGTACCTTCTACAGTCTGTTTTCAACATGATTTTATTTCTTACTTCTTATGTATTGCCCAAGACTTCAATATTCAATACAATGTTCAAGACCTCAATACACTACAGAGTAGCATGGGTCAAAATGGCATACTTGATTTTATATAGTCTAGTAGACCTCTCTTAGGACCATTCTTGCTCTGCCTGAATTATCCAACCCCCCCCCCAAAATTTAATCAGGTCAAGAGCACCAGTTTGTTTTATTTTGTTTTGTTTTTGTTTTTAACATTTTGTGAAAAGAGAAATAGAAAATGTCATAAGGTAACCAGTGAGCAATGATTTTTTTTAAAATTGTCATTGCCACTTTTGAATTTCTAAAATATCACTTTTAAAAATGGGTGGCCCCTCAAAATCAAATGCTATCCATATACCATTGCAATAGCCCACTGACATACAGGGTAAATGAAATCATTCCATCCCAGTTGTTGACCTGGTTTGGAGTTCCACCAGCAGTAGTGACATCCCATGGCAGACTGCCTTTTCAGGGAGGATTTCTCCTTCTTCAGGTGACACCACTTTGAGGCTTATTTTCATACCTAGATTCCCAAATTTATCAAGATGACTACACCAGGAAGGTCTTCCACACTTAGCTATACTCTGAGCTAGAACCATAACTGATATTGGGTGTTGGACTCAGATCCCAGTGCATATTATATTTCCCACATGGTAGGTTCTTCTCATGAGTTCTTGGAAATCTTTCTGATCCAGTCAGTTGTCTTATTTCATAGGATAGTTGGGAAAAACACTGAACTTCAGAAATGAAAGGAAAGCAGTCTTGTTTTTCCTTTCTCTCCTGAGGTTTCCTGGTAATTATGCAAATTACCCTCCTGTTATCCTCTCTTACATCAAGAGACACTGGAAGAGACTGTCAAGGTTTCATTAAATATTCTTCTTCTAGGGCAGGGGTACCTATTTGCCTTATATTTACATATCTAAAAGGAGTGCTGAGTGATTTTTCCTGAAAGAAAAAAGATCTTCTCCAATGTTATTTCTTTATTCTATAGCTGAACAAAGAAGGAATTCAAGATTTTTGGTCATAAGCAAAATGAAAAACAAAAAATCACCTCTATACACACAGCTAGTTATATTTTATAACTATTTAGATCATTTAGGAATTTTTTAAAAATATTTTATTTATTTATTTGACAGACAGAGATTACAAGTAGGCAGAGAGGCAGGCAGAGAGAGAGGGAGAAGCAGACTCCCCACCCAGCAGAGAGCCCCATGTGGGGCTCCATCCCAGGATCCTGGGATCATGACCTGAGCCTAAGGCAGAGGCTTTAACCCACTGAGCCACCCAGGTGCTCCAGATCATTTAGGAATTTTATAGATGAATCATATCATAATATAGGAAATAGCTACTTCTTTTATTTCTGAGTGTTATTAATATCAGTCATGGGAATATTGAATAGAAATTCCTCATGTTTCATCTAGATTCAAGACACTACAAAATGAAGTATATTTCAGTCAAGCCACATATACCAGATATAATGAATGAATTGTATTCTAGTTTAAAGATTGTGAGAATATTAGAACTTCAGAGTAACAGATAGTCCTCAGATTAAAATATTCTTGCTTTCAAATTTGGTGGAAATTAAACATGGTTTAGAAGGTCTCAGAAAATAATAAATATATTTTATACTTATTAATAAAACACAATCACATTGAACTAAAGAACTGACAAGTGAAAGCTCATCAGCTAGATACTTTAATTAAATAATATTTCTAAGTATTTACTGTGTCATAATGACTTTGCAAATCTCAGTGTTGAATAATAGTCATTAATGGTGAAGTAACTATAAGAAATCATCTGTATAGAAATATCTGTCTAGAAATCTAGAATTTTTCCAAATAAGGCAATATTTGGCAAGCTCTATTACAGAGATGTATTTCTTTCCATCTTTCAAAAATAAGAAATAGTTGCCTTTCCATTTGAAATATCAAATATATTTTAAAATAATTAGTTGATACTAGGATAAAGAATACTAATTTTTTGGATCTATTGTATCTGTTATTATAATCATTTCACATTTGATTATTTTATTACTTTAAATTCTTTGCCTCATTATGCCAGACAATTTTTCAGGTTTGATGATGAGGTTGAATACAGTAATTAGTAAAGTACCTGGATAATATTGATCTGTAGTTCTTAACCTCAACTAAACATATAATTACATAGGGAGACTTAAAAACAATTATATACCTGGACCCCACTCCTAGATATGGTTTAGAGTGAGAACCATTTTTATTGAAGTCTAATTAACATATAGTGTTACATTAGTTTCAGATGTATAATATAATGACTTAACAATTTTATACATTACTCACTGCTCTTGATCTCCTTTATCTATTTTACTCTTCTCAGCCACCCATCTCCCCTCTGGCAACCACCAATTTGTTTTCTCTACTTAATTCCCTTCTTTGTTCATTTGTTTCTTAAATTCCACATACGAATGAAATCACATGGTATTTGTCTTTCTCTGCCTGACTTATTTCACTTAGTCTTATATGCTGTAGGTTCATCCATGTTGTTGCTAATGGCAAGATCTCTTGCTTTTTTTTTAATGCCTGAGTGTGTGTGTGTGTGAGTGTGTGTGTGTGTGCATAAATACACATACCAGTTTTCTTTTTTTCATCCCATTGTGTTTGTATGTGTGTGTATCACATCTTTTTTTTTCCTTTAGAGAGAGTGTGGAGGCTGGGGAAGATGAAGGGATAGAAAGGGTCAGAGGGATAGGGAGAGAAAGAGAGAATCCTAAGCTGGCTTCATGCTCAGTGTGGAGCCTGGCACAGGGCTTGATCTCACAACCTTGAGATTATTACTCAAGTGGAAATCAAGAGTTGGATGCTTAACTGAGCCACCCGGGCACCCGAGTGCCCTTATACCACATCATCTTTACTCATTTATCTATTTTGCTGTGGTAAATTATGCTGCAATAAATAAAGGGTATATATATATATATATATATATATATATATATATATATATATCTTTTTGGATTAGTGTTTTCTTCTCTCTCTCTCTCTTTTTTATTTATTTTTTTTTTTTTTAGTAAATACCCAGTAGTAGAATTAGTGGATCGTATGGTAAGTCTATTTTTGATTTTTTGAGAAACTTCTATACTATTTTCCACAGTGGCTAAACCAATTCACATTCCCACTAATAGTGCATGAGGGTTCCTTCTTTTTCACATTCTCACCAACACTTGTTATTTCGTGTGTGTGTGTGTGTGTGATTTATTTTAGCCATTCTGACAGATGTAAAATGATGTCTCATTGTGGTTTTGAGTTGCATTTCTGTCATGATTAGTGATGTTGAGTATTGTTCCATGTGTCTGGTGACCATCTGTATGTATTCCTTGGAAAAACATAGGTTCTCTGCCCATTTTTTAATTGGATTGTGTTTTTAGTGTTGAGTTATATAAGTTCTTTATGTATTTTGCAAATAATCTTCTCCCATTTAGTAGATTGCCTTTCAGTTTGTTTATGGTTTCCTTCACTATACAAAAACCTTTTAGTTTGATGTAGTCTTCATAGTTTAATTTTGCTTTAGTCTCTCTTGTCTGAGGTGGCATTATCTCAAAAAATGTTTCTACAGCTAGTATCAAGGAAATTACAGCCTATTTTTTCTTCTAAGAGTTTTATGTTTATCACATTTTGTGTGGAATCCACTTTATATTTTTATTCAACTCTCCTAAGGATTAAAATGTGTAGTCATAGTTGAGAATAACTGATACAGAGTACAGATATTGTTATATCTGCTTTGTTCTAGGTTCTAGATTTGCAGGGCTTGTAAATAGGTGATTTGTATAAAATTAAACAGAATTAAAGAGTCATTGTGGAATTAGAAATAATAGCTGTGAATTCTGTGCTGGAGAATTTCAGAACAAAGACAAAATATGGTTATTTGTAGGATAAGATTGAAATATGAAGTCAGATCTGATTTGTGATAGCTAAAATGCAATGTGGAAATTAATACAGACAATCTAGGCAGACCCAAAATGTCCAAAATCATAGCCTTGAGGCCTTTGGACTCCTCAGCATTTAAATACTTTTTGGTTCTTAAGAATTTTATTAATGGTTTGGTGGCTTGATTTGGGTTACTCTTTTTTCCTATATTTTGTTACTTTCAGGTAGGCATCTTCATATTCTGAGCACCCAGTTTAGTATCTGGCATATGACAGAGGCTAAACAGATAGTAGAGTTTTAGTGCTGAAGTGAATGGATAAATGAAATACAAGTAGAGATTGAATAAATTGATAAATGAAACAGTGAATGAATAAAAGTAAGCAGAGAGGGAGAAAGAGAGAGAGAATAAACAAAAGAGAGAATGGAATGGAACACTGGACTACTTGGGTTCCTGTTTGAACCTTATTATTTTCTAGTAGTGTGACCTTAAGCAAAATACCTATGTTCCTTGCTTCAATTTCCTTTTTTGTTACAATAGTTTGTTATAGGGATTAAAAGTTTATGCACATCATGTAATTGGAATAGTGCCTAGTACATAGTCAGAACTTAAATGTTAGTGAAGTGGAGTAATTATTACAAACCTATGCCTGGAGCCAGAAATCTTACCAGCTGTATGTCTGGGGTAAGTAAATACCCAATAAATGATAGCTATTATTATTAGTTGTCATTATTCTAATGGAAGATACAGTCTTATCTGAGGATCTGGAGGCAAATCCAAATTTGAGAATTTGAAGTAAGATGAGGAGTATAATGATCTCTTAAAATGAAAGGAAATAGTATTTGCTAGGGCCTCAGATTGGCTGAAGTCTTCCAGAGTCCCTCCCTGAATCAGTGCTTGGTCTAAGATTCACTCATAGAGCTCACAAAGAGACTTCACAATTGATTTGTAGAGTTCCTGATTGATTAGGTCTTTATTCTGTTACCTTTTTCACCCTAATGTTGCTGACTCACATAAGAAATTTCCAATGAACTATCAGCTCTAGTTCTTTATCTCCTTATTATTTTTGTGCTTATGAAAGTTTTCCCTGTCTGATTTGTGTTATTTCTTTATTTTTGGTTCTATATTTCAATAACACTACATTCTCTTCTCACAGAATGAAATGTTTTATAAAATTTTGCCATTTTATAGATTCTGTCCAATCCTCCACAGAATTATTGAAGCTAGATTATTTACATTATGATTGCAAATCTTGTGTAACTTTTTTGACCAATCAATAATTTATCTCTAACCGGGGGCATCTGGGTGGCTCAGTTTTTTAAGTGTCTGACTTCAGCTCAGGTCATGGTCCCAGGGTCCTGGGATTGAGCCCACATCAGGCTCCCAGCTTGGTGGGGAGCCCACTTCTCCCTCTGCCTGGTGCTCCCCTGCTTGTTTGTGCTCTCTCTCTCTCTCTCTGTCAAATGAATAAATAAAATCTTTAAAAATATATAAAAATAATTTATCTCTAACATAATATTCATAGAACTATTTTAAAAAATAGAATGGAAGGGCTTGGTGTGCCCTCTTAAATGCTGATGAGTTTTAAGTGTATCTGTGCCTTTAACATCTGGATTTTATTAATTGTAAGATAAATTCCTACCTTATTATTTTCTCTAGAGAGATTAATAAGCCATGAGAAGTAAAATGCATAAGAGAAAAAGATCTTGAAATTCCTCACGAGAGAATCTAGCATTTATGTTTTAGATGTGAAAAACGTGGGAAAGCATATGTCAAAATGTACAAATCAAGTGTGGAATTATGTTCATAATAAAGTAAGTTATCAGCTTCCATAGCAGCTACAGTTAAGAATACTGTATTGTTGGGATGCCTGGGTGGCTCAGTTGGTTGGACGACTGCCTTCGGCTCAGGTCATGATCCCGGAGTCCCGAGATCGAGTCCTGCATCGGGCTCCCAGCTCCACGGGGAGTCTGCTTCTCTCTCTGCCCTTCTCCTCACTCATGCTCTCTCTCCCTGTCTCTCTCTCAAATAAATAAATAAAATCTTAAAAAAAAAAAAGAATACTGTATTGTTTATTTGAAATTTGATAAGAGATCTTAAATGTTGTCACTACAAAAAGAAGTGGTAATTATGTGAGGTAATGGATGCGTGTTAACTACCTTATTGTGGTGATCACAATATACACGTGTAACAATTTATCATGTTGTGTATCTTATGCTTACACAATATTATATATCAGATATATCTCAATGAATCTGAGGGAGATTATCAGCTGTCAAATATAATAGCTTCTTAGGGCAGCCAAGTATTCATTCTGCATAAGCAGTGTCCATCTACCTCTAAAATCTTATAATTAACATAGCTCCTAAATCCTCTGGAATACCTTATCAAGAAATAGCTGTCCAAGTGGAACTTAATTATTAAGTCATACTAATATAGCAATTTAAGTGCCCTCTTTCTGTACGTCCAATAGGCATTATCTTACCACTTTAAAGAAACATGAAAATCAGGGGCACCTGGGTGGCTCAGTGGGTTAAGCCGCTGCCTTCGGCTCAGGTCATGATCTCGGGGTCCTGGGATCGAGCCCCGCATCGGGCTCTCTGCTCGGCAGGGAGCCTGCTTCCCTTCCTCTCTCTCTGCCTGCCTCTCTACCTGCTTGTGATCTCTCTCTGTCAAATAAATAAATAAAATCTTAAAAAAAAAAAAAGATTGTTTAAAAAAAAAAAAAAGAAACATGAAAATCATGTTTGTGGAGTAGAAAGGCAATGTGTAACCACTAAATATGCTCAAAATCAGCAGTAACCATTAAAGTACCATAAAATGCAGAGTGAAAATGGGCACATTAGAAATTTAACTAGACTACTGTTTTTAAAAGACATGTTACAGTATTTTTTAAATAAATACTAGAGCTTGAAGTAGGATGGAGAATATTAATGATGAAGTCATTTTATTGAGGATTATCAAATACAAAGAGAGACCCATATTTCTAGCATTTACTTGGTAGAAAACGGAAGAACATGTTTAAATTTCTGGCTTTATCTCAAGATTATCTTTAGAAGCGGTAGGACTGTGATATGGTAGGGCTTCTGGGACTTCATAAATTTCATTTGGTCTTATTGTAGAATGTGTATTTCTGCCACTTTTTAAATCTTAATGTGCATTTATAATAATGGTTTCCTTAGTTTACATCAGATTGTTCTACCCTAAAGATAATTCATCTATATTATGCCTTAGAATAGGGCAAAGAGGACTCAGTTCTATTTTATATTTACTTTTTATGAAAACATTTTTTTCATGAGCTTTGTGCAATGATGGCTGAAAATATTGTCTCCATATTTTATTTCTTTTTGAATCCTTACTGTTTTTCCTAAAACTCATCTTACTCATTAATGGAAACTTTCATTCATTCACTCATTCATTCATGCATTCATTTAACAAATCTGTTTTTGTGGAAGATGCTCTAAGTCACTAGAGACACAAGTAATCATTTATTCAGTTAACAAACGTCTATCTCATAACCATCATGTGTCAGGCATCATTCTAGGTATTTGTGACACACAAAAAGAAAGGATAAAGGCTCTTTCCCTGCTGAAGCTTATGACCTAGCAATTTGGAGGAGGTTAGCTGATAATAAACAATAAATTTACCTAAGTAAATCTTCTAGTATATCATAAAATGATATTGAAGAAAAGAAAAAGTAGAGAAATGGAGAAAAATCAGGAGTCTTGGGGAGACATGGAGGTAGGAGTAGTTTGCCCTTTTAAATAAAGTGGTCAAGGTTGGCTCCATTGAAGCAGTTGAGGGTGTTAGCCATGTGGAATATTAGTGAAGAATTTCAGTCAGTAAAAAAAAACTCAAGCCAAGGCTGCAATATGGGAGAGTGATTGACTTAGAGGAGCAGCGAGGTTGCCCATGTAGCTAAAGCAAGAGAACAAGTGGGAGAATAGTAGGAGAGAGGTCAGGGAGGGCAGGGCTTGGAGGGGGGGGCAGGGGAGTAGAAAGTGGGGAGCTGTGGTTATTTTTTGTTATATTTTTGTTTTTGCACTGGGTAGGATGGAAAAGGATTGGAGTGTTTTGAGCAGAGGAATGACTTGGTGTAACATGATTACCAAGTAACAAGATTACCATGGATCATTCTGGTTCTTTTAAAAAGGAAAGTAAGAGGACAAGGTTATAAACAAAGAGACCAGTTAGAAGATTGTTACAGTAATTCAAGTGGGAGTAGATGACCCAGACATCATGTATTGAACAAGAAAATCCAGCTACAAACCCCAGATGAGTATTGGTAAAGAGGATGTTAAAGATCATGCCAGTGCCAATCACCAGAAGAAGGAGCCTATATATCTTGGCCTTTTAAGGGTTCTTTTAAGGGTTCAGGAGTTGTCAAAAAGGATTAGATGCACAGGCGTTCCTTGACACACAAAGAGGTCATGGAAATGGGTCCAATTCAGATATGTCAAAAGGTAGTGTTTAGTAGAAGATGTCACATTCAGTATTGGGGGTAAGTTTATATGAGGGGAATTGATTAGGCAAATAAAACATTGAGCCAGGACCGAAAAAAGAACATGCCTTGTGTTAATCTGGTAGATGAAACAGAAAAATCACAGGTTGGGAGACACAAGTGGGTTTAGGATTTTCTAGGGGACCAGTGTAGCTAGAATGGAATAGACTATAGCAAAAGATGGGAGTAGGCATAGATAGACAGATAATGTGGGTTCTTGCAATGATATGGGTTTTTTTAAGATTTTATTTATTTGTCAGAGAGAGAACAAGTGCAAGCAGGGGGAGCAGCAGGCAGAGGGAGAAGCAGGCTCCCCACTGAGCAAGGAGTGATGGGGGCACTTGATCCCAGGACCCTAGGATCATGACCTGAGGCAAAGACAGACACTTAACTGATGGAGCCACCCAGGTGTCCCTGATATGGGTTTTTGAGATCATCATAAGACCTTGGCTTTTACTTTTTTTTTGTCTGCCTTCTCCCCCACTAATTCTTCCCCCTGCGTGTTCTCTTTCTCTCTCTCTCTCTCTCTCTCTCGTGCTCTCTCTCAAATAAATAAATAAATCATTAAAAGAAAACAATGATAAAATTCAAAGAGTATCAAAAATATTATCTTCTCTCTGCCCCATATCATAAATACCTAGGCAAAACCTAACTATTTACAAGTCATGTAACTGACAAAAGACTTGTATCCAAAATATCTATTTATATAAAATTCTTATAACTCATCAATAAAAAGACAACTCAATTAGCAAATGAGTAAAGAATTTGAATAGACATTTCTCCAAAGAAGATATATAAAGGCCAATAGGCACATGAAAAGCTGCTCCTCATCATTAGCCATTAGGAAGTGCAAACAAAATGACAAGGAGATACCACTACATACACACTAGAGTAGTGTAATTAAGGAGGTCATGTGATGTGGTGAGCACTGTGTGTTATATGCAACTGATGAGTTACTGAACACTACATCTGAAACTAATATAGTATATGTTGGCTAATTGAATTTAATTAAAAATTTTTTTAAACTTAAAAAGGAAGTAATGAGTTTGGTGAGAATATGAGAAATTTGAAGTTACATCATTTCTCCTGGGAATGTACAGTGGTGTAGTAAGTTTGGGAAATAGTACTTCAAAATGTTAACATAGAATTACCATATGATCCAGCTATTTTACTCCTAGGAATTTATCCAGAGAATACAAAACATATATCCACACAAAGACTTGTACCCAAATTTTCATAACAGCATATTTTCAGTAGCCAAAAGGTAAAAACAGGCTAATGTCTATTACCATATGAATATATAAATAACAGGTAGTATATCCACATGGTGGAGTACTATGCAGCAATAAAAGAAACTGGTAATTTGCTATAGCATGAATGGATCTCAGAAACATTATGCTCAGTGAACAAAAGAATATTTACTCTGATTCAGTTTATGTGAAAGGTACCAAATAGGCAGGTTTATACTGGCAGAAAGTAGTTAAGTGCTAAGTGGCATCTAAGGCTAGAACTGGGGATCAGCTGCAAGTGATTGCTAATGGGTAAGGACTTTCTATTTGGGGTGATGAAAATGGTCTCCAAGTTAGACAATGTGGATGGTACAACTTCTTAATCAGCAAACACTGTTGACATTTATACTTTAAATGGATGGATTTTATGGATACAAATCATATCTCAATAAAGCTATTTAAAATAACCACAGAGTTTTCTTTTAATTCAATAATTTGTCATTTCAGTTCAAATCTCACAATTTATTTTAAAGATAAGTCTACATAGGGGTGCCTAGGTGGCTCAGTGGGTTGAGCCACTGCCTCCAGCTTGGGTCATGGTCTCAGGGTCCTGGGATCAAGCCCCACATTGGGCTCTCTGCTCAGCAGGGAGCCTGCTTCCTCCTCTATCTCTGCCTGCCTCTCTGCCTACTTGTGATCTCTGTCTGTCAAATAAATAAATAAAATCTTTAAAAAAATAAAAAAAAATTAAAAAAATGATGTCTATATAACAATGATTTGGAACAAAAGTTATATTATTTCTCTAAGATATAAATCATAGTTTTTATATGACCTTTTACTCTGAAATTATGAAAATATATATTAGGCTCACCATAAAATGTATTTAAGGAGGTTTGCATAGATGAAATATTACACATTTTTTTAAGCATAAATTATTTATAAACACTTAGGAAAAAACTGAGGTTTCAAAATCTTTCCTATGGGTAGTCCCAGATTTTGTTGTAGTGTATACATCTGTTGCTAAAGGAATTAAAAAGGTTAACATTTTATGTGTTTTATTTTAGTTGCCTGATTACTGTTTATATTTAATTAAATTTTTCTTACCTTGAGCCCATTAAAAATATGCAATTTTTTAAACAAGATTTTAATGGACCTCAGGTGCACAGAATTGGAATAATCATTTTTCTAATTAGAAAATTAACATGAATCAGTTGACTGACAAATATTTGTTGAATCTCTGTGTGCATATATAGTATATTCAGTACACACACACACACACACACACACACACACCCCATTCCTGGTACTTGTCTATACCATTCAGCATGTATAAGTATATCCTGTTGATTTACATGTTCCAAGTAAAGGTAATATGGTAAAGGTTTGATGAACTGAACTAGGAATTCAAAGTCTTGCCTTTAAATTCAAATCCTGTATGTGATTACCTGAGTCTCACTTTCTCTCAAGCTCTTTAGGGCTCTAGAATCCTAAATGTATTTTTTTTTCCAGTTATATGAAATATTTTCTAAAAGCAAAAGGTTGTTTCTAGTGATTTTTGTAGTTTCTATTGTTTTTCTATTTCTATTGTATTTCTATTGTTGACTAGAGAAGGTCATTCATGTATGAAAGTCGTTCATGCAAGGAGGTAGAAGTTCTAGTAAAGCTTAAGTTTGCTTGTTACTTGAGAGTAGTATACAGACTTCAAAGGTATTTTCTATTGTGAAAAAAACAAACAAACCCTGTCATATTATACCTCAGTAATACCAAATTTGTCTATAACTGACTGGCAATTGGCTTTGGCCTTCTTTTCTTAAGATCTTCTATATTTATTTGAGAGAGAGAGAGAGAAAGCGGTAGAGGGAGAAGAACCCTTCCTGCAGGAGCCCAGTGTGGGGCTTAATCCCAGGACCCCAGGATCATGACCTGAGCCAAAGGCAGATGGTCAACCAGCTGAGCCACCCAGACACCCCTGGCTCTATCCTTCTTCCCTAAACCAGTTCTTAATCGCTGCCTAATGATTGTAAACTTGCTTTTCTCAGTTCAATGTACAGATAGTTGTGTCGTGTGTAAAGGTCACTATCAGTACTTTTAGATTTTATGCCCATAAAAATTGTTGGTTTTTCTTTAGTTGGTTTTTCTTTAGCTTCACAGTTCCTCTACTTTGTATGTGGCATTGCATGCCTCAGGGGCAGGTATAACTTTGGAAAGAATTCTTACTTCTGATCCCCAGCAAGCAGCCATCTATCTCAGCAGTGGGGGGAATAGAGACGCCAAGGGAGTATTTGGATCTCAGCAGCATCTCTGACATTTCTACATGTTCGCAACACCTCTTACTTGTTTTATTAGATTATTAGATGTTCAGTGTCTGCAATATGAGAGTTCAGCAATATCTTCAAGGTATTAGGTCTGTTGATCTGGCATCCTTAGATACCGTCTTAAGACTCACTCCATCTTTTCTGCTATTTTAATTTAAATTTTCCAGGCTGTTTCTCCATGTGGTCGTTATTGAACTTTTTAAACACTGCTTGCCATTTGTCTGCATTCCCTTTCTCTCTGTATTCTCTTTCTCACTGTTTTTATGGTGTTTTCTGTTCTCCCTCTTTTCTCTTGCAGTCAGTCAGTTTTGCTCTAGTATGTCATTTGCATTCTTACAAGTTATGAGCTAGGCAAAATTGCACAATAAAAAACACCGGGCTTGTGGAAGAATAGAGATTTGTGTCACAACTTTATCAATGACATAAAACAAATAGGTAGAAAACTAATAAAAATGTAACACAGTTTTATAGATAAAATAGAATTTCATAAATACCATAAATATGACTTTTTACTTGGAAAAAGACCTGAAAATTGGGTGTTGGATGTGTTTTAAGGTTCATGCATTATGTGAAGTGGTGGAAAGAAGGGTATCTGAAATAAGACAGAAAATTATAACACGGTGGGTGTGGTTTGACTCAAAGCATGCGGTGCACTGAGGTAATGTTAGATGTTGGAGGAACCTGCGTGTGTTCATTTTGTGTGTTCCTGCACAGGAACTGAGGTTCAGTTGGTTATGGTTTTCTCGGATTAGCCACTGATTCTCAGGAGTGAATAGTGCATAAGAAAACACAAAATTTAGAACACAGCATAACATATTGAGCTGTTGAATCATTATGTTGTACGCCTGAAACTAATGTAACATTGCTTGTCAGCTATACTTCAGTTCATTGAAAACTATACTTGAGTTCATTGAAAAAAGAAAACACAAAATTTCTATAATTTTCAATTTGTTTCTTGTATCTGTTGTGTTAAATCAGACTCATGTTTTCCAAACAAGCACTCCAGCAAACGTAACTACTTTCTTTGCTTTCGCTCGTCTTATTTTTTTTATGTTTATCTTTTTTTAATTTGGCATTTGTTATTTGCATTTAGATTAAAGCAAAGCGCATCAGCATTTTCTTATTTTGACTTAGTTGTGCCCTTTTTCTTTTAGTGCTGTTTCTCCCCAGTTGTTGCACTGTCTTTACCACAAAGCTTCTGCAATGCCACCAGGCTGTAGGACGTGCTTCTGAAAACATGGGTCACCCTGTTTCTAGGCAGCAAGGGGAGAAATCAGGCTCAAAAGTATTTAATCCTTTTAAGTCTCCTTCCTGTGGGTTGTGTGCACTCAGGACTTATTCTTAGCAATACAGAAATCAAGGCTGTTTTACGTTATACATTTATTCCAGCTAGGTCAGATTCACACTGGAAATAACCTTCTTTAAAAGGAAAATATGTGTAAGTTCTTTTTCTGAGTGTCATTGAAAGTAAAACTTGCAAATGCACACAGGATCTTGAATAAAAATATTGCAGTTTCTGTTTTTTTCTTATTACTTAGTAATAATATACTGTTTATGTAAGTATAATGTTGTTTATAATAAATTCTGAATATAATTGATAAAATAATTGCCATTTATTAAATGTTTAGGATACACCAGTGTTTTGTGCTAAGTTAATATATATAATGCGATATGTATATCTATATGTGTATATTATATGTCAATGTATAATATAAATTAATATAATACAATTAATATAAGTGTATATGATGTCAATATATTATTTATTAATATAATAGTAGAATATAAATTAATTAATATATATTATACATATTATATATACAGCTTCCAGTTCAAATGCATCTGCTAACCTATTTGAAAATTATGGATCTACCTTTATATTTAATGACAATTAAGAGTTTTTCTAGAAACTTAGTTTTTCTTCAGAACTAGAGTTCTTGTTTCTCTCAGTGTGAAAGCTCTATCAGTTTCATTTCTTTAAGTTCATGAATTTTAAATTAAAGATGTAGAATATCCTAAGTGCCATTTCTTTCTCATTTCTTGCAGCGTTTATCCAATGGCTCTATAGACTCAACTGATGAAACTAGTCAAATAGTCGAACTACAAGAATTGCTTGAAAAGCAAAACTATGAAATGGCTCAAATGAAAGAACGGTTAGCAGCCCTTTCTTCCCGAGTGGGGGAGGTGGAACAGGAAGCAGAGACAGCAAGAAAGGATCTCATTAAAACAGAAGAAATGAACACTAAATATCAAAGGGACATTAGGGAGGTAAGTGATTCATAACACTTTCAGCCTTTGCCTTCTGAATGCTGCTTCTAAGAAGCTTTCTCCAAATCTCCTCTAATGGCATATAATCTTTACATCTTCTCAGGAGACTATAATTTGGGATGCATTATCTTAGTTTCAAAAGGTGTCCACAAAAGCAAAAATAGTTTACTTCATCAACCTTTAAAATGTGTATGAAAAGAAAATTTGGTATCAAGTCACAGACAGGGTTACTTTTTCATTACAAACTTTTACAGTTTGTAATGAATTTTTGCATTTTTAAGCTGCTAATTTTAAATAATTTTAGACATGGGTATGAATAATGAATTGCTACACTCTTAGCATATGGGAATACTCAAAATCACTACTTTAAATTTTCCCTCTTTTATTTTGGTGTTGTGTCTGTGAGTGTGAATGTATCTGTGTGAATGTGAGGAACTTTTCTTTCTCTAAATCTTTGATCCTTCCAAGATATAACATCACTTCATCTGTTTAATAGAGTACTTGAAAATTACTGCAAAAAGGTACAAGATGTTTTATTTGTAACAGTGCCTAATCACCTTACCAGCTGAGGTGAAATATTTAGAATCTTTCACTTTACACTTTATTCAATTAAAAAGAAAATTATCTGTATTTGTGGAAATTTTATTTGGTGACCTTTCACCTTTTTCATTTTTACATACTCTTTTAAATTACATATTTTTTATCTTGTAAAATATTTTTTTATATAATTAACTAGTTGTTATTAGATTTGACTCTACTGCATGTATTCAGTTCTTTTTTCCCATTCCCTCTTGAGCACACTTTACATTCTTTGCCTCTAACATCTCAACAGAACTGTTCTTAACAAAGTCATTGCTAACTTCCACATTGTTGAACTCTGCACTGGATCCAGTTATCACTCCCTGTAGTAATTCTTCACTTGACTAAAAGCACCCTCTACTCTTCTGATTTCCATCCATTCTTACTTTCTACCCTCATCTCAGGCTCCTTCGTTGGTTCTCCTTCTCCCTAGACTTGCAGTGCCTTCTCTTCTCAATCTACCTTCACTCCCCTGCTATGTTCATACAGTCTTATGGCTCCAAAAACCACCCACTGCCTTATGACTCTCAATTTATATCTCCAGCATATCTTATATCCTGATTGCCTGATGCCTGGAAAATTAACATATTCAAGACTATTTTCCTGTTATCTTCCCACCCCAAAGAAACCAGACTTTCCTGTAGTCTTAAACTTCCCAGTTGTCCCTAAGGCTATTATCATTAAAGCAGACTTTAAGTCTTACACTTCCCAGGTGTCCCTAAGGCCATTATCGTTATCTGGATCAAAAGCCTTGGAGCTTGTCCTTGGTACCTCTGTTTCACTCACACTGCATTTGATTCAGCCATAAAACCATTATTTCCAGCTTCAACATATATCAGTAATGTGACCTCTTCTCACAGTCTTCATGGCTCTTCCTTATTCCACACAACCATCATCTCTCACTGGATTATTACAATATTCTTGTGACTGGTCCTCCTTCTGCTTTTGACCCACTTTAGTCTACTCAACATGGCAGCCTGAGTGATCTGTTACACTGTAAGTCAGCTCAAGTTAATTTTCTGCTTCAGTGACCATGTACCCTACTTACAACAAAACCAAAGTCCTTGCAGTGGCTTACAAGCCATGTATGATCCCACTATCACCTTTCTGACCTCTTTGAAATTATCTCCTACTTTTTCATTTTAGCCCATTCTGTTCAGTCAAGATGGCCTCTTAAAGTAGCCATATCTATACTGTTGCATTTTCTTTTCCTTCTTCCTTTGCTCAAATGTTTTCTTCTCAGTGAAGTGTTCCCTAACTTTGTTATTTGCACATATACACTCTCCCTCTTCTTTCATTTTCTTTGTTTTATCTCACAGCCCTTACTGCCATCTGACATAGTATGTACTTTACTGATTACTTGTTTGTCATATACCTCCCTTTTCACTGTGCATAAAGATTCATAAGGGCTGGGATTTTTTGTTTTGTTTTGTTTGCTGCTCTATTTTAATCACCTGCACAACTACTGGGTATATAATAGGCATTCAAAAACTCTTTGTTGATACCCTGGTTTCTCTTCAGATCGCATAAATCTTTCGCCTTTTACAAAAACTCTTTGTTGAGAGAATGGATATTTACAGGTGTTTGATATTAATATCAAATGGCACAGATGAGATTAGACTGTGTACTAAAACAATGTCTACTGTCTCAGAAAAAGATAGGTGATCTATGAAATGGCAGAACTGCTCCACTGCCACACAAATGATGATACTGTGCTCTCTCTATACCTTTGTATGAATTGATCATCCAAAGATATGTCTGTCATTTTTACTCCTTCCCACAAACCAAAGTTAGAGAATTTATAAAATAGCTGAAGGTTTGCCACTCTTCTATATCCCTGTCTGGAAGCACTAAGATTTCTGGTTAGTAAAGCATCAAGGCTATTTCTTGAGTTCTTGCTCTGGTTTCTTCTTTGTCTTGGTCCCAGAGATTTAGCTGTTTACCTTCCCTCTAGCACTTCTCTCCTACCTTCTCTCTTCATGTTTATTTAATCCAGTGTCACCAATAGAGCCCTGTATCTCCAGCTCCCCTTTCTTATTGTTTATGTAAAAATAAACCCTTAGTCCTAATAGTCTTTGGATGTAGGTAACAAAGAACTAAGTCAGATGGAAAATATGAATCATATGATGCTGGCTTGCCCTTTTATGAGGAACATTTCTAGTTGGTAAGGTGTTCTGCTTTCACATGAAATTTATTTATTTATTTATTTGTTTGTTTATTTATTTTTATTTCTTTTCAGCGTAACAGTATTCATTGTTTTTGCACCACACCCAGTGCTCCATGCAATCCGTGCCCTCTCTAATACCCACCACCTGGTTCCCCCAACCTCTCACCCCCCGCCCCTTCAAAACCCTCAGATTGTTTTTCAGAGTCCATAGTCTCTCATGGCTCACCTCTCATGAGAACCATTTCCCTCAACTCTCTTCTTTTCTCCATCTCCCCTTGTCCTCCATGCTATTTGTTATGCTCCACAAATAAGTAAAACCATATGATAATTGACTGGAAGAGATTATGCTGAGTGAAATAAGTCTAGCAGAGAGAGTCAGTTATCACATGGAATTCTTTTAAAATACAATGAGTCTTATCAGCTCTAAAATTTTTATGTAGTTATATTTTGGAAGATATTCATGAGGAAAGAATATCTTTCATCATTCACTTCTCAAGGGTAGTCGCAAACAAATGTTTCAAGAGTCAGGCCAGCAGTATAAATATATGACACATTGGGCAGGAAACATGCAACATAGGAAGTGGTAAAGTTAATGAGACCTGGACAAGGAACCTATACTCCGTCTGCCTTTCTGGATATATCATGTGTAGTGTGTGTATGTGTGTGTGTGTGTGTGTGTGTGTGTGTGTGTGTGTGACACTGTTAAGGCCAAATAGAATATTTCCAAAAGGTTCAGGTCACAGGCCACAAGGCCCTGGTTTGCTGCTAGGAATTTCTTGAGGATCATCCGTGAAAACATTTTGGGTGTATTACATTTAATTTCTCTAATCTCTTATATTGCTCCTATCCAGAAGGTCCTTGTCATTATCTCCATTTTTCTCAAGTGAGGTAAAGTGACTTGTTAAAGGCATATGCACTGCCTTCCCCAGCACCCCACTCCTTCCAATCCCCCAACATCAGGAAGACACAGAATTAGCCCAGCTTCAAAACTTCTGCTGCTTCCACTGAGCAGCTTCCAAGATGAACAAAACGGAATCAATTATCAGTGATAACACTAGCATAAAAAATGCAGCTACACTTTAACTGCCCCCAAATAATCAATCTTTTGCTCTTTCTTTCCAATAAGTAATATGTGAAAATCATGTACTTTATAAAGGTATCACTTATACTCAAAACTCCAGCCTCTGCTTTAATTTCCTGACTGATAATGTACTCTTGGGTGATGGACACACAAGATCTACTAGATTGCAGCTTTTTTAGTAGGAGAATAAAAAAGTGATTCTTCTTGGCTACCCCTATAGTGCTGCTAACACTGTATGTATTGTATAAGCAATGCATATTTGTTGAATTAATTAAGGAAAAATAGGAAATAGGAAAAACTGACAATATAATTAAAAATTGAGTGCATTTTCTTTACATGTGAGGACAGCCTAATATATCTAAAATCAATTGTGTAAATATATTTCATTAATGGCTTCAGAGTAGATTTTTGACATTATTCTTTGTCAAGAAATATATCTATTTAAAATTTACTTTTGTTTGAAGTTTTCTTTTATTTGCTCCTTAAATTGAATGTGACCTATAAGAGTAAGGGTCTGGATTAAAGCTAAGTATAGTTCACATAAGATTATGTGGATAATCTTATAGCACTTAGCTCTCCACTTTTTTTTTTTTTAAGATTTTATTTATTTAACAGAGGGAGAGAGAGAGAAAGAGCACAAGCAGGGGGAGCTACAGAGAGTGAGAGAGGAGGCTCCCCCCCTGAGTCAAAAGCAGGTGCTTAGACAATGGGGCCACCCAGGCACCCCTCGCTCTCCACTTTTAAACAAGATAGCTACTAATTGGGTATTGGATAATAATATTTTATTAAATATATAGATATGCAAAGAGTTAGAGTTTTCTGTGATGTATTTAAATGATATATTGTTTTGTGAATTAAACCAGCTTATCTTTCCAACTTCCTATTAAGAGTTCTTTAAAAATTCCTTAGTGATTAAATAAATACATATCAATTTTATCTTTTCTGTTGTCTGAAACATGGATCTACATTACTGTAGAGCTATATTTATTTGATACAGTAAAATCCATTTTGTACACAAACTTCAGGTCAAGAGATAATTGAATCTTTACACTGTTTTTCTCCTTTTAGGCAGCAGTTTTTAGAGACTAGAAAAAGCTTCCTTTTTTAGAATTTCCAAGTGACATGCAGGGAAAAGATATTTCTCTGACTTGTAAATTCAAAATTTATTTTTGGCAACACAGCTTGCAGTTAAAAATTGAATCTCCCACATGAATCACTGAATCAAAAATGCAGTAGCAAAATCTGTACAATGACTTCTGCATGCAATGTATGCTGTAGAGTCAGATCAGCTAATTAGAGGCACAGTAGTAATTAATAATAAAAAAGCAGCTATTATTTATGGAGTGTGTATTATTCATAAGACCACACAAGGCACTTAAAATGTAGTATCACAACAATGTTATTGGGTAGGGATTAATATCCCATACAAAACCAGAAAACAAAACAAAGAATCAAACAAACCAAAAGGAAAAAAGAAAGAAAAAAGGTGAATTATGGAACAAATAATCAACATATTTCCATGGTAACTGAGTTAACGAATAGCAAAAACTGGGATTTGGAGCTAGTATGTGCTACTCCAGTGCTCACATTCTCAGGAAACCTGTATATGTCTTGAACTGAATTTATTGCTATTGTTACTTAGTTAGAAGTTTATATATGTAGGATAGATTCAGAATTTTCTTTTTGGGCTACAAAATCGACATAATGTTCCCAGAATTCTTTGTGAAAATGGAATTAACAGAATACAGTACTCTGAAAGAATCCTCTAAGATGATAAACTCTACACTCAGTGAGCTAAAAAAATAATATTATAGAATTGAAGAAGTCAAAATTTAAAATAAAAGCTTTTCAAATAGTAGCTTTTGTTTGTGTTAGCTAAAATCTAGAGATGCGTAGATAATGTTGAAAAAATTAGTCTGGGTAATTTTTGCCGAATTGTTGGATTAATTGAATTTCAGACATCTGATCTTTAATATTAATATAATAGCCAAGTAATCTTTAGTTGGATCTTGAAGGTCAGTGGGACCCAGAAGAAAGTAATAAAAATGCATTCCAGGTGGAAATGAAGTCACAGTGTGTATTAGTTTCTTAGGACTCCTGTAACAAATTATCATAAATTGGGTGGCTCAAAACGACAGTAATTTATTCTTTCACAGTTCTGGAAGCTCCAAGTCTGAAGTCAAGGTGTCAGCAGGACCATATGCCCTCGAAAGACTCTAGCGAAGAATCCTTTGCCTCTTCTAGCCTCTGGTGGTTGCTGGCAATCCTTGTGTTCTTGGCTGATAGCAGTGTAACTCTAGTCAGCTTCTCTCTTAACTTTGCATTTTTTCCTCTCTATGTCTGTGTGTCTTCAAATCTGCCTCTCTTTATAGCAGTCACTGAATTTATGGTCTACCCTAATCTTATGTAATACCATCTTAACTTGATTACACCTGTAAAATCCTATTTACAAATAAGGTCACATTCACAGATCCTAAGTGGACATGAATTTTTTTAGGGGTCTGGGGGGTATGCTGCTCTTTCCAGTACCTAGAAATAGAAGTGTCAAGTCATGAAGCTATTTGTTTTCCAAGCTTTATAGCTCAGATTTTCACTGAAGATGGGGGGATGGGATTGGGGGTGGGGTGGAGTGAACGTATAAAGGTATTTAAGCCAAGAAGCAGTATGATCAGACTGGCATTTAATATTCTGTCTTGGTCGGCAAGTCAGAGAATGTGGAAGCAGGAGAAAGACCAATAGCAAGATACAGGTTAGGCTATTAAGTGGGGAGTTAGGGTGAAGATTTCAAGGATGATTCCAAGAAGAAAATGTTATTTGTGGATAGGCTGGGAAGGCAGGCATGATGGGTTTCATGGCAGAAATATTGTTTTTAATTGCTTTTAATTTTAAGCAATTTTTCAATGTCAAATAATAGTTTAAGAGGGTATGAATCTAAACACACACACACAAACACACACACACGTACAGAACGCCTGCCCACTTCCCATCTTACCTGCCTGAGATTCTTAACCTCAGTCCTTTAGCTGTTACTGTTTAGTGCTGTTTTCTCTTATTTAATCTATGCCTTGCTATTAAACGAGGATTTTAGCTCTTTTATTTTCTCCCTTCCTTTCTCTTCCCCCATCCTTCCACTACAATTACCTCAAAATCACATTTAGTATCACCATTATTATGGCTATGTAAATAGTTCTCACAACCAATCTGAGTGGTGGTTTCCTATGATACCATTTCCTATTGTTGTGAAGCTTTTTGTTTTTCTAGGATTTTATTAAGTACTTGATACATTAATATGATCAAGTTTTTTAAAACTATGGCATATCTTCCCACCCACTCTACCAGATTAGTAAATTCCATAATTTCAATTCAGTTATGGTCAGTGGTCAAGCAGATAATTTATCATTCTTTTTCTTATTTTCTTTGAATCATTTCTTTTTCTTCTGCCATCCACCTCTGGCCTGTACAAGCTTATCTATAAGCCTGTGTCATTGCTTCTGCTACAGTGTGGGATTTACTTCTACTATCATTTTGAAAATCTAAGACAAGAAGTGATCAAGATCCTAAAAGCAGAAAAAAAAATCTATAAAATCTATAAAACCTAGAGCACTAATAACAAGTAAACTTTGAGAGAGGGTAGAACACCTGTTCTAAACTGAAAACTAGATGTTAATGATTTGTGCATGTGGTTATTTCCAGTTGATGGTGAGGGAAGACCGAGACATTGAAGGATATCCATTTATGGGTTTCCGTTTCTTCTGGAAAAATGAAAGAAAATTTATCTGCTCTGTGTATGTGGCGGGAGGTCCCAAAGGAGAGGACCAAAAGAACTGACTAGAAAGACTGATGAAGTAAATTTGGGTAGTAATACATGGAAGCCACCACCATCACATCAATTCTAGGCTCCTTATGCAAAGAAGCTCCTCAAATTACCAGGAAACCACAATGGGCCCATGAAGTTCACCTTTTTTTTTTTTAATTTAAATTCAATTAGCCAACATATAGAACATCATTAGTTCCAGATGTAGAATTCAGTAATTCCTCATTCGCTTATAACACCGAGTACTCATCAGTCACATGCCCTCCTTAATGCCCATTACCCAGTTATCTCATCTCCCTACCCACCTCCCCTCCAACAAGCCTCAGTTTCTTTCCCATAGTTAAAAGAGTCTCTCATGGTTTGTCTCCCTTTCTGATATCTTCCCATTCCATTCCCCCCCTTCTTCCAGATTCTGCTTATATTCCTCAAATGCATGAAACTATATGGTAATTGTCTTTCTTTGATTGACTTATTTCACTCAGCATAATACCCTCCAGTTCCATCCACTTCAATGTAAATGATAAGATTTCAACCTTTCTGATGGCTTAATAATATCCCATTGTACATCTTTACTACATCTTTTCTTCTTTATCCATTCATCTGTCAATGGGCATCTGAGCTCTTTCCATAGTTTGGCTATTGTGGACATTGCTGCTATAAACATTGGGGTACAGGTGCCCCCTTCAGATCACTACATTTGTATCTTTGGGAATAAATACCTATTAGTTCAATCACTGGTCCATAGTACTCTACTTTTAGCTTCTTGAGGAACCTTCATACTGTTTTCCAGAGTGGTTGTAACAGTTTGCATTCCCACCAACAGTGTAGGAGGGTTCCCCTTTCTCCACATCCTCACCAACATTTATTGTTTACTGACTTGTTAATTTTATCCGTTATGACAGGTGTAAGGTGTTACCTCACTGTGGTTTTGATTGTATTTCCCTCATGCCGAGTGATGTCAGAAATTTTTTCGTGTGTTTGTTAGCCATTTGTATGTCTTCTTTGGAGAAATGTCTGTTTGTGTCTTCTGCCCATTTTGTAACTGGATTTTTTATTGCTTTATAGATTTTGTATGGATACTAGCCCTTTATCTGATACGTCATTTGCGAGTATCTTCATTTCTGTAGGTTGCCTTTTAGGTTTGTTAATTGTTTCCTTTGCGGTGCAAAAGCTTTTCATCTGGATGAAAACCCAATATTTCGTTTTTGGTTTTTTTTCCCTTGCCTTTGGAGACGTGTCTAGCAATAAATTTCTGTGGCCAAAATCAAAGACATTGCTGCTTGTGTTCTCCTCTAGGATTTTGATGGGTTCCTATCTTACATTTAGGTCTTAATCTCATCTACTTTGAGTTTATCTTTGTGTATGGTATAAGAAAATGGTCCAGTTTCATTCTTCTGCAGGTGGCTGTCCAATGTTCCCAACATCATTTGTCAAAGAGACTATCTTTTTTTCCATTGGATATTCTTTCCTACTTATCAAAGATTAGTTGACCATAGAGTTGAGGGTCCATTTCTGGGCTCTCTATTCTGTCCTTTGATCTGTTGGTCTGTTTTTGTGCCAGTACCAGACTTTCTTGATGATTACAGCTTTGTAATAGAGCTTGAAACCTAGAATTGTGAGGCCACCAGCTTTGGCTTTCTTTTTCAACATTCCTCTGGCTATTTAGGGTCTTTTCTAGTTCCATACACATTTTAGGATTATTTGTTCCACCTCTGTGAAAATATGGTATTTTGATAAGGATTGCATTGAATATATAGATTCCTCTGGGTAGTGTAGACATTTTAACGACATTTATTCTTTCAATTCATGAGCATGGAATATTTTTTGCATCTTCCTCAATTTCTTTCATAAGCGTTCTGTAGTTTTTAGAGTACAGATCATTTATCTCTTTTGTTAGGTTTATTCCCAGGTATCTTGTGTTTTTCTGGTGCAACTGTAAATGGGATCAATTCCTTAATTTCTCTTTCTTCTGTCTTATTTTTAGTGTGTAGAAATGCCACTAATTTCTCTGCATTGATTTTATATCCTGCCACATTGCTGGATTCCTGTATGAGTTCTGGCAATTTTGAGGTGGTCTTTGGGTTTTCCACATAAAGTATCAAGTCACCTGTGAAGAGTGAGAGTTTGACTTCTTTGCCAGTTTGTATGCTTTTTATTTCTTTTTGTTGTCTGATTGCTGAGGCTAGGACTTCCAGTACTATATCAAACAAAAGTGAAGAGAGTAGGCATCCCTGTCATGTTCCTGACCTTTGGGGAAAAGCTCTCAGTTTTTCCATGAGGCTCACTTCTTCAGCTGACCCTTCTTAATATCTTTTTTAAAAAGTAGGTTATGTGGAGGGGAGGTGGGTGAGAGGATAGGTGAGCCTGGTGGTGGGTATTAAGGAGGGCACATATTGCATGGAGCACTGGGTGTGGTACATAAACAATGTATCTTGGAACACTGAAAAATTAAATTAAAAAAATAAAAAGGTTATCTACCTACTAATAAATTTTCATATAAGATGTTAGGAAGATAAAATTTTATCCATATTATCTATGAATTAGATAGTTTAAAAATTATTGTTTAGAATATCAGTAATGCCAAGATTTTCTCCATTTGCATTGGTAGTTGATTTTTCCTTAGAGTTTTGTGTTCACTGAGTTCTTTAAATTCTTTTTTTAATTAGAATATATATGCAAGGAAAACAGTTAAGGTTCAAAGTCAATTGGTTGATTCATTTGCAAATATGATTCAAATTTACTTTTTTTTTGGACCTCTTTTTTTAACCCTTGAGTTACTCTTATTTATATCTGAAGATAAGAGTACTGATGATATTGGTTATCCTTAGTTGAAGATTGCTTTGCAGTATGAAACAGTAGCCACCATTTCACCTTTATGGCTTACAACTCTACCCATAATAATACTTACCTCTACTGTATAATGAGCTAATTTACCTGTCACTGCTTTTCTAAGAATGTCACTTCCACGGTAGGCAGTTTCTTGTACTCCACTGCATTCTCAGAGAAGGAAACTTTTCGTTAACCCAGGATGTAAAGATTCTGACAGATAAATTGGGAAAATTCACATGAAGTCTTGCATATCTTCCTTGCAAAGAAAGGAATGAATATTACTTCAGGAAAACAATAGCTTTTAAATCTTACTATTTTATTTAAATAACAAGGCAATACATTAAACTCTCTGAAAATCTGATTTTAATTAATTTCTTATTTTAATTGTAGGCCATGGCACAGAAGGAAGATATGGAAGAAAGAATCACAACCCTTGAGAAGCGTTACCTCAGTGCTCAGAGAGAATCTACCTCCATACATGACATGAATGATAAACTAGAAAATGAGTTAGCAAATAAAGAAGCCATCCTACGGCAGGTTGAGTATCTCTACCTTGGTTTTGTTCTGGTCCCCATGTGTGTTGTAGTCATTCTTACAAAACATGGAGTAAATAAAATAAGGTATTTCTTGGCAATCAACCATTCTCTAACACTTAGAATAGAACTGACTAAAAAGATGTAATTTTCAGCATGTAATTTATATATTTGTCTTAATAATAATAAAAATAATGATTAATATTTACTTTGGATCTAGACATGAGCCAGAAAGTGCTAAACAGTTAACATGTATTATCTCACTTAAATATAACCATCACCTGTGAAGTAAGCACAATTTTACTGAGGCACTAAGGTTCAGAGACATGAAAACTTTTCCAAGGTCACAGATTTGGTAATTGCCAGAGTTATTACAGAGGCCTACGTCTATTTGACTCTAGAGCAGGAGTGGACAAACGATGGCCCATGTGCCAAAACTATGGCTCTGTTTTACAAATAAGTTTTTGTTGAAGCAGCCATACTCATTCATTTCACCAATCTACGACTGTTTTTGTGCTACAATAGTAGATTTAAGTAGTTGAAACAGAGACTAAATAATACACAAAGCCTAAAATATTTATTTTGTAGTATTTTAGAGAAACAAGTTTTGTCAAACCTATCTCTACAGACTGGACACTTAACCACTGTGCTGCATTCCCTTTCTCACATGGGTTAATACTGTAATTTTCAGTATTATGCTATCATGGTATATCTGAAGTCTTAGTATTGAGTTATAATCCATCTGTCCAAGTTCATACTCACTAGTAAATTTTTTTCTTTTTGCTGCCATTGGTAAGAGCTTTTCTGTTTTTTAAAGTGCTGAATTTTACTGAGCAATGTGATTAAGCAATATATGAAAGTACGAATAGAGTCCTCTCTTTGCACAGCAGGTGTGGTAGTAGTGGATGATTTTAAGTTGCGAATAATGGCTGAAACCCAAAGGCCCTGGTGGCTGGGATTTGTTATCCTCACAGTTTCTCTGTAAGTATCTCTTTTCCCATCCCTATTTCAGATGGAAGAGAAGAACAGACAATTACAAGAGCGTCTTGAGTTGGCTGAGCAAAAGTTGCAGCAGACTATGAGAAAAGCTGAGACCTTACCTGAAGTAGAGGCTGAACTGGCTCAGAGAATTGCAGCCCTGACAAAGGTACTGCAATAAGTCATTTAGTCAACCTAGATGTTCTTAGAGAACTAGACTTAGTCATAGAGTACTAGTACTTAGTTGTTAGAGTCTTAGAGTACTGGTAAGCCAAATGGAATCTATAGATTTTCTTTACGTTTTATGAATTCAAGTTAATTTAATCTACCATATTGGATTATTGGTTAGATTAATTTATCCTATTATATATCTTATTTATGACGCCATGAATGATTTACATATGAATGTGATGATACCTCTGCCTATTTTAACAGTAGTAAATATAAAATATCACGTCCTTGTAGTTGATTTTCCACAATAATATTTGTAAATTAGAATAATCACCAAATATAACAAATGATGATATTTAATATGTATGTAGATAGGCCATGATTATTTAATAGATTTAACATAAATTGGTATTAAAAATGTAGGAAATACCATAAGCAGTTTATTGCATTCTGACTACAGTATGAAAAAATTTGTTAGAAATTGGAAGTTAGATTTGTAGAAATCTAAATTCTGAAGTCAATAAAGACGATTTTAATATAGTTTTTCTGAACCAATTAAATTCAGTAATAATCTGAGTGGTATTCAAAATTATTTGCCATGTTATGGCTGTTAGAGTCTGCAATTTTCTGCATATTTTAGAATTTTGCAAGATTATAATGTTAAAATGACTATCCTAAACAGTCAAATGGAGATGGACATTGCTTCAGAGTGTATGTCTATATTGCTACAATGGAAGTTTAGATTTGCTCACTAAAAGCATGTTTGACTTTCAATATCAGTTCAAAAATATACACACATATTAGAATTATTTATTTATTTGAGATAGAGAAAGAGCAGGGGTGAGGGGCAGAGGGAAAAGAAAGAGAATCCTAAGCAGGCTCCATGTTCAGTTTGGGACAGAGCCTGACATGGGGCTTGATCTCAGGACCACGAGATCATGACCTGAGCCAAAACTAAAAGTTGGATGCTTAACCACCCGAGCCACCCAGGTGCTCCTAAAATGTATACACATTTTAGATATTTATGCAATCTTTGCTATGTGTTAAGTTTTCCATGCCACTGTAATAAATGGGTAAGATAGATATGCGAACTGCAAGTTACAAACTCTGGCATTAGGGATTATCCAAAAAAATTGATGCAGCAATATAAAAGCAGGTACACACATTTACTTTCCTGGAACAGTTGACTGATGCCTGTTGGTTAAAATAGGGTAATTAATCAGGTAGTGTAAAGGCAAACATTTGTAGAGAAGGGTAAAAAGTATTGGAATAGTTGGTTGTCTACAGAGTTTTGGAATTACTAGCTGAATAAAACATTAGTATGATTAGGGTAATGTTACAATCTGGATCCTTATATAGTCATAGACATACCATAAACCCTTCTGGCAATTTGAGAAATGTGTGATTTCTAAGTTGAAGATAAATTTATCATTTAATTTGGGAAATAGTCTCTAAATTATATGGAAATGTGCAAATATACTAGTAGTAGTCTATTTTTTTTTGAAAGCACATTTTAAATTACTCAAGTATGAATACACACACACACACACACACACGAGGCTTTTCATTTGAGGAAGATGAACTTACATAACGAGTTACTGAACTATTTTCAGAGGCTTGGCGAGTGGCTAATAATAAAAGCAGTTTTTGTAAAATTTTAGTGTAAAATAATCATCGCTTTATCCAGAGAAAAATATAAGAATATCTGGGATCTCTTTCAGAGTAACAATTTAAAATTCATCAAATAACTGCTGCAAATTAACCTCTGATGGACTGAGGATGAAACATACTTTGAATCATAATACTTGACTTACGAGTCTTCAAATTATACATTCCTAAGAATCCTTAATTTAGAATATTAAAAAAGATAACTTGAAATATGTGCCTTACCTCTTTTTGCCCTTCATTTTTCTCTGGGGTTATTTATTTATTTATTATTATACATATATTCTTCATGTACTCGAAATAATTTCCTCAGTTTACTTCTACTTAATAATATGTTGCTAAAATTTCACTTCATCTGAATCCTTTAGATTTTCTCCTTTTTTCAGTAGCATTTTATCCTTAGGAAGTATTAAAAATACTAGGGCTCGTTCTGCTCTCTTTTACCACTTTCTCTTAGGCTGACTCTATATGAACACCATTATTTCAACTACAGAGTTTCTAGATTATTGACATATTTCATACACATTTGTCAGTGATGAGGTTTTATCCTCAAAACACTTCCTCTGCTCATAACATTTTTATAACATTTGAAGGGACTCTTTCATTTGTTTTCCCAAGCTTTATGGCTATTATGATCTTGCACTCTCTCTTCTTACTTCACAGATCTTTAGGGACCGTCTCTAGAACCTGCTTTACTTATTTCTTTTTTCATTGTCAGTTCATTTTCAATATATCACTAGTGTTGATCATCATAATTTTTTCTATTTTCTAATTTTTTGACACTAAAGTAAAAAGATTTCCTGCTTAGTTTAAAGATAAGCTTTCCTCTCATATATTATGAATGACATTCTAAATAATGTTTCAGACATTTTATTTGGCCTATATTTTTTTTTTCTGCTTTTATTGTTTGCTACCTATCCTTTTTTTTTTTTTTTTCTCTTTGGTCCTCCTCTCTTTAACTTTTATTTCTTTTCCATTTTTAAATATATGCATGTTTTTCTCAAAACCATATCTATGTATAATTTCCTCTAAAACTTTAGCTCATTTCAAATTTTCCTGTGTTGCATTTAAGAGTAAAATCAAGATAAGCTCTATATCCGATCAAGGAGTACAGAAAATAGCAGATTGTTCTTGTATTTACATGACTTACTTAAACTGCAGTCTTCACAAAGCTAAAATGAACATAAATCAATAGTAGTTGAAAATTGATACCAGTTTTTGTATAGAAATGTTGTCTGAATTTATTCCTTGGTTGATAAGATGATCTTTTATATGTGTGCATGTCTGTGTGTGTATAGATAGGTAGGTAAAGCTCATTTAAGGCTTAGAAGTCAGAAGTATGGATTAATGGCTATGGATAAAGGTTTTAATTTGGCTTTGACAAGTATATACAAAACTAACCAATAAAGACTTTGGGCTCCCAGGTTTTTTTATTTATGATGTTTACTTCTTTAAATAAAATGCATTTTCCCTCAGCAAGGACATAATTCATCTTGAATTCCATAAGGTATTTCATTCATTTTTAGTACCAATAAAAATATCAACAGTAACAAAGTAATTTAAACTTGACAGAAATCGCGTTCAAACTCTGAAGTGAATTTTCACAGTATTTGGTGTGTTTTCAGTAGTTAAGTTGGAAACTTTGGAAGAGACAGTTTTGGAAATTGAAATGTTCATGCCTTGACTACCTTGAATCAGTCACCTGATTAATTTTTATACCACCAATTGCCTGTTAAAATGTACTTTTGAAAGATTACAGATACCTTAATGAATTTAGATTATTTAATTTCAACAACATTTTGCCCCATTTACTGTATTCTTATTTGAATTCTAGGTTTTAAGTGATATTAGAAAACCATTTTGTGACACTTGGGAACTATGGTAGCTTTCTCTGTTTCTTTCGCTTGGAAATTTGGGGAGAGAAATTGGTTATTTGTTATTTCTTCATTATTTTCCCATTTATGAAACAAGAATATCAAAAGTAAAATCTTACAAAATATAAATGTTGAGTTGTAATTTGTATTAGTACACCAGTTAAATGTTAAATGTTTGTTTTGTAGATTAGTTGGAATTTGTTGCATAAAATATAAAATAGTTCATATGCATATGAGCCAGTACATGAATAGGCTGCTATTTCTTTTCAGGTACTGCATGACATATTTATATATAGTCCTATATTTGCATAAAGTAAGTTTCACGGTTTTAGAATAAACTTATAAAATGTAATAGAATATGCTCTGGAGTTCAATCTTCTAGATCTGACATAGGATAATTTTGATGTTATAATTACTTGAGTTGTAATTATGATTAAAATGTTGCTTTAACTTTACATGTAATCTGTGCATAACATACTAATACAATTCAGCTATCAGCAGTGTCACATGTGTTAACACTCTGTGTCTGTGGTAACCTGATAATCACCTCCAAGACATGTAACTAACCCTGGCACTGGGCAAATATTAGCTCACACAGGCACCATGCTGCCTGCTCACTTTAGGGCACTATTTTGTTTCCATAGCAACAGATCCACCCAGAAACAGTTTTGGAGTGGTTCCTTGTATCATTCAGGAGAGTTCGTAAATAAATTCTCCTGTCCTCACAGTGTATTGTCATCTTGATAATTTGAGGACTTTTAATCACTTTCATTTAAAGTCTCCAATTAAGACTATATCTGAGAACAGATGCTAAGGTTCTAGACCTAGAGTCATACTGTGTGTTCAGAGACCGGAAGTCATTTTGTAAGCTTGTCACTGTTGCTGAAGAAACTCAATTCTACTTGAACTGGAGAATACCCACAATAATGAATCCCCTGGCTTAGCTTTTTCTTGATTTCTACAGTGTTAGATTTGTAATAAATTTTCCAAATTTATTTCACCTGGGTCATTGCCGTAGCATACGCCTCAACATTGAGATACATTGTTTCCATTATTCTTAAGTAATATGATAAACAAACCGAAATCCAAAACTTTTAACAATCTGTCAGAGACATATTCTAGTGTTTGGTTTCCCATAATTCCAGTTTGTACATGACTCTTTCAGAGTTGCTTTATTTCGTTCTGTAATAGTCTTTCATTGCCAGCCATCACTAACCTTCCATACCTTAGGTTGGTAGCTTTTTATTTGGACATATCATTGTTTTTCATTTATAACCATTGACTGCATCGTGTTCACCAGATATCAGTGTAGTTCTTTTCATATAAAATTCTGTCTATTAAAGTATTAAATTTGCTGTCACATTTTTCTTTTAAGCATTCTGTGCTATGTTCTGTTCAGTGTCAGTGTCTTTAGTTCTGATTTTTCAATTTTGTCCCTCTCCTTTTCCTTGACTTGTTAGTCTGATCCAACCTCTTCTACCTCATCTGATGATTATCAATATGTTATGGAAGCTAAACTACAAGAAATGATCTCCATACGTAGGAAGGTAGTCCTACTGGACTTTACTTTCTATTGCTAAATAGAATCCATCTAAGTTTTTCTTTTCATTTATAAAGATTATGTTACTTTTATTTATTGATAATCAACCATCTGTGCAGTTCAGTGCTTCCGGAGCTTAAGATTGGACAATGGCAGGTTTGTGTTCAAACCATGCACAGTCTGCATGTTACATTTGGCTGATTTCATTGCTCATAAATAAGTCCAATGTTTTGCTGATGCTTGGATGTAACAGGCCTTTGTAGCTGACACATTTCAAGCAATGCTGTTCAGCTGCCTGTTTAAAGAAAGTTTATTTTTTGAAAATTACATTTGCGGTTGGTAGTAGCTTGCTTTACATTTTATTTCAATTTATTTAGAAGAAAGGTGTTAATCAAATCTTACATATCAGGTACATTTTTCATATTTCTAAACAGGCTGAAGAGAGACATGGAAACATTGAAGAACGTATGAGACATCTAGAAGGTCAACTTGAAGAGAAAAATCAAGAACTTCAAAGAGTATGTATTTTAAGAACCACTCCCCTCAATCACTTTATGGGCATGTAAGAAATGAATGTCTTTCTTGATTATGGGTTCTATTTAAAATCTTATGAATATGTTCTCTGCACTTAAAAGGGAAGAAAAGTTTCTGCCAGTTTAATCACATCAGACATAAAATAAAATCAATTTTAAAGCTAGAAAAATATAAAATACCTTTTAGATGATTTTTATGTCAAGTTTACTTATTTTTTCTTGAATGTAAGGCTAGGCAACGAGAGAAAATGAATGAGGAGCACAACAAAAGATTATCTGATACTGTGGACAGACTTCTGACTGAATCCAATGAACGCTTACAGCTGCATTTAAAGGAAAGAATGGCTGCTCTAGAAGAAAAGGTAAAATGTCAGAAGAGTAGATTCGCATGAGGATTGAGCAGTGTTCTCACGATCCTGGCTGTTTTATACCCTGCTGCATTTATTGCATTAGTCAGATGTTCCATGTATTTTCCTTAAGTATATATGGTTTATTCTTAGAACTGAACAAGTAGTTTCTGTAAAAATATGTAAGATAAATTTTTCAATGAATAAAAAATTCTGCGTGGTATGTAAATCTTGTTTATTACATGGTCATATAGATAAATGCATTAAAATGTGTTTGTGATGAAAATATTTTAGTTATCCTTCACCTAGGGTGCATAAAAGAGTGGTAAGAGAAAAAACAGTATTTTGGGGTATATGGGAATCCTTCTTGCATTGAACTTTTCAAATGTTTTATGTAACTAAGTCTACTACTAATCTAAAAGCAAAATGTAAGTGAATTTATATTACTAGTAGAACTAATACTAATCCCAGTATAGGATTAGGAATGCAATAATTTCAGCTGCATTGTTTAAAAAACGGGGGGGGCCTTCTTTACAGTGTGCTATATCATTCACAATTTTATATGTCTCATTGATAGTTGGCAGCCACCAGACCAGTATGAGTTATGTGAGCTGGTTGCCAATTCCAGAATATTAACAAAGGTAGGGGCTAAAACCCAAGTGGACAAATCATTTTGGAAATTTAGATTGAATGCCAGTCATTACTTACGCTAGACATTTTCCCCTGATCTATACAAAATAGAAATTGTTAAAGTAGGCTGGTGAATATACCCATTACAAAGTGATAAGGCAGGCCTTCTACCCATTCAGTTTCAAATACATGGCCACTTTGCCAATTGCCACACAGTTAGTTTAATTTTACTAAAATTAAATTAGAAAAGAATACATTATTTTAAATCGTGCTTTGTAGTAAATATAAAAAAGTAGAAAGCTTTTATAACAGTAATAGGTTCATGACAAAATTTTTAAAAAATACCTATGATGCAACTTATTTTCACATGTCATGAGATGTGACAGTTTTGTAAATAGTTAAAATTTTATTTTTATTTCTCTAATAATTTAACTATTATTAGAAATTAATTTTTCTGTATTTGAAATAGAAGTCCAGAATTAAGCTTCCCAAAAATATGATCTGATAATTTTTTTTCATCAGGTAATAAAGATGACTTCATCTGAATTCTTTATAATACCTTTGGCTAATATTACACTGTTACTCACCTTTTCTCATTTTAAGAGTAACCCTATTATTTCAAATTTTAAAAGAGTGAGAAGAAGAAAACGTAAATAGCTTAAAAGATAATATTTATTCCATTTGTCAGTCCAAGTGTTACAAAATAACATTTCCCATTTAAATTATGTATTTTTCTAAATGTTAAGGTATGTTTAAAGATTCTATTTAAATTTGGTTTCCACGGAAACCAAGAAATAGCTGCACCAAGGAAAGAATCAAAGAGAAGGAATCAAAGAAGATTCTTGAGCAATGAAACATTAATCTACATATTTAATTATTTTCTGTTCAGCTAATTAATTATCTATTTTTTTTCTTTTCTTTAGAATGTTCTAATTCAAGAATCAGAAACTTTCAGAAAGAATCTGGAAGAATCTTTACATGATAAGGTATAATGGAAACCTACGTTTTATCCATTTTTCTATTTTACACTGATGAATGTTTTACGGTAAAATAAATTTGATAAGAAATAAGTTTAGGATGTTATCTTTTTACAAAAAATTAACTTTCTTTTTTTTTTTTTTTAAAGATTTTATTTATTTATTTGACAGACAGAGATCACAAGCAGGTAGAGAGGCAGGGAGAGAGAGAGAGGACAAAGCAGGCTCCCCGCTGAGCAGAGAGCCCGATGTGGGACTCGATCCCAGGACCCTGAGATCATGACCTGAGCCGAAGACAGAGGCTTAACCCTCTGAGCCACCCAGGCGCCCACAAAAAATTAACTTTCATACATACAGAAAAGTGTGCATATATAGAAAGAGCTTGGTGAATTTTTACAAACCAAACACACTAAAATTCAACACTGTGGTACCCCCCGCCTTATTAATGTACGATTACTACTTTTATCTTAAATGATAATCACTGCCTTGACTTCTAACAGTAAAAAAAAAATGCTTTTGATTTTTGTGCTTTATACAAGTAGAATAAAAATATATGCACTGATTTGTGTCTAGTTTGAGGTATCATTTTTGCAGAAATGTATTAAATATCTATTATGCATAATAAATTATGCTATGTATTTGCAAACATGCTCTTAATTCCAAAGTAGCTGAAAAATGTAATTGTGGAGAAAGAACATACCTTTTACAAAACAGCAGGTTGCAGAGTAGCAGATTCCATAAATGAACTAGACAGTAAGAGCTACAGGTGGGAGAGATCACCATACATTGCTGCTATAAATAAGACTTCAGGAAGGTGTGATTTGAAAAACCTTAAGGAATGGTAGGATTATGTTGCAACCCTTTCAAGTACAGTGCATGTGGCATGATTGTAGGTGCTTTGTGTGGGGAGGGGGTGAGTAGGGAGTTTGAGTTCTTAAATAATAATGGGCATAACAGTTTGGCTAGAATCAGTTATTCTCATTGTATGATATATGGTAGAAGAGGCAGATAAGGGCTAAATTATGAAACGTTAAAAGCTGTAATGCTAATATATATTTTCCTCCTTTATTAGCCTTCAAATTCCTGTTAGCAGTTTTGTCTGATTTCATTTTGTTGTGTATAGGCATATAATATAATATAAAATCATTAATTTAAGAAGTAGCCTATAATGTGTGTTGAACAAAAGAGAAGAGAGAGAGAGGGAGCAAAGGAGGAAAGAGACGGAGGGAGGAACAGAGGGAAAATCTGGCAATAGTATGGCATAGGGAGAGTATTGGAAAAGAAGAGAGAATAAAATTTTTTTAAAAAGCAATTACACATTTAGCCCCATTGGATCCTACATATTATGATGTCAATTTAAAACTACTGGTTGCCACAGTCAGAATATATACAATTTTCTGCAGGATAGATCTGCTATAGCAATACAGTATGGTGCCTAGGAGATAGCATCGAATTCTTTCTGAAGTTGTTAAGAAAGTCTACACAGGGAAGATTTTATTTCATCAGGCTCTTGAAGGCATATAGGATCTTACCAAATAGAGAAGGGTAGGGCAGAGGACAGAGCCTATGTAATAGCATAGAGAAAACAAAGATGGTTGATTTGCTGAATCACCAGAAGTTTGCTGTGACTGATATGTGTTTAAAGAACTAGGTTGTGACCAGATTGTGGATTTTGGACTTGATCCTGTTATGCAATGCTATATTATCCAAAGCTCTGTGTGCTCCTGGCAAGATCCCCAGAACCCACTCCCCCACCACCTACCCAAGGCTTGTAGCTTCAACAATCTGCCTAAGCAACCAGCAGTACTAAACATTCCATGCTTTGCACTTTTGCTCATGCTAGTAACTAGAGGAAGCAAATCCCAGGTCATATCTCATTTCTGAAATATCATCCCATACAGTTGAATATATTTCCTAATCTAATTATATCTCCTGGAACTTCTCAAAATTCTACTCAATAGTTGGTAACTGACGATCCATCATTAGCAAAAATCTCTATATTCAACCTCTTCTTATTGTTTCTCGTCATCCTGTTTATTTCTAAAATTTAAAATTCCTAGGACTTGTTTTGAATTTCTCTCCATGTTTGGTCCCCAAGTTCAGTCTCATCTAATCACCTCCTGGATCCTCTCTGTTGGTAGTGTTCATGTATTTAAGAGCCAACTCATTATCTTTATTTGGACACTTTGGCACCTCAAACATGACAAGTTGGTCCCTCCACCCCAAACACCAGCACCACCAACCCAAACCATCACTAGCAGCCACCTTCTGAGTAAATCACAACTCTGCCTCTTACTCAGGTTAACCTTGGGGTCATTCTTGACCCCTTCCTTTATCTCTCACCCCACATTCCGTCTGACAGCAAATCCTGTTGGTTCCATCTTTAAATTATAACTGAAATCCAGCCATTCTCTCTAACATGATTATTGTCCAAGCCACAATTCTCTTGCCTATGTTTTTAGAACAGTAATAATTTAATTTTTCCCTCCTCCCAGTCTTTTTTTTTTTTTAAGATTTTATTTATTTATTTGACAGGCAGAGATCACAAGTAGGCAGAGAGGCAGGCAGAGAGAGGAAGGGAAGCGGAGCCTGATGCAGGGCTCGATCCCAGGACCCTGAGATCATGACCTGAGCCGAAGGCAGAGCCTTTAACCCACTGAGCCACCCAGGCACCCCTCCCTCCCAGTCTTATTCAGTGATCCATTTTACTACTCAGGATGATCATGTTACTTCTCCGCTCAAAAATTCTCTAGTCATTTCCTATTTCACTCAGAGTAAAAACCAAAGACTTCAAAATGGTTGACAAGGCTTTCATGACTATCCTTCTCAAGCCACGCAACCACACTTTTCTAAATCTGTTTCTTATCTTTCTCTTTAACCTGTCCATTTCAGCCACAGTGACCTCCTTGCCCACTCCTTCAACAAATATACTCCCCTCCCACTAAGGGGCATTTGCACCTTCTATGCCTTTTCCTAAGACTTTCCCATTTTTTTTAAACTCCCTTCCTTCTTTTAGGTCTTTGCTCAAATAACACTTTATTGGAGAACCTTCTATGAGCCTCTTACTTTCTTTTTCCTACCAACATCCTATAGACTCTATTTCATTGTAATTTTTAGTAGATCATAAATTATATGAGGGCAAAAAATTTTTCATTTTGCTACTTTATCATACTGCCTAGCACAACAGAGGTGCTCTGTGAATATTTGTGGAAATAACAAACAAAGGAATTAGTAAATGCAATAAGAAACCATTGACTATTTTAGGCAAATAATTTATTTGATAAAATGTATTTTTTAAAATGATACAACTAGGGGAACCTAGGTGGTGCAGTCAGTTAAGCATTGGACTCTTGGTTTTAGCTCAGGTCATGATCTCAGGGTCCTGAGATTGGGCCCCTCATCGCACTCCATACTCAGCTCACAGTCTGCTTGAGATTCTCTCTCCTTCTTCCTCTACCCCTCCTGCTAATGCTCTCTCTCTCTATGGTAAATATTTTTTAAAAAAATTTTTTTTAAGTAAAATGAGACAACTAGGAGAAGAGTATGCAGGGAAGAGATTGAAGACAGCACTACCTCAGTGGAAGCTGGTGAAATAATGCAGGGAAAAAGTTTTTTTAAAAAGTGTAAAGTAGAATGATGGTAGTAGGAATAAAAAGGGCAGATGAGAGAAATATTGGGAAGGCCACACTGACAAAAATGTATCATGAGAATTGAAGTATGTGTCAACTAAAATGTCAAGCATTGGGTGCTGAGAAAAGAAAAAAAAAAAAAAAAAAACCAGCAATAGAAAATCCAGAAGGATACATTTAAACTTTTAGAACAATATAAAAGTTATAATCATGAAAACAAAATTAAATGCTTAGAGAAGCATTTAATTAAGGATTATAAGACAAAGTGGCTGCCTTCGGCTCAGGTCATGATCCCAGCATTCTGGGATCAAGTCCCGCATCGGGCTCTTTGCTGAGCGGGGAGCCTGCTTCTCTCTCTGTCTCTTTTTTTTGGGGGGGGGGTGGGGAATTGTTTTTATTTTAAAATAGTAAACAGAAATATATAATATATATGAAACTCCTGTGCTTTACTTTTTTTTTTCTTTTTGTATAAACAATAATGCAATCTAGGTCGAAGCACAAGGCAGAAACTTGAGAAAACAACAATTATTACAAATAGATTTTCTCCCCCCTTCAAATATCCATGAAAACTTTTAACGGCTGCATGTTTAGATACCTTTTTAAAGTTCTAAAGCCAGTATTTTGAATCTCAGATTTATCAACAACTCCTTGCTTCCCATTCCATTGCTCTAAGAACTGAGTATATAATTTTTTTAAAAGTCTACATCCTAACTTTAAGCCTCTACTCTCCTAAAAACCTGTCTAAAGAAACCAAAATGGTTAGAAGATCAGAGCAGAAATACTGTTAACACTTGTCACCTCCAAGCAGGCGGGCTCCTACCAACTGATTGTTGTTACTCCAAGAAAATTGAGGTGGAGGATATTACTACATTTATACCAATAGACACATAATCAACAGGTTAAAAAAAAAAATCGTACATTACGAGGAATCTTATCACTTATCAGTTGGCAGTCTCGGATGGTTTGCCTAGCTCTCTCCGGGCTGCTGCAGCTCAGATCCACAAGTAGAAATTACATTTGCACAACTTAAGTTGTGCTCAGTGGGTTAAAGCTTCTGCCTTCGGCTCAGGTCATGATCCCAGGGTCCTGGGATCGAGTCCCGCATTGGGCTCTCTGCTCAGCAGGGAGCCTGCTTCCTCCTCTCTCTCTGCCTGCCTCTCTGCCTACTTGTGATCTCTGCCTGTAAATAAATAAATAAAATCTTAAAAAAAAAAAAAGGATTATAAGACAACCCTTATCTTAAAAGACTGAAACTGTACTACCAACCTGAGAAAATTTTTTTAGACGTACAAATAATTCTATCAATATCAAGCTGATAATTTTAACATATTTGGTAATGATTTTTTTCCTCATCTTTTCCCATTCTTCTTTCTCTTCATCCATGTGTACTATAACACTTATAGAATAATCAAAGTGCTTCACTTTCTGCATAAATAAGACCTTTTCTTTATTTTTTACCTGGCTATGATTATGGCTCTGCATTTTGAGGTGACATATACATAGCTAGTCATGATCTTAGTAGTCCCACATGTTTGCAAAAATTTAGGATTAGTGAATGCCGGACAATATAGATAATTTTTTCTTTATTTCTGCTATTAACATTTTCATTACAAGGAGAAAAATCAAGCATATTTTACTGTCATGTCTAATAATCTTTAATAAAATGATATCCATCAGTTTTCCATTTTTAAAAATCCATTAAGCTTGGTATCTTGGTTTATCATAATTGAATGTTGGTATAATTGGCAATTGCATATTTTCTGAGTAAAACTTCTTTGATTTTTAGGAAAGATTAGCAGAAGAAATTGAAAAGCTGAGATCTGAACTTGACCAATTGAAAATGAGAACTGGCTCTTTAATTGAACCCACAATATCAAGGTAACATTAAATTAAAATCCTATCTATAACTCACCAAAATCAAGATGAATTTCTTGTGATTCCATATGGCCTCAAACAAAATAAATAAGTACCTCTTATTGCTCAGCAGGCATTACCCTCTGTTCACTCCTTACTGAGTTACTGTTTCTGTATTCAAAAATAATTCTCTAATTTAGTAAATTGTTCTGCAAATTTGCAAAAAAGTTTAAATTATTACCTTTTGTGTTCTGCTTGTAATTACATAGCTAAAAATACATAAAAAGAGTCTTAAATGAAATAGAACTTTATATAAGGAGATTACATCTCATTCTAGGAAGAGGCGACACCTCTTTACATGCAGAAATGTTTTCAATGTTTAAAGTTACTGAAGAAATATCATTGATGACAGTCCCTTAGCACCTACCTGTTTTGTTAAATTAATTGTAAATACAGAGTGAAGGAGAAATTATACAAGTATTAAAAACAAGTACATCTAGCCATACTCATCTTCTTTGACTCGGTATCTCATCTTGGAAGTAAGAAACAATGACATGATTATTTATTCGCTAGATATATAGACCAATCTTGTTAATTTACATATAATTGTGTTTTGTGCTTAGGGCCTTTTTAAAAATAAGGTTAATAAGAGATCTACAAGGATTTACTCATTTGATCATTTATTTATTAGACAACATAATCATATCAGCTATCTGAAACTTTTGACCACCACATACTTTTAGAAGTTCATTTTTCTTGGTCTTATGCTTATCCTAAGAAAGTTAGCTCCACGGGCTGGAATTATTGTTTTTTTCGGTTACTATAATCTCAGCACCTAAAACAAACAAATAAACATTGGTATATTATACTCACAATACATATCATTGAATGAGTCAGTATCTAATAAAGCATTTTCAGATACTCAAAGGAAAAATCCAAGTTACAAAATTCAAAAGGTGCTTATATCATCTTTAATATGTGTTAATAAAAGTAATAATGTAAGTATTAATAAAAATAAAGATGCTTATATTCTATTTAATGTAAAATAGTAATAAAAATAAAGTTCAGCATTTTGAGTATTTCTACCATCAGTATAATATAAGAAACGCAGTTCTGCAGGCATAAAAACACCCAAAGAATTTTACAAAATTTAAGTCTTTAATTTAGAAATCTTGTTTATTTTTCTAAATGCTTTGTTATGATTTATATATCTGAACTGAAACTATTTTTAATTCAGTGGTATATATTCTCATGGTGATAATGATGATGATGATGAGCATGTTGATGAAGGACAAGAGCTGATAAAATATCAACAGAGTAAATACATAAAATGTGCAACATCCAGCCAACAAACTTAGTATTTTTTAATAGAACCAAATGGCCATTTTGTTGGTTTGTTGATCTTTGGACTCAGAAACACAGAGTTGTAATTATAAAGGGGAGATAGGGTGTGAGGAGAGAGACAAACAAAAAAATCAGACTCAACTGTAGAGAACAAACTGGTGGTTATCAGAGGGAAAGTCGATAGGGGTATGGGTGAAATAGGTGAAGAGGATTTAGAGTACACTTATCGTCATAAGTACTGAATAATGTATAAAATTGTTGAATCACTGTATTGTACAGCTGAAACTAATATCAGTGTACATTAATTATACTGGAATTAAATATATACATATATGATTGGGGGAAAGACAGAGTTGTAGAAGTATTGTCTAAAATTACATCAATGCAGGAAGTCTTCATGGACAGCCTAATAATGGGTCATTAATCCACAATGAAGGATCATTGTGGAAACTTGGGAAGTACATATAGAATAATTCTTCTTTGACAGAACAGCTTGTAGTAGAAACAAAGCTAAACCAAGAATAAGAAGACTGACATCCCTGGGTCTAAGACAAACAATTACTAGCTGTTTGATTTTGGAAAGTCCATTTTCCTTAATAAGTTCAAATTTCATATGTTTTTGACCTGAATTGTATATAAAATAATATTTTTATGACTGTTTCACAAGCTTACTTTGCGACAAATGAGCAAAGGGAATTTTGTAAACAGTTAAGTCACAAGTATAAAGTATTATAGAAATTGGTGATAGATAAACAATGGGATGGAATTTATAATATGTTAAAAGATAACAATATTTATTGAACAGCAATTTTTATCAAACATCCATGCTTCTGAGTGCACAATTTAAAAAGAAATAATAGAGAAAACAGAAGATGCATGAGAATTTCATAGATCTATAGACAGACAGGTAGGAAGAGATGAGCTAAAGTTGGTCAGTATCAGTAACTAATATCCTGTGCTAGAATCTAATCTAATAATAAATTGAGTTCCAGAATGTCTGGAGAAGGTCTGATTTGGTTCAACTTTGAAGAACAGTGGGATCTGGGTCAGTGGAAAGGACAGTGGAAGATATTTTAGGAATCAGAGAGATGGGTAAATGATGTTCTCTAAGAAAATTCAGACTTGGTTTATCTATAGAAGTTCTCTGGTGAGATTATATGCAAAAGTAATAGGAGATTCAAGTGAGGAAACTGCACAGGCTCGTGTCTAAGGGAACCAGTGACTATATTGTAACTAAGACCTTCAAGTGACTAAAAGTACTGTACACCAAAAATTATTTAAAAGTTGAAATGTATGGAAATATTGATTCTGATTTCTGTTAGTAATGTACCAAACGGAGTTGAATAGAAAGGAGAGACGTGAGCAGTAACTGCTTTAGATGAAGTATAAGCAATGGGCTCTTCTACAGTGGATGTTGGTTCAGGCCTTTGTTCTTTCAAGATCAGTTAAGCACTTTCTACTTGAAAGATAATTGCATTGGAGATACAGTGGTAATGGTGATGAAAAATACATGTTTCAGATGGGAAATACAGGGATACTGTGAGGACAGTTAAAATAGAGAGAATACAAGGGGCAACAGTAGTATAAGATAATTGGAATTTTAATCTAAGACTTTAAGAATGTTAACCACCTAAATGTGTGAAGACTATTTCCAGCAGGAAGAGCAGTGTGTTCAAAGGCCTGGGATTAGAGGAAAAGTGTGAGTTGTTCAAGAAATTGAAAGGAATTCTGTATGACTGGATGGAGAGAGAAAAGACAGATAGTAACTAGAAGTGAATCTGGAGTAAGAAAGAGGGTTCTGGATTGTCGAGGGGCATATAAGGCCATTGAAGAGTTTTAAGCAGTGCATTGATAGGAGCAGATATGTGTTTTGGTTCACAGGTTTATAAATGACTTGGAGTTGAGAGATAAAACAACAAAACAACAAAACTCCTAGAGTGATGAGTTATAATTTTAGAATCTCCACTCTGATGACCATAGAGATATTACTCAAGCAGTGACAGAAAAAAGGTATCTAGAATGTTCTGAGGTTGACATTTAGACTATATAATAATTTCATTCATTCATATCTTACCAGATATTTATCAGGTATTTATTATATGCTAGGAATACCTCCTTAAGCATACAGTGGTGACAAAATCTGACCTTTTTCTTCATGAAACATAGACACTGTTACAGAGACTGAGAGAGGTCCTTTTTATGAGTAAGACCTGGCTCGTTAGTTTTTATATATGACTAATCCATAATAAAACCAGTTTGCTTGATTACATTCCAAGTTCACTGCTATAAAAACGAATAGCTGTCCTTTGCTTAGGGGATGATTTCTTAGTTCATTTGCTTTAAAGTTCTATTTGACAGAACAAGGATTTGCATCAGTTAGAGCAGTGCCTTCTACTGTTGCAAAAGCCACGGCCTTACCTAACCTTTTCTAATCTTGACTATCATTTGGAAATGCTTGTTTTTTCCCTTTTCTTTTTCCACAAAGATAACTAATAGAGCATAGGAGATCATCAGGAGCCCCAGTTCAAGATAAGATATAGCATTAAGCATATTTCCTACTGATGATAGATCATTTTATAGGACAGCATGCTGTCACTGTTACCATCATTATTATAGCAATAAACTGAATTTGTTGTAAATCTATATGTAAATAATGTGTCTAGAGAAACCTTTATTACACTTTGATTACAGTGTACTTTACTATAATGTTCCCTGAAAACCAGTGTAATAATATTTTTCTATTGGAATTTTCCAAATATTTCATCTCTAAGCAGATTTCAGAATCAAATGTGCTTACTAAAAGATTTTTCTTTATCTTTTTGAAACAATGTCTTAACAAAAGCTGAAAAATTATCTGGTGGTATATCCTATTTTATTAAAAAATAAGAGTATTAACCTTAAGTCAATCTCATTTTAAGTATTTTGTTACTGTCCTAAATTGACAAATAGAACTCTGAGAGATAGGGAATTCTAGGACCCCCAAATTATACATGTTTTACTGTTAGGTTAGTGGAGAATATTTACAACAGATACAGCAATGAATAACATATGTTGATATGTTATCTAAATACTTCAACAAAAAACATTTCCCAGAATTTAAGCCATCTTGGTTGTCAATCTCAACATGTTTCATTTTACTACCGCAACTGAAAATGATAATGAACAGATCCTTTGTATTCTAAATAGAAAATTCACTTCACTTTCAAGAATGAACCTAAGACTGGAATTTCTGGCATACGCCTCAGAAGAGACCTCAAAGAGTCATGGCAATTCATCAGTTTTCTTCCTTGAATTTTTCTTTTTTCTTGAGGGTTTATGCTTTATTTTTTATTGACAATTAAGCAGGTGATAGCGATTTGCTGGGAAGTTTAACCTTTGTGATTAGTCATATTTCATATCTTTCCTTTTTCCAGAACTCATCTAGACACCTCAGCTGAGTTGCGGTATTCTGTTGGCTCCCTAGTGGACAGCCAGACTGATTACAGAACAACTAAAGTAATAAGAAGACCCAGGAGAGGCCGCATGGGTGTGCGAAGGGATGAGCCAAAGGTTAATTTTTTTTTTTGAATTTCAAGTCTTTGATGATTCTAAGAAAATATCTTCCTCCATCTTAGATAGAATTTTAATACTGTGAGAATTCAAACTGCTAGCATTTTTAGTGTTAAACGTGACATATGACATATTTTTAAGACTATAATGCAAAACCACTGCTTGTGCCAGAAATAAGCAGTCCCCGTGCGTGTATCCACATAAACTTATAAATTTGGTTCTATTTTTATGCTAACTTCAGACATAAAAAGATCAAGGCTTAGAAATTTTAAGTGTTCAACATTACACAGTATAACAGCAAAGTGATAGACCCAAACTTGAATCTCTGTTTGTGTGGTTTCAATTTCCATGCTTTTTTATGCCTTATACTGTACTGACAAACAAATGGACTTTGAGTTTGCTTGGGCACTTGTGCAATAGTATTCATATTGTTAATTAAAATTAGTTAAATATTTTAATTATAATTACTATTTTAATAAAAGTTTGAGGAAAGTGTACATAGACTGTTGAAAGTGTTTCTAGAGAACACTTTATCTATAAACTTTCTCTATAGAGAACACTACAGGATAAACTGCAGTGTCAGTCTTCATTCATTGGATCAGTTTCTTAGTTACGTATATTGTGAGTTTAGAGTTGCATTTTACAAAGAAGAAATATAGTTCTTTTGTGCCCTAAGTATAATTTGTTCTCCCCAACCACTTTTATGTGTTGAGTACTATATAACTTAATTGTCCGTATTTATATACAGGTCCTTGATACCTTGTGTTGTTTATTTTTTTAATTTTCTATTTTTTATAAACATATATTTTTATCCCCAGGGGTACAGGTCTGTGAATCACCAGGTTTACACACTTCACAGCACTCACCAAAGCACATACCCTCCCCAATGTCCATAATCCCACCCCCTTCTCCCAAACCCCCTCCCCTCAGCAACCCTCAGTTTGTTTTGTGAGATTAAGAGTCACTAATGGTTTGTCTCCCTCCCAATCCCATCTTGTTTCATTGATTCTTATCCTACCCACTTAAGCCCCCATGTTGCATCACCACTTCCACATATCAGGGAGATCATATGATAGTTGTCTTTCTCTGCTTAACTTATTTCACTAAGCATGATACGCTCTAGTTCCATCCATGTTGTCACAAATGGCAAGATTTCATTTCTTTTGATGGCTGCATAGTATTCCATTGTGTATATATACCACTTCTTCTTGATCCATTCATCTGTTGATGGACATCTAGGTTCTTTCCATAGTTTGGCTATTGTGGACATTGCTGCTATAAACATTCGGGTGCATGTGCCCCTTTGGATCACTATGTTTGTATCTTTAGGGTAAATACCCAATAGTGCAATTGCTGGGTCATAGGGCAGTTCTATTTTCAACATTTTGAGGAACCTCCATGTTGTTTTCCAGAGTGGCTGCACCAGCTTGCATTCCCACCAACAGTGTAGGAGAGTTCCACTTTCTCTGCATCCTCGCCAGCATCTGTCATTTCCTGACTTGTTTATTTTAGCCATTCTAACTGGTGTGAGGTGATATCTCATTGTGGTTTTGATTTGTATTTCCCTGATGCCGAGTGATATGGAGCACTTTTTCATGTGTCTGTTGGCCATCTGGATGTCTTCTTTGCAGAAATGTCTGTTCATGTCCTCTGCCCATTTCTTGATTGGATTATTTGTTCTTTGGGTGTTGAGTTTGCTAAGTTCTTTATAGATTCTGGACACTAGTCCTTTATCTGATATGTCGTTTGCAAGTATCTTCTCCCATTCTGTCAGTTGTCTTTTGATTTTGTTAACTGTTTCCTTTGCTGTGCAAAAGCTTTTGATCTTGATGAAATCCCAATAGTTCATTTTTGCCCTTGCTTCCCTTGCCTTTGGTGTTGTTCCTAGGAAGATGTTGCTGTGGCTGAGGTCGAAGAGGTTGCTGCCTGTGTTCTCCTCAAGGATTTTGATGGATTCCTTTCGCACATTGAGGTCCTTCATCCATTTTGAGTCTATTTTTGTGTGTGGTGTAAGGAAATTTCATTTTTCTACATGTGGCTGTCCAATTTTCCCAGCACCATTTATTGAAGAGGCTGTCTTTTTTCCATTGGACATTCTTTCCTGCTTTGTCGAAGATTAGTTGACTGTAGAGTTGAGGGTCTATTTCTGGGCTCTCTATTCTGTTCCATTGATCTATGTGTCTGTTTTTGTGCCAGTATCATGCTGTCTTGATGATGACAGCTTTGTAATAGAGCTTGAAGTCCGGAATTGTGATGCCACCAACGTTGGCTTTCTTTTTCAATATCCCTTTGGCTATTCGAGGTCTTTTCTGGTTCCATATAAATTTTAGAATTATTTGTTCCATTTCTTTGAAAAAGATGGATGGTACTTTGATAGGAATTGCATTAAATGTGTAGATTGCTTTAGGTAGCATAGACATTTTCACAATATTTATTCTTCCAATCCAGGAGCATGGAACATTTTTCCATTTCTTTGTGTCTTCCTCAATTTCTTTCATGAGTACTTTATAGTTTTCTGAGTATAGATTTTGTGCCTCTTTGGTTAGGTTTATTCCTAGGTATCTTATGGTTTTGGGTGCAATTGTAAATGGGATTGACTCCTTAATTTCTCTTTCTTCTGTCTTGCTGTTGGTGTAGAGAAATGCAACTGATTTCTGTGCATTGATTTTATATCCTGACACTTTACTGAATTCCTGTATAAGTTCTAGCAGTTTTGGAGTGGAGTCTTTTGGGTTTTCCACATATAGTATCATATCATCTGCGAAGAGTGATAATTTGACTTCTTTGCCGATTTGGATGCCTTTAATTTCCTTTTGTTGTCTGATTGCTGAGGCTAGGACCTCTAGTACTATGTTGAATAGCAGTGGTGATAATGGACATCCCTGCCGTGTTCCTGACCTTAGCGGAAAAGCTTTCAGTTTTTCTCCATTGAGAATGATATTTGCGGTGGGTTTTTCATAGATGGCTTTGATGATATTGAGGTATGTGCCCTCTATCCCTACACTTTGAAGAGTTGTGATCAGGAAGCGATGCTGTACTTTGTCAAATGCTTTTTCAGCATCTATTGAGAGTATCATATGGTTCTTGTTCTTTCTTTTATTGCTGTGTTGTATCACATTGACTGATTTGCGAATGTTGAACCAACCTTGCAGCCCTGGAATAAATCCCACTTGGTCGTGCTGAATAATCTTTGTAATGTACTGTTGAATCCTATTGGCTAGTATTTTGTTGAGTATTTTCACATCTGTGTTCATCAAGGATATTGGTCTATAGCTCTCTTTTTTGATGGGATCCTTGTCTGGTTTTGGGATCAAGGTGATGCTGGCCTCATAAAATGAGTTTGGAAGTTTTCCTTCCATTTCTATTTTTTGGAACAGTTTCAGGAGAATAGGAATTAGTTCTTCTTTAAATGTTTGGTAGAATTCCCCCGGGAAGCCGTCTGGCCCTGGGCTTTTGTTTGTTTGGAGATTTTTAATGACTGTTTCAATCTCCTTACTGGTTATGGGTCTGTTCAGGCTTTCTACTTCTTCCTGGTTCAGTTGTGGTAATTTATATGTTTCTAGGAATGCATCCATTTCTTCCAGATTGTCAAATTTGTTGGCGTAGAGTTGCTCATAGTATGTTCTTATAATTTGTATTTCTTTGGTGTTAGTTGTGATCTCTCCTCTTTCATTCATGATTTTATTTATTTGGGTCCTTTCTCTTTTCTTTTTGATAAGTCTGGCCAGGGGTTTATCATTTTATTAATATTTTCAAAGAACCAGCTCCTAGTTTCATTGATTTGCTCTATTGTCTTTTTGGTTTCTATTTCATTGATTTCTGCTCTGATCTTTATGATTTCTCTTCTCCTGCTTGGCTTAGGGTTTCTTTCTTGTTCTTTCTCCAGCTCCTTTAGGTGTAGGGTTAGGTTGTGTACCTGAGACCTTTCTTGTTTCTTGAGAAAGGCTTGTACCGCTATATATTTTCCTCTCAGGACTGCCTTTGTTGTGTCCCACAGATTTTGAACCGTTGTATTTTCATTATCATTTGTTTCCATGATTTTTTTCAATTCTTCTTTAATTTCCCGGTTGACCCATTCATTCTTTAGAAGGATGCTGTTTAGTCTCCATGTATTTGGGTTCTTTTCAAACTTCCTTTTGTGGTTGAGTTCTAGCTTTAGAGCATTGTGGTCTGAAAATATGCAGGGAATGATCCCAATCTTTTGATACCAGTTGAGTCCTGATTTAGGACCGAGGATGTGATCTATTCTGGAGAATGTTCCATGTGCACTAGAGAAGAATGTGTATTCTGTTGCTTTGGGATGAAATGTTCTGAATATATCTGTGATGTCCATCTGGTCCAGTGTGTCATTTAAGGCCTTTATTTCCTTGCTGATCTTTTGCTTGGATGATCTGTCCATTTCAGTGAGGGGAGTGTTAAAGTCCCCTACTATTATTGTATTATTGTTGATGTGTTTCTTTGATTTTGTTATTAATTGGTTTATATAGTTGGCTGCTCCCACGTTGGGGGCATAGATATTTAAAATTGTTAAATCTTCTTGTTGGACAGACCCTTTGAGTATGATATAGTGTCCTTCCTCATCTCTTATTATAGTCTTTGGCTTAAAATCTAATTGATCTGATATAAGGATTGCCACTCCTGCTTTCTTCTGATGTCCATTAGCATGGTAAATTCTTTTCCACCCCCTCACTTTAAATCTGGAGGTGTCTTCGGGCTTAAAATGAGTTTCTTGGAGGCAACATATAGATGGGTTTTGTTTTTTTATCCATTCTGATACCCTGTGTCTTTTGACAGGGGCATTTAGCCCATTAACATTCAGGGTAACTATTGAGAGATATGAATTTAGTGCCATTGTATTGCCTGTAAGGTGACTGTTACTGTATATGGTCTCTGTTCCTTTCTGATCTACCACTTGTAGGCTCTCTCTTTGCTTAGAGGACCCCTTTCAATATTTCCTGTAGAGCTGGTTTGGTATTTGCAAATTCTTTCAGTTTTTGTTTGTCCTGGAAGCTTTTAATCTCTCCTTTTATTTTCAATGATAGCCTAGCTGGATATAGTATTCTTGGCTGCATGTTTTTCTCATTTAGTGCTCTGAAAATATCATGCCAGCTCTTTCTGGCCTGCCAGGTCTCTGTGGATAAGTCAGCTGCCAATCTAATATTTTTACCATGGTATGTTACAGACTTCTTTTCCCGGGCTGCTTTCAGGATTTTCTTTGTCACTGAGACTTGTAAATTTTACTATTAGGTGACGGGGTTTGGGCCTATTCTTATTGATTTTGAGGGGCATTCTCTGAACCTCCTGAATTTTGATGCTCGTTCCCTTTGCCATATTGGGGAAATTCTCCCCAATAATTCTCTCCAGTATACCTTCTGCTCCCCTCTCTCTTTCTTCTTCTTCTGGAATCCCAATTATTCTAATGTTGTTTCGTCTTATGGTGTCACTTATCTCTCGAATTCTCCCCTCGTGGTCCAGTAGCTGTTTGTCCCTCTTTTGCTCAGCTTCTGTATTCTCTGTCATTTGGTCTTCTATATCACTAATTCTTTCTTCTGCCTCATTTATCCTAGCAGTGAGAGCCTCCATTTTTGATTGCACCTCATTAATAGCTTTTTTTATTTCCACTTGGTTAGATTTTAGTTCTTTTATTTCTCCAGAAAGGGCTTTTATATCTCTCGAGATGGTTTCTCTAATATCTTCCATGCCTTTTTCGAGCCCGGCTAGAACCTTGAGAATTGTCACTCTGAACTCCAGATCTGACATATTACCAATGTCTGTATTGTTTAGGTCCCTAGCCTTCGGTACTGCCTCTTGTTCTTTTTTTTGTGTTGAATTTTTCCGTCTTGTCATTTTGTCCAGATAAGAGTATATGAAGGAGCAAGTAAAATACTAAAAGGGTGGCAACAACCCCAGGAAAATATGCTTTAACCAAATTAGAAGAGATCCCAAATCGTGAGGGGGGAGAAAGGGGATAAAAAGAGGTTCAAAAAAGAAGAAAGAAAAAAAAAAAAAGAAAAAGGAGAAAAAAAGAAAAAAAAAGAATTAAAAAAAGAAAACAAATAAGAAAAATATAAAAAAGAAAAATTTATATATTGGATAAAGTAGTTAAAAAATGTTAAAAAAGAAAAAGGTAAAAGTTAAAAAAAAAAATACCAGAAGGCGAGAAAAAAAACAAAAAATGAAAAAAAAAATCAAATTAATTGCAAGACTAAAAAAATCACAGGGAAAAAGCCACAAGTTCCGTGCTTTGCTTTCTCCTCCTCTGGAATTCTGCTGCTCTCCTTTGTATTGAAACTGCACTCCTTGGTAGGTGAACTTGGTCTTGGCTGGATTTCTTGTTGATCTTCTGGGGGAGGGGCCTGTTGTAGTGATTCTCAAGTGTCTTTGCCCCAGGCGGAATTACACCGCCCTTAACAGGGGCCGGGGTGAGTAATCCGCTCGGGTTTGCTTTCAGGAGCTTATGTTCCCTGAGCGCTTTCCGTAGAGTTCCGGAGGACGGGAATACAAATGGCGGCCTCCTGGTCTCCGGCCCGGAGGAGCCGAGAGTCCAGGGCCCCACTCCTCAGTGCGCCCTCAGAGAACAGCGCCCAGTTACTCCCGTCTGCCTGACCTCCGGCCGCACTCCGAGCTCACCGAGCCTGCGACCATTTCAAGGTAACACGGAGCTGTGAGCTTAACTGTCGGCTCTGTCTCTGTAGCCGGCTTTCCCCTTCCAATACCCGCAAGCTCTGCGACACTCAGACACCCCTGATCCTTCTGTGACTTTGTGGGACCTGAGGCCACGCTGACCCCACGTGGGTTTCGCCCCGGTTTAGCCTCTGGAGCGATGTCCCTCAGCAGAACAGACTTTTAAAAGTCCTGATTTTGTGCTCGTTGCTCCACCACTTGCCGGGAGCCGGCCCCTCCCCCCAGGGTCTATCTTCCCGTCGCTTTGGATTCACTTCTCCGCCGGTCCTACCTTTCAGAAAGTGGTTGTTTTTCTGTTTCCAGAATTGCTGTTCTTCTTCTCTTCGATCTGCCGATGGATTTTCAGGTGTTTGCGATCTTTAGATAAGCTATCTAGCTGATCTCCGGCTAGCTGAAGTAGTCTCAGCCTGCTACTTCTCTGCCATCTTGACTCCGCCCCCCCTACCTTGTGGTTTTTAATTGGTACCTGTGTCACGTATAAATTAATCTTTCATAGTAGGTATTTAGTATGTGTTAAATGAGTGAATCAGAAGTGAACAAATGAAAAAACAATCAAGTCCATCTTAGTTCTTTTCTCATTTGTATATGACAAATAAATTAGGGCTACTTGGTACCAAAACAATTTATAACACAAACGCTAATTCAGGTCCTCAAATCTTAAATAAATACTCTGGTAAATATCATATGATTCCTCCCCAGAAAATCATTTTACATAATCACAAAAATGAAAACCAATTTCATAAGACAGAAAACTCTAGGTCCTTTCTCTCTTACTTCCCTCTCTCTCCTACCCCCAGATAACATCTTGAAAAACACCTATAGGTATATTATCTGTAGGGCCACCTGGCTGGCTCCATCAGTAGAGCATGCAACTCTTAATCTCAGGGTCACATGGGATGTAGAGATTACTTCCTAAAAAAGATGTTAATTCACAGGAGGGATTTATTATATCAAATAAAAAACATAGTCATGTGAATTAGTGTGCCTTGGGCTTAAAAAAATCAATGAAGCATTTAAGTGATCAGAACAGTAGAGATGAAATTAAATCACTTTTCAATATTAATTTGATTATGCTTTGTTAGAATCTATGTAAATGAATGTTGCAAAGAGAATTATCATATAACTAGTGTGATAATATTTGCACTCTCAGCCTATAATAAGAAAGTGTAGGTAAGACTAATTAGTATAAGAGATGGAAATGCTTTAGTACAAGTGAAAAGAGATTGTTATATTTGGAAAGAAGGAAAAATGTTTCAAACATAGATACTTTAAAGTAATTGTTAACTTGAATTGGGGTTGAACTAGATATCATGCATCAGTTCGTCATAATTCCTATTAAAATCTTGATATTTATGCTGATAGTATCTGCCATACTTAAGAATTCAAGGAAATATTTTATTGAAACAATGCATTAAAATGGTAATAATCATTTCTGCTTTTGCTAGGTAAACTATAAAAACATGTGTGCTTTTTGTTGATATTTTTCAGAATAGTGCTTTGATAATGAGCAATACATACATATGATAATTACTCATTTCCCACACAGGTGAAATCTCTTGGAGATCATGAGTGGAATAGAACTCAGCAAATTGGAGTGCTAAGCAGCCACCCTTTTGAAAGTGACACAGAAATGTCTGATATTGATGATGATGACAGAGAAACTATTTTTAGTTCAATGGATCTTCTCTCCCCAAGTGGTCATTCTGATGCCCAGACGCTAGCCATGATGCTTCAGGAGCAGTTGGATGCCATCAACAAAGAAATCAGGTGAGTTCAATTATCACTGATGGTTTTAAAGGATTAGAAGAGCTTGATACTAAAAATGACATAATTAAATCAGAGTAGCAGGGATCCCTAGGAGCTTTTGAATTTTAAAGCACTTTTTACATTAAAATTTACTATTTAAAGGATATTTGTGGTAATAAGGTATATTCTTAAGGTACATTTAACAGCTGCCATAAAGGTACTAAATAGCATGCAATTAATATGCAGCCAGCTCCTTAAAAGTATTTGGACATCAGAGTGAAATTAACTAGAACTGAATTATTTCATACTAGATATGAAAAAATGCACTATCACCACACTGGATAATAAATGGTTTCCAAAGAGTAGATTACATTATAGAGTTGAAGTTGTACAAGTTATCAATTCAAACATTGAGAAATGTTGATCATTTCAATTTTTAACTTAATATATATGTTCTCAAATCCCAGTGATATTAATAGTCTTTACTTACCATTAACTTGACTAACCCCAGTGAAGAACCTAACTGTGTCAGGTGAATTTATAGTCTTTCAAACATCAGGAAACTATTCTTGTTTTTTTCTCAGTGGATGAACATTTCTTTACTATTTTGAACAATAGAGTTTTTTTGTTGGTTTTTTTTTTTTTTCATTTTTCTGGCTCTAGCTAAATCTGTTGGCTTCCTAATATGATTCACATCTATCCAGTTCTCTACTGTCATCAGCTTCTTGCACATTTCAATAGATTCTCATGTAGATGACAATAATACTTTCTGGTTTTCTCAGGGTACATGGGTTCCCATCTAATCCAAAGTAACATTGCAATCAGAGAAAACTTTTTTAAAACCCAGTGTGCTTAGGTAAAGGAACCCTTTTTCAAACCCTTCAGTTGTCCTTAAGATAAAGAACAAGATACTCCATATTATCTACAATGCCCCACCTTCCTCGACATTCTCACCTACTGCATGTTTCATTATACAAGACTTCCAGTTTTTTGAATATTCCTTGCTCTTTCCTTTATAGTTGCTATTCCTTTCTTCTGGAACATTCTCCTCATTCCATACCATTGTCCCATAACATTTAACCCTCTTTACTTTTACCATGAACATCTCTACCATCCTTCTTCTGTATTTTTGTTCATTTTACTGCCTTTCTTACCTTCATTAGATTGTAAATTATATAAGAACAAGAAATGTATCTTTTTTTGCCCACTGTTTTATATCTAGATCTTAGTACTTTTCTTGATAAATAGAAAGTGTTTCATAAATGTTTGATTAGCATAAATAGAAAAAATAATATAGAACATAAATTAAAACAAAATAACATTTATTGACACTATGGGACTAATGATTTAACACACTGAATAGATTTGAAATGAACTATGGTTCTGTGATATTTGTTTTCATTGAAAATACATACATATACCCTCAATGACAACCCAGGTCCCTCTAGGAACTCAACTTTGTTACCATAGGGTAGTAGAGCCCAGTTATAATCTTGGCCTAGACTAATTAAGTTGATACCCTTTTATATGTTTCCTTGCTGACCCTAATAATGTATTTAATATAATTGTTAATTTGTAAGAAATTAAGAGGTGCATTTAATTCAAGTATATACCAACATTCAGAAGAAATAGACATCTTGAGCAGCAGGGGAAGGTGGTAGAGTAGGAGGAATGTAAGCTTATCTCATCCCGTGGATAGAACTTGTTAACACTCACATAAGTGAAAGTAACCCAGAAAATGATCTGAAGACTGACAAACGAACTCTACAACTAAAGATAGAGAATATATCTGTAAAAATTAGTCAAGGGATTCACAAAATAAAAGGATATAAAATGTGACACCATATGCCTAATATGTGATGTGGAGAGGATTAAAGAATGGGTTCAAACTTAAGCAACCATCAACGTAATATAGACTGCTAATGGTAACCACAAATCAAAAACCTGTCATGGATAGGCAAAGAACAAAAAGAAAGAAATCCAAGTATATGACTGAAGAAAGCCAACAAATCATGAAAGAGAGGAGAGAAGAAAGAATTGGAGAAAAACTATAAAAACAACTGTAAAACAAGTAACAAAATGGCAATAAATACATATCTGTCAATAATTATTTTGGATGTACAAACTAAATGCTCCAATCAAAATACATAGGGTGACAGATTGGATTTAAAGAAAAAAAAGGAGTGATCTATATGCTGCTGACAAGAGATATATTTCAGACCTAAAAATGCTGGCAGGTTGAAAGTGAAAAGATGGAAGAACATTTGTCATGCAAATGGATGTCAAAAGATACTGGGGTAGCAATACTTATACTAGAAAAATTGACTTAAAACCAAGACTGCAACAAATGACAAAGAAAGACACTATATAATAAATAAAGGGGACAATCCAACAAGAAGATAGAACAGTTATAAATATGCACCCAACATTGGAGCTTCCAAATACATGTTAATAACAAACATAAAGGAACTAACTGATAGTAATACAATCATAGTAGAAGACTTTAACTTACATCAATGGATGGATCATCCAAACAGAAAATCAAGAAGAAAACAGTGGCTTTGAATGACACACTGGATCAGATGGACTTAACAGATATATTTGGAACATTCCATCTTAAAAGAGCAGAATACACATTCTTTTCAAGTGCACATGGAACATTCTCCAGAATAGATCACATACTAGACCACAAAACAAGTCAACAAATTAAAAAAGACTGAAGTCATACCATGCATCTTTTCTGACCACAATACTGTACAACCAGAAGTCAACCACAAGAAAAATCTGGAGAGAGCACAAATAGTGACAGTTAAATAACATGCTACTAAATTAAAAATGAGTTATGCCTCCATCAGAAAGGATGAATACCCAACTTTTGTATCAGCATGGATGGGACTGGAAGAGATTATCCTGAGTGAACTAAGTCAAGCAGAGAGAGTCAAGTATCATATGGTTTCACTTACTTGTGGAGCATAACGAATAACACAGAGGACATTGGGTGAAGGAAAGGGGAAGTGAGTTGGGGGAAATCGGAGGGGGAGATGAACCGTGAAAGACTGTGGACTTTGAAAAACAAACTGAGGGTTTTGGAGGGGAGGTTGGTGGGAGGTTGGGAGAACCTGGTGGTGGGTATTAAGGAGGTCATGTATTGCATGGAGCACTGGGTGTGATGCGTAAACAATGAATCTTTGAACACTGAAAAAATAAAATTAAATTTAAAAAAAGAAAAAAATATAAATAAATAATAAAAAATAGAGAAAAATGGTATCACCAAAAAAGAAGAAGAAGAAGGAGGAGGAGGAGGAGAAGAATCAATGGGGAAATCAAAGAAGAAATAAAAAATTAAATGGAAACAAATCAAAATGAAAAATGCAGTGGTCCAAAGTCTTTGGGATACAGCAAAAATGGTTCTAAGAGGAAAGTTTATAGCAATGCAAGATAGAAGCAAGAAAAATCTCAAATAAACAATCTAACTTTACACCTAAAGGAGCTAGAAAAATAACAATCAAAATACAAAACCAGCAGAAGGAAGGAAATAATAAAGGTTAGAGCAGAAATAAATGATAAGAAACTAAAAATAAATGAACAAACAAAAACCAGTAGAAGAGATAAATGCAACTCAGAGTTGATTCTTTTCAAAGGTCAATAAAATTGATAAACATCCAGCTGGGCTCATAAAATAAAGACCCAAATAAAATCACAGATGAAAGAGAAAAAATAATAAGCAACACCACAGAAATACAATTTTAAGGGCGCCTGGGTGGCTAAGTGGGTTAAGCCGCTGCCTTAAGCTCAGGTCATGATCTCAGAGTTCTGGATCGAGTCCCACATCGGGCTCTATGCTCAGCAGGGAGTCTGCTTCCCCCTCCCCCTCTCCTGCCTCTCTGTCTACTTGTGATCTCTCTTTGTCAAATAATTAAATCTTTAAAAAAAATACAATTTTAAGAGAATATTGTGAAAAATTATATGCCAACAAATTGGACAAACTTGAAGAAGTGGATAAATTCCCAGAAATGTATAACCTAAAACTGAAGCAGTAAGAAATAGAAAATTTGAACAGACCAGTTATCAGCAATGAAATTGAATCAATAATCAAAAACTCCCAACAAACAAAAGATCAGGACCAGATGACTTCACAGGCAAATTCTACCAAACATTTGAAAAAGAGGTAATATCAATTCTTCTCAAACCATTCCAAAAAATACAAACTAAACTTCCAAATCCATTCTATGAGGCCAGTATCACCCTGATTCCAAAACCAGATAAATACATTACCCCCCCCCCCAAAAAAAAGAGCACTGTAGGCCAATATCTCTGATGAACATAGATGCAAAAATTCTCAACAAAATATTAACAAACCAAATCCAACAATACATTAAAAATTATGATCATGAGGGATTTAGCCCCAGAATGCAAGGGTAATCAAATATTCACAAATCAATGTGATAAGGCACATCAATAAGAAAAGGGTTAAAAAAACACGTGATCATTTCAACAGATGAAGAGAAAGCATTTGGCAAAGTACAATACCCATTCATGATAAAAACCCTCAACAAAGTAGATTTAGAGAGAAAATATCTCAACATAATAATTAAGGCTTTACATGAAAAACCCATAGTAAGTATCATACTCAGTGATGGAAAACAGTTTTTTTCTTAAGGTCAGGAACAAAACAAGAATGTCCATTCTCACCACTGTTATTCAACATACTACTAGAAGTCTAGCCATAGCAATTAGACAACAAAAAGAAGGAAAAAATGTCCAAATTGGTAAGGAAGAACTAAAACTTCTACTAATTACAGATGACATGATATTGTTTATAGATAATCCTAAAGACTCCACCAAAAAACTACTAGAACTGATAAATGAACTCATTAAGGTGGCAGGGTACAAAATCAATGTATGGAAATCTGTTGCATTCCTATACACTAAAAATGAAGCAGTAGAAAGAGAAATGAAGAAAATAATCCCATTTACAATTGCACTTTTAAAAAATAATAGAATATGTAGGGATAACTTAACTAAGGAATTGGAAGACCTCTACTCCAAAAACTATTAAACACTGATGAGAGAAATTAAAAACAACACAAAGAAATGCAAAGATATTCCATGTTCATGGATTAGAGCAAATACTGTTAAAATGTCTGTACTACCCAAAGTAATCTACAAATTTAAAGTGATCCCTATCAAAATAACAACAATATTTTTCACAAACTAGAACAAACAATCCTAAAATTTATGTGGAACCACAATAGATCCTGAGTAGCCAAAGCAATCTTGAAAAAGAAAATCAAAACTGGATGTATCACAACTCCAAACTTCAAGTTATATTACAAAGCTTTAGTAATCAAAACAGTATGGTACTGGCATAAAAACAGACACATTGATCAGTAGAACAGACCAGAAATCACAGAAATAAACTCAAAAGTATATGGTCAGTTAATCTTTTACAGAGGAAGAAAGAATACGCAATGGGGAAAAGACCAGTATCTTCAACAAATAGTGTTGAGAAAACTGGACAGCCATGTACAACTGGAACCAGTTTCATTTTTTCTTCCACCATACACAAAAATAAATTCAGGGGCACCTGAGTGGCTCAGTGGGTTAAAGCCTCTGTCTTCAGCTCAGGTTCTGATCTCAGGGTCCTGGGATTGAGCCCTACATTAGGATCTCTGCTCAGCAGGGAGCCTGCTTCCCCATCTCTCTCTTTGCCTACTTGTGATCTCTCTCTGTCAAATAAATAAATAAAATCTTTTTAAAAAATAAATTCAAAATGGATTAAAGATCTAAATGTGAGATCTGAAACCCTAAAAATGCTAAAGGAGAGCATAGGCAGTAATTTCTGACATCAGCCATAGCAACATTTTCTAGATATGTCTCCTGAGGCAAGGGAAGCAAAGCCAAAAATGAACTATTGGGACTACATCAAAATAAAAAGCTTTTGCACAGTGAAGGAGACAATGAACAAAGCTAAAAGGCAACCTACAGAATGGGAGAAGATATTTGTAAATGACATATCTGATAAAGGGTTATATCCAAAATATATTTTAAAAATCGTATAACTCAACACCCCAAAAATAAATAAGACAATTAAAAATGGGTAGAAATGAAAAGAAATTTTTTCCAAAGTGACACAGATAGTCAGCAGACACATGAAAAGATGTTTAACATCACTAATTGTCAGGGAAATGCAAATAAAAAGTACAATGAGATATTACCTCATACCTGTCAGAATAGCTAAAACCAAAAACATAAGAAACAGCAAGTGTTGCTGGTGGAGATGTGGAGAAAGGAGAATCCTCTTAAATTGTTGATGGATGATGCAAACTGTTACAACCACTCCAGAAAACAGTGTAGAGATTCCTCAAAAAGTTAAAAAGAGAGCTATCTGAGATGTCTGTGTAGCTCAGTCAACCAGTTAAGTGGCTGCCTTCGGCTCTGGTCATGATCCCAGCATCCTGGGATCGAGTCCCACTTGGGGCTCCTTGCTCATCATGGAGCCTGCTTCTTCCTCTGCCTGCTGCTGCCTCTGCTTGTGTGTGCGCGCTCTCTCTCTCTCTCTCACACGCATACAAATAAAATCTTCAAAAAAAAAAAAAAAAAAAGACCACAACTACCCTAAGAGCCAGTAATCACACTACTAGGTATTTCCTCAAAAAATACCAAAACACTCATTCAAAGGGATACGTGCAACCCTATGTTTATTGCATAAGGTTATTTACAGTAACCAGACTATAGAATCAGACTAAGAGTCCATTGATAGATAAACAGTAAAGAAGTGGTTAGACATACAATGGAGAAGTATTCAGCCCTAAAATAGAATGAAATCTTGGGGCACCTGAGTGACTAAGTTGGCTAAATATCTGACTCTTGATTTTTGGCTCAGTCATGATCTCAGGGTCATGAGATTGAGCCCTGCCTCAGTCTCTACATGGAGCCTGCTTAAGATTCTCTTGCTGGAGGAGAGGTGCGTGGGGGAATGGAGTAACTGGGTGATGGGCATTAAGGAGGGCACTTGACCTAATGAGCACTGGGTGTTAAATGCAACTACTGAATCACTAAATTATACGTCTGAAACTAATAATACAGTGTATGTTAATTAAATCGAATTTAAATTAAAAAATTTTACCAAAAAAATTCACATGTTGCAGGTGTACAACATAACCAAAAAAATCCACCTCTCCCTCTGCCCCTCACCTCCCCTCACTCATGGGTGTGCATCTGTGTGCGCTCTCTTTCTCTCTCAAAAAACAAAACAAAACAGAACGAACTGAAATCTTGCCATTTGCAACAACATGGATGGAGCTAGAGAGTATAATGCTAAGTGAAGTAATTCACAGAAAGCCAAATACCATACGATTTCACCAATATGTGGAATTTAAGAAACAAAACAAACGAGCAAAGGGGAAAAAGGGAGGCAAACCAAGAAACAGACTCTTAACTGTGGGGAACAAACTGACGGTCACCAGAGGGGAGAGGGTGGGAGAATGGGTGAAACAGGTGACGGGGATTAAGGAGTTCCTGTACCCTGATGAGCACTGAGTGTATATGGAAGTGTTGAATCACTCTATTGTACACATGAAACTGATACAACACTATGTTAACTATACTGAAATTAAAATTTAAAAACTTGTTATAAAAAAGAAATAAGCATCTTCATAAAAACAGTGGCAGCATCTTCGTAAAAAGTGCTAACGCTAGAATTTATTTCTGGTTAAGATGTTTCTTCTTCCACAAACTATTGTTAACCATTAAAAAAAAAATTCCTCTTTTCTGGTTCCCTTAGTTTACTAATTCTCCCTTAAAGGAAGGGATTAAATTACTTCATTTGCCACTGCCTCATTTGTTATTTAATCTGTGCATCTGTAGTTAGCTACTATTTTGAGAGCCTTACTTTTGTGGTCTTATGTATTATTCCATCCTTCTTATTGATTTATGTGGGACTCTCTCCCCAACGCATTAGGACGTTTCAAAAGGAATCTTTTCTCTTCCTTCCTCCCTTCCTCCCTCCCTTTCTCTCTCTCTCTCTTTCTTTCTTTCTTTCTTTCTTTCTTTCTTCTTTCTCTGCATTAGGATTCTAAAGATCAGTGGATTATCATTTTCCTAAATAAACTGAACATATCGGTAGCATTTGATTTCCTGTTCAATTAAACTTCAGTCTACCTATTACTCGGTTTATTTCTCTAGGTTTGACTTTCCTTTACAATTAATACAATGTCTAGTGTTCATAACTACAGTTTATTTGTAGAAAAAAACAATTTTTCTAAAGGAGTCATTTCCCACTAAGCATTTTAAAGTACAAAATTTCTTTTTGTTGTTGTTTTTCTAAGAGGAGACATTTTTTTCCATTGGAATGTGTTTAAAGCGTTAATAATGTTGTGTTCTATTTCTTGACTAAGCCTTTCTTTGGGGTTCTGATCTTTGGGTGAACTTAAAGTGTACCCATGAAAATAAAGTTCAAAGTAAGAGAATTCTTATTCTTTTTAAAAAATATTTTCTTCATTTATTTGAGAAAGAGAGAGAGAGCACACAAGAAGAGAGCAGGAGTAAGGGGAGGAAGGGCAGAAGGAGAGGGACAAGCAGACTCCCCACTGAGCAGGAAGCCGGTCATGGGGCTGGATCCCAGGACCCTGGGATCATGCCCTGAGCTGAAGGCAGACGCTTAACTGACTGAACCACCCAGGCACCACAGAATTCATATTCTTTGTGGAACTGAAAAATTATAACTAAGTAAACGTGTCTCAGTCTTTGTTTACTTAAATTTTGGAAGCAGTTTTAAGTTCACGCAAAGTTGAAGGTTCACACAAAGTATAGAGAGTTCCCGAATATCCCCTGGCCTCCCACATGCGTGGCCTCCCCCATCATTAACACCCTTCACCACAGCAGCATATTAAAGTTGATGCACCTATACTGAAACATACTAATCACCCAAATTCCATTGTTTACATTATAATTTACTTTTGATGTTGTGCATTCTGGGTTTGGAAAATGTCTGACAAGTATCCATCATTATGGTATCATACAGAGCATTTTTCACTGCCATTAAAATCCTCCCTGCTCTGCCTATTCAATCCTTTCCCCCTGTTGACCTCTGACAACCATTGCTCTTTTCCTGTCCCTATAGTTTTGCCTTTTCCTAGAGTGTCATATGGTTGGAATCACACAATACGTAGCCTGTTTAGATTGGCTTCTTTTGCTTAGTTATATGCACTTAATGATCTTCCATCTCTTTTCAATGCTTGGTAGTTCATTTCTTTTTAGCCCTGAGTACTATTCCATTGTCCGGATATACCACAGATTATCCCTTTACCAACTAAAAGAGATCTTGGTTGCTTTTAAGGTTTGTCAATTATGTATAAAGTTGCTATAAACATCTGTATGCAGGTTTTTGTGTAGACTTAAGTTTTCAACTCCTTTAGGTAAATACCAAGGAACACAATTACCGAATGATATGGTAAGAGTATGTTTAGTTTTGGGAAAAAAAAATAATAACTGGTTTCCAAAGTAAATATGTGAAAAAAATCTTTGCAGTTATCATAACCTTGGATTTAAGGACTATGTATCAGATCCCAATAAGCCATTTGTAGTTAATAAGAAAATATCTGGGGAGAGGTTGTTGATCACCGTTTTAAAATCAACTGCTGCTACACAGTTTCATTGTAACAATATACAAAATATATATAGATTCAACTTAAATAGGATATTTATGTAACCCAGCTAAATAAAGCTCTTTGTTCTTTGCATGTCTCTAATAGCTAATTTGTACATATTCTTGAAGCTTCTCCTTAAAGAAAAAACGGGTAATAGTGCTTTGTCTTCTCAAAAACATTTATAGCAACAGTTGAAACAATTTCTTTTATTCTGTATGTACATATCTATCTACCAGTGGTTAGATCATCTCCATATTATTACATTGCCTGGTGCTTTTTTGAAGTTGACTTGGCTAAGTAAGTATTCTTAAAAAAATGTCTCGGGGTTTTATTTGACCAAATGATAATTCTGAATGACCATTCGTTGAAGATTCCATCAGTTATACTTTTTCATCAGGTGGGAGGTCAAGTTCAGTATCTTTGTTAGGATCTGAGTTCCTAAAAGTCTCATTTATTGGCACCTCAGTCCAAATGTAAGATTAGGATGAGTGGCAGGAAAAAAAAAAAAAAAAGGATTAGTAGCAGAAATTATCTAGGCAAGCAAGGTTTTAAAAGGTTTAGCAGCTGGAAAAAAAAGTTTTAGCAGGTGGTAGTATAGAAAGAGGGTTAGACTGAAAGAGGGGAGGAGTTATATATCACTTGAAAAGAAGGATTTTCTGAATTTCAGCCAGAAAGCCTCTAGAATTTATTGAAAGTTATATCTTTGCCTTAGAGAAAAGAAAACGTTAGATTTGGTATAAAATATTCACAGAGCTCTTTATTTATTTATTCATTTATTTACATGAATTCCACCTACCATCTTAGCACCGTATCATGGATCCAAATTAAACTGTATCTTCCAGGCTAATTCAGGAAGAAAAAGAATCTACGGAGTTACGTGCTGAAGAAATTGAGAACCGAGTGGCTAGTGTGAGCCTGGAAGGCCTGAATTTAGCAAGAGTCCACCCAGGAACCTCCATCACTGCCTCGGTTACAGCTTCTTCGCTGGCCAGTTCATCTCCCCCGAGTGGACACTCAACGCCAAAGCTCACCCCCCGGAGTCCTGCCCGGGAAATGGATCGGATGGGAGTCATGACACTGGTATGATGATATGCACGAGAACACCTGCCCCCATTAAGATGAATGGTGCATGAGCTGATACTTACTGGGTGTTTATTCTAAGGACCTTCTGTGTTTTTTGTTGTTTTTCTTTTCTTTTTTTTTTTTTCACAACATCCCTATGTGGTAGTTGCAACTATTTATCCCATTATGAGACAAACAAATGTAGCCTACAAAGGTGTAATTTTCTAAGGTCACATAATAAGTAAATAGAAAAGCAGTAGTCTAAATATCCCAGCAGCTATGTGAATGACTTAAACCATTAGTAAATTTTCATGGGATCTTGATCAAGTAAATTGGGACTGGGTATTTTATTTTTAAGGCAATAAATGACAAAAAAACACCCTCATTATTATAATTGCTTCAATAGAACAACATAGAATGTTAACATTTTAGAATATAGGTAATATAATTTTAATAAGAAGAGCCATCGGAAAAAAATAGGGACAATTTCCCAATATTTTTTAGAATTTCATGTCAACATTTTTACCCTTTTTTACTCTTTCTTTATTTCATTTTTTTTTTTAACATTTGGGATTAATAGTTGGAAACCTAAATTAAGAGGTACACTGAACATAATTGAGAGGAAAATCAAAGTGCCCTTTGCTAAAAGTAATACAGAGAAGAGTATGGAAGGAATGACAGGAATGACTACTGAATGCTATGATGGTTAGTCACTTAGTTCTCATGATAATGTCTGCAAGACTGAGGGTATCACCTCAAGAGAGAGCAGAGGTAACTGGGGTTTGAGAGCATGAGTAAATTGCTTATGCTCACCACAGTAAGTGGAGCTGGATTTTTCTTCAGATTTCCCGACACAAAAGCTTATGCTCTTCTGTCCGTGTGTGTGTGTGTGTGTGTGTGTGTGTGTGTGATAACCTGGGAATATGTTTAAATGACAATAATGAAGATTTAAATATTCCAAAACATTTTTGGAGGTAAAATTCTGTTTTTGTAATGAATAGTAAAACTTGGCTGCTAAAACAATAAAATTCTAATTAAAGATGAGTTTGGAGATAGAAATTAATTTAAAACAAATAGGTGAAATAAGTTTTATACAGTATAAAACTAGCACAAATATAACAAATAGAGGAGAAATTAATGATGCTATGGAAGAATATGAGGTGTATACAGTGTTTCTAAATACAGTCAGAAGGCTGTGAAGCTACTATACATGGTGTCACGATGTCTATATCTGTGTGTGTATGTAAGTATATGAAATATCTGAAAAACATTTTAATTCATTTTCTAAATGATATCTTTACATAAATATGTTGCAGTGATATGTACTGTAGCTAATAAATTGTAAAAATTATTTCCATTGGAATTGATTTATATTAATGCACATATATGCACATATTTATTATAAAGAAGTCATATCTCTCTCTATATAGAAATTGCTGTCACCTCTGAGGAGAAAGTACCTTACAAGTTTTTTATATTTTATTTTTACAAATTTGTTATGTATGTAAGTTAAATATCTTTTTCTTTAATGTTACAGTTAAGAATTGAAACAAAAAAACTATTCTTATGGTATGACAGCGTTTTTCACGTTCATACTCTTTATGATTATGGACTTCCATATGATAAAGGTCAACATAAAAGAAAAATGGCAAAATTTAAAAAAAAAAAAAAGGAAATTTTTACTTTCTTAAGCTACTGAGTCCTCTAGTCTGTGCTCATTTCCAGACTTGATATTAAAAGATATTTTTTAAGTAGGAGCACCTGGGTGGCTTAGGTAAGTGGCTGCCTTTGGGTCAGATCTTGAGCTCAGGTCTTGTCCTGGGATCTAGACCCTCGCCAGGCTCTCTCTTCAGCAGGGAATCTGCTTCTCCCTCTGCTGTTCCCCATCACCACCAGCCCCCTGGCCCTGGCTCATGCTCGTGCTCTCACTCTCAAATAAATAATTAAATAAAATCTTAAAAAAGTAATTTAAAAATAGACATTATAAAAAATATCCAATCGGGGCAAAGGACAGCTAATCAGAACTGACCCCACCTCGACACAGCACAAAGTTTTAGTCAATGTACTGAGATATACCCAGTATATGCAGCTACGCTGTGATCTGCTTATTTTCGAAATCTAGGAACCATCAATCTGATTTTATTAACTAAACAGGATATTGTCTCTGGCTTAGTTTCTGTTTATATTTGCTACATATATTGATGACTGTTTATTATCAAAGTTATAGTAAGAGTGCTATGCCCACAGAGCATAATTTAATCAGTATTCAAGGCAAGGAAGCTTCCGTTATTTCTGTTCTGCTATTCTTTTTTATATTTTTGCAATATAGTGTTTTGCTCTTTTAAGTAGTTCCATAAACATTAGCATCATAATCTTTGATAGTGTTATTATTTTATACTAATAAAATGTGTATAAACACATTTAGACATAATGTTTGTGTCTATATGAAAAAGATGCCAGTTTTCATGCATTTTCTTGAGCAGTTAGTCATAAATAAATCAATGGTAAATGAACATTATTACACTATAATTACCATACTTAAAAATCTTTGAAGCTTTTCTTGAGGGTAAAAATGTAATTAAAATTTTCCGTATCTGACTCAGAAAAAAGAAATGAAACCTGGGAAGTCCTTATCTCCTAATAGCACTTTGTCATTAAATTCATCACTGTTACAGTGAAAGACAAGTAGATTTTCTTTTACCTGTAGAAAATATTGGGGGAGGAGAAATAATCTTGTTGGATATAATCCATGTTTGAATAGTCAGAGGAAAATGAAAAATTTTAGGGACAGAAAAACAGAGATGGAAAAGATTATTATATTCATTTGTATTGTATATGTTTATATGTTTTATAAACATTATTTGTCCTCATTATAAAATGTGCTTTTATTTACTTTTACCTCACCACAAGTCTATAAGCATAAAGAACATTCTACCAAAATCTAGTTAGAATATTGAAAGAAAAATATATAAATGTAAATGTAACTAAAATGGAATAAAATTATTTTACTCACACAAGAAAAATTAATGAAGATATTAAGGGAATATAGGTTCATTGGAAATTAGAAAGAATTCACTTTTCAAAAAGTTCTTTAAAAGCACATCAACAAGAAAACAGCAGTCATAGAAACATGTTACACTGAGGTTAGAGCTTTTGGCATTTATTTGGGAATGAGAGATTTGTTGGGATGCCAGGAAGTTTGAGATACCTCAGGAATAGCATCCCAGCCCGAGGGAGGACCAAAGCTCTGCATAGATAGGGCAAAAAGGAATATTTATAAGCTCCATATATGTGCACTGATTCTTCACTTATCTATTATCTTCTTCATTCCCATTTATGTTTTCTTGGGAGGGTATAGTACCATATTTATTTCTGGCTAGATCACTCCATATGTTCTTCCCATTCCCTAGGATTCCATGTCTCAGATCTCATACACGTATGTTTGACCCCATCCTGTGGACATGCTGTCCACCCATTCCATCTAAGAAGTTTCCTCTCTGAAGTCCCTCTCAGGGGAAGTCTTTCTGTAATGGTTTAAGACATTTATTTAGAAAACAATGGAATGAAAAAACAAGACAGTCAAGTTATAGAATACTATTTAAACATGTAACCTGATCAAATAGTACTCACTAATTAGTTCTGTTTTATGTTGCTTTTATTACTGCCAATCACAGCCAAGTGATCTAAGGAAACATCGGAGAAAGGTACTGTAAATATCTTTTATATGATTGCTAGCTGAATGTTGCTTTTCTATGAAAGCTTTAAAATTATATTCCCATTAGTTGAACCATTTTATAAACATAAAAAGAAATACTGAGTTTAAGTGTGATCCAATTGTGTAAATATGATTATAAGAGCAAATGCCTCAAAATAAAATTGTTTATGCTGTATAGGGTAATGAATAGATTATGTGGTCTAAATATACTAGAATTAGATTGTTTATTGTCAGTGCTAGAACAATGTGCTTAGTTTTAATTGTAGATTTTACTATTATTCAGACCAACAGATCAGGAGACCACAGCCAATGAAAAGATAGCTTGTTACTCCTACTTCCCAAGAGGAGGGGGGCATGCCATGGAATGCAAAGGCAAAGGGAAGTACCCGAGTAGGTTTTCCTGAAGCAGAAAGAGCTAGGAGAAAGGATGAGTAGGAGCTTTACTGTGGTTTCTGTTGGAATGGCAAGACAAGGTAAGCAGGCTTAGGATTGGGTAGTTTTAATCGTGTCAGTGGGCTCTAGGTATTGGGCCATCTCTAGTTACGGATTCCCATCCTGGGATAATTAAGGCAGAGGAATATTGCCTCCCGAAGTGTAAGAACCAGATAGAGAGTATGATTTGGCATACAGGGCTAGATTGATTGATGTGCACATGAAAGGCGTACTCCAGGGGCGTAGTTTGCTATCTCTAGGAATTAGCTAGTCCTGGGAGGAACATTCTGCCCTGGGTCAGCATGATACCAGATGCCAGAGCATCAAGAATACAAAACTTACAAAAATAATCATTAATCTGTTGCCTTCCTATTTGGTGTGACATAAAAAGAATAAATATTGGAAATGAGAAACAAAATTGACTCCAGTTCTGATTCTCAAAATGACATCTTGTTAGATAATTGAGAACAACAGAGCTTGGACACATGGGATATTAGATGGGAAAGATTTCAAAGATTCAACCTATTATCCAGTGTATAAATTTATTTTTCAGCATCATCAAGATGTGATAGACTATGTCCAAACACTTCAGAAACCAACAATTTTTTTCTTTTGTCTTTTTTAATTTAAATAAATTTATATTATATTTGTGTGGCTTAGATTGATGGAATTTTTTTTTCTTGAGTTATTATCTATATTCATATAGTATCTTCTCCTTGATACTGTCAGTTGGTTCTCAACTGTCAGATTTATCATGCATAAAGTTCTTTGTCTTTGACTTCCTCAACCACTTAAAAGGGTCACACTGGAAATACAGAAAGAAATCTGAGTAGACGATGGTTGTAAAAGAAGTTCAGTGGATATAAGAAAAAAAAGTCACAAAGGAAGGTCCTGTACAGAGATGCAGGCTCAGGGAATTCAGGGGGTGAATAAATGGTTGGTGAGAAAGGTAGGTGGTCTTGGTCATCGAAAGACCACAAACTAAAAATTGTTATGTATCAGGATAAGGAGTTATAGGTGTGATTCTGTTTGTACTTCAAAAGAACCTGCTAAGATAATTATTATCATATCCATTTTATTGATGAGGAAATTGAATCTTAGAGAAGGTAAGTAATTAGCCCGTGTCACTCAACAAATAAGAGAATCCAGAATTCAAATCCGTCTCTGATTCTAAATCATTTCTCCTCTATTTTATTTATATAGTGTAAGCTCTAAGCATTATTCAGGCAAATAGTTTGTGTATGGTATTTTTAAAAGCTGGTATTTGGAAAGTTGGCATAGTTTGACTGGCAATGTGGACAGAGTAAGTCATTTTAGGAGGTGTTTCAGAGGGAAATTCTGGAAGCAGAAAGGTTAGGCTTAGCAGAAATAATCACAGAAAACAGTTACAGCTAGACCATGGGACTATGAAGACATAAACACATATTAGGAAGAGTTTAGAAATGTACTTTCTGATTTTAGATGAGAAGTGAGTTTAGAAAGAGTTTTCCAGAGTATTAACATCATCCTGAAAGTAGTTCTTGGAAAAGATGCTTCTGGTGGCAGTGTACTTGTTGAAATGGAGAGAGGAAATCCTATAAAGATACCTACATAAACTGTTAAAAGTAGTCTAAGCTTGGGGGCACCTGGTGGCTCAGTGGGTTAAAGCTTCTGCCTTCAGCTCAGGTCATGATTCATGGTCATAGGATCAAGCCCCACATCAGGCTCTCTGCTCAGCGGGGAGCCTGCTTCCTCCTCTTTCTCTCTGCCTGCCTCTCTGCCTACTTGTGATCTCTGTCAAATGAAAAAATAAAATCTTTAAAAAAAAAAAAAAAAGTAGTCTAAGCTTGGATGACAAAAGCCCAGTCAAACAATTTCATTAAGTTTCTCCAATGCATGAGGTCTTTATTGTGTATCATACATAAATACATTTATGCATAATAGCTTAACATAGAAACAAAGTAAGACATTATGTTGACATAAGATAATAAACAGCTTTAACATTTTTGCTGTAGCCATATTGTTAACATTTTGTCATCATAACTTCCAGAACTGTATCTTCTAACTATGCTTTCCATCATCATTCTATGTGTATATATTTTATGAATTTCAATGCACAGCAATGCCATGAAAATTATGCAGGATTATTGTAAAATAATCCTTTACAATCAACTCAGTTGTTGAGAAGTCTTACTGTAATGCACTTTTACGTGTCTATCTCTGACAACATTTGGCTTGGTATCCTGAATTGTTCTGGATTCTGAACTAAATTATTTAAAGAAATCCCTTCCACCCCATCTTATGGTTTTTATATGCCTTTGTCCATATTCTCATGAGAAGTAGTGAAATGAAATAATAATACAATTTATCTAGTAAAGTTGTATTTTTACCACCTTCTCTTCTCACTTCAAAAATCTATGAAAAGATATCCATGTCATGATAACTGACAATGCATGCTTTTTTTTTTTTTTTAGTGAATTAGCTCAAATATGTGTTCAGTAACTTTTTATAAAGCATTTACATTCCTGATATATTGAAATGGATTCCAGGATAGCTTTTTTATAGTCCCTGGGTATTGATCTATGATGTTTATTTACTCTGAAATATAATGTTGTGGAATGTGTCCATTTGTTTTTGAACTGGAACATCTTCACCTTTAAACAGTTATGACACTCACACTCTTCAATAATGTGAATTTATATGTGTAAGACCTATATGCCCCAAGTCTTTTTTGTTTTGTTTTTGTATTAGAATCAATTAGCCTTGCTTAATGATTTTTTCCATTTCCATCAATTTCAGTTGAAATCTAGAAAGAGTTCATCTCAATGTATTGTTTCCGCTTCTAGATTGCAGTGGTGGAAGAAGATGGTCGGGAGGATAAGGCAACAATTAAATGTGAAACTTCTCCTCCCCCTACCCCTAGAGCCATCAGGATGACTCACACCCTTCCTTCCTCCTACCACAATGATGCCCGAAGGTATGGTTCTCCCAGCACCCAGAACTTGGCATGCTCTCCTTCTGAAAACATTCCTCTTTCTTTCAGTGTTGTCAAATTAACTGCTTAAACATTTATGTGAGAAATTTGATTTGAGATTTAACTCTTCATTGGGTATTGCTCTGCTCCCTGTCTCCAACATCACTTGTGGAAAAAAAAAAGAAATTCCATTCTGAGATCAAATTTTTAGTTTTAAAATTAACTGTATATTTGTGGTCTTATTACCAGCCAATGTGAATGAGACAGACTCTTTCTTCTATTTTTAGTATATATTTCCTATTAAAATAAAGTCAAGCTAATGGAAGGACTTACTAAGAGGAATAACAAAAAAAATTAAGGGATTCTAGGAAAGGGTTATAAATTTGGCTTAGGTGTAAGAGTAATTATGGTCTGAAGTCATAACTGCACTTAATTTACTTTTAGCAGACAAGTGTGTACACCGCCCTCCAGGAGCTGGTGCTGCGGGCTAGAACAGCTACTCAGGCAGAAAGTTCTTAGGAAAAAAAGTATCCATGCCAAAGTATTAGAAGAGAGGATAAGGGAAAAATACCCATTTTTCGTAGTAACTTATCCTATGGTCCTTTCTGTCTGCCTACAAAATTGCAAGCAGGTCTCCATAATAATTAATGGCATAAATAAATCTAAGTATGCAATTCACATCTTAAATATATGGCCTTTTACAGTCTTATAAATTGCAGCATCTCTAGACACATAATTGATATAACTGAACATAATGACTTAGTATTAAAACCTACGTAAGAATCGGTCTTCTAAATCATATGTGTTTTACAAGAAATATATTTGGGGTGAAAACAGAGCTTTCTGTGCTCACAGGCATCTTTTTTCCTTCTGTTTTATTTATTTTTAATTTCTAATGTGGAAAAAAAAATAGTTACTCCAGTTTCAAAATATATGCTTTCACCCTCCAAGAAAAGTGTGAAATTACATTTTAACATGTGAAAGCTATTGGTTCGGAGTTTAGAGAATGTGAACTCATTAATTAGGATGAGTAAGTAAGGTAATTCATCATGGTGTTGTCACATTAACAGTGGTAGAATAGATAGCAATATATGTTGAACCTCTCCTATTAATACGGCATCAGTGACAGTGCCCAGGAATGGAACCTGGAGCAACTGCTTAGAATTCATTTCAGTTTATCATGTACCTAAAAGAATACCTGAGAACTGTAAGGAAAAACATAAAGTGATCACTAGAGCATATGATTGATTATTTGCTTCTAAATCCTACCTCGATGATTTAAAATGAAAAGAATTAGATTCTAAAACTGGGAGAGGGAAAGATGGCTAGACAAAAACTCAGGAAAGTTGTGGCTGGACTAGCCCTTTAAATTTCACTGTTAGTTAAATTTAAAAGTCTTATCATGGGTCATTATGTTTATGACTAAAAAATAATAAACTCTGAGAAGAAACTAGGGAAAGGGTCACATGCTCAAGAATGGAAGGTCATTTAACATGCAATGAATAAGCCAACCGGTATTCATTGGTTCATTCAAGATTATATCAAAAATAAGAGGGAAAACATTTAGAACAAAAATAATCTTTTCTGGAAAAATATTGGGTAGCCATAAGGCTGAAAACCCCCCCAAACTTCAGTATGCTTAAGAGCAAATGTGGGAGGAAAGGGAGAAAGTAAGCGTTCTTCTGTTTGTCCCTTTCTAAAGGAGCAAGTCTTGTGTACCTTGTGGGACGAGCAGGTTGCTCTCTTTTGTGTTTTGCAGTAGTTTGTCTGCCTCCCTTGAGCCAGAAAGCCTTGGGCTTGGCAGTGCCAATAGCAGCCAAGACTCTCTTCACAAAGCCCCCAAGAAGAAGGGAATCAAGTCTTCAATAGGACGTCTGTTTGGTAAAAAAGAAAAAGCCCGACTTGGGCAGCTCCGTAAGTGTGCATGTGTTTGACTCTTCACGGCCACTCATTGCAGTCACTTCTGAGGGTCTATCTGCTTTTCATTTCATTTCCCATCTTTGCATTTCTTTCTTTTTTAATCAGCTTTTTTTTCCCCCCTGACAAACTTTCTTTTTTAAGCGGCTCTGTAAATTCAATTTAGCTGAATAATGTTGGGCAAAACTTACATGGGAAGAATATTGTAAAACGTATGGTCCTTTTGATTTTTCTACGAATAACAGTAGCTAGAGTTTATTTGATGCTGACTCTCTGATAGACTCCAAGCCCCTATGAGACAAGTGTTATTATTGTTATTCTTCTTTATTGATGAGTAAACAGTGTCTTAGTAACTTGCAAAACAGAAATTTATCCTAGTGTCAGTGTTTCAAAGCGGTTTAAAACCATTGAACATTCTGCCACTTAAAGGACAGATATCTATACACGTTTTTCTGCTGAAACAATTGAAATCCCTATAAGAAATCCAAAATAAACTTTTCAGTCAAAATAAAGAATTACGATATGCAGGGCAAAAAAGTACAGGATTTCTTTGTTTAAAGCTAATACAGCATCCACAAACTAACTCTGCACTGTGTAGGTGGGGTGACAGAGGAAGGGATAGGGTAGTAGAGCTTGTGGTACTTACTTATTGTCAGTTACTAATTGAAGAAAAATATAGGTCAGTACATTTAAAATGACCCTAAGTAAATGTATAAACCTATGTGCATAGATAGGTGATGAATGGATGGATGGATGGATGGATGGATGGATGGATACATGGACATATTTATAATTGCCTGAAACAAAAAGAATATGAAAAATTTATTTCCTAAAATAATGACATATACACTTGCTTTGTATGTGTGTATATGTGTGTCTCTTTCTACATATTTATTTTTTCATCATATTGGCTATTTGTGATTGCATCTTCTTTTTTCCATCGTTTCCTTTTTTCCTTAGAACTATAGTTAAATTATTGGAAAATATTTAGCTCCTACCTCTAACACTAAATGCTGAACAGAATGGCACAGATTTCTTAGCACTTTCTTTAGTTTCCCAAATAAAGGAATGATTACTTAGAAGTAATGCTCCAGCTGCCAGGCTTACTTTCCTGTCCTGGCACCAAAAGAATTTCTGAGAGTAATATTTATGTTTGCAAATTTACAAATGTCGTGTATTCAAAAATGCTCTTCCCAACTTCCATAATGTAAAACCCACACAAAGCATCAGAAACCATAGGAAACTGGTGTCTGATTAAATGTGATTAAATGTTACTCAGCAGGTTAATTAAATCCTCTTTGGATTTCTGTTTCTCAGAAGAGGAACTCCTTAAGCTGTAAAAAATTATTGCATAAGGAAAGAAGATAGAAGATTATTCTTTTTAAAATATAAAATATACATGCTGAGACATTGTTTTCATTTTTTATTTGACAACTCTTTATAATCTTACCAAATTATTTGTCATTTCCAATATATTACAGTGTAATTCACAATAACGTTGATAGGTATTTTAAGATATTTATTTTGCTAACCTAGTAATCATTTTATTTATTCCTGTTTCAACATATATATCATTTTAGGGTCTATAATTTACCTTTCCCTTTTAACATATATTTAATTGCCTTTCTCTCATAGATTTTTTTGCCTATTTTTATTTTGTATTTAACTTTGATGAGGAGTAACTGAATCAGAAATTTTGCCAGTATTCTTTCAAAATCAAGGTATACAGGATATAATTTAACATCTGGTAGGATATAGATTCTTCTAGAAACCCAACCCTTCTTACCCATTTAAGTGACTGTGTGCCTCTATGTCAGACCAGATGAAAAGGGAATCAGTGATCATTTTCATCAACTCCATCCAAGTTGGAAATTAACGATAGTTTTGGGGGATCATAGCATCACCCCAGGAAGAATTCTGAACTCTGAGCAATTTTGTTTTACGCTGAAGAACAACAGAGATACAGTATAAATAAAGCCAGAGTCAGCAGCAGGTTAAGGACTGCAGTGCTGATGAGGACAACGGTACAGATATGTGTACCTCTGGAACTATATGGAAGCTGTACTGATAGTGAATCAAAGCTCCTGGAGAGACCAAGACTAAGAAGTCTTTATTGGAAATAAGACCGGAGTAAATGACAAGAAAATGCAGACACAATTAGGTTTTAAAAAAACATATATTTACCAAAAGAAGATGGTACATGGTACCACTGTTACTTCAGTTGAAGGATATGAACTCAGGTCTACTTTCGTCTTGGAAGGTGTATCCAGATTATAAGGGGAAGACTGTGAAAACTTTTCAAACCCAGGGACTACCACCTGGTAGTGCTGACTTATGCATCAGAAGAAACTAAGAAAGCACCCCTCCCTGGTGGTTATGATTTTAATAATATCTTGATATGGCAAATTCAAACACAGGCTCTGGCAATGTTCTTTCTTCTACCAATGCGAATAGAAATAGAAAAAGAAAGATGGTATGGAAAGTAATATGGTAGAGGGATGATGGTGTCAAAGAACCAAATTTGAAGTTTTGGACCACGTCCTAAGATTTTGAACTCTTAGTTAAAGATTTAGATCAAAAGCTCAAAGAAAGAAAAGTAATCTCAGGGTAGCTATACTAGAGGCCTCTAAATGAAATATGGTATGGACAGAGAAAACTATCTAAACAAAACTATGAACACGTTCACTTGGTTCCATCAAGAATGATGAGGAACAAAGGAGAAATTATTAGTAATTCAAAAAGGAGAATATTGGTAAAGGGAGTGTTGTTTGCAGTGTATAACAATCTGAAAAGCTAGGGTTATAAGACAAACTTCAGATATGATGAATCAGTCAGTGCGACTGCATTAATAACCCCTAACCCTGGTAAATCAAACTGAATATGCAAGTAGTCATTTTTTTCAAATGTGTTGCTAGCGAGACAGTATAAACATGGAGACCCCAAAGTGCAAAGGAAAGAATACATCAAAAAGTATTTGAATAAAGTTAACAGAAACTAAACAAAATTGTTCTATTCTAGAAGTCTATTTATTCTTTTATTTGAGAGAGAGAGAGAGAAACAAGAAGGGAGAGGTAGAGAGAGAGAGTCTTAAGCAGGCTCCACAATGGGTGTGGTGGGGCTCAGTCTCGCAACCCTGAGATCATGACCCGAGCCAAAATCAGGAGTTGTATGCTTAACCAGCTGAGCCACCCACTTGCCCCTATTCAGAAATCCTTAAAGCATGTTTTCCTTGGATACCACGATTATTCACTCAAATCACAGAAGTAGCGTAGAAAAAGGCTTGCTAATAATGAAAGATTTCAAGTTTTCAGGTACCTTTTAGAAAATTCATTCTTCTCTTTGTCAGATGGCTTAACAGTGCTATTTATAGTATTAAAGCCTATAATGTAGGGGCAGGACATGCAAATGAAAATGTCTGCTCAGTGTATCAGATGATAGGCAGGGTTTAAAATAACAGGAAGTAATACAGGTGAAAATGAGAGAACGAGAATTTATTCTTCCATTTAAAGCATTCATATTTAATTTTTTTATAGATTTATTTATTTATTTATTTGACAGAGATCACAAGTAGGCAGAGAGGCAGGCACACAGAGAGAGGGGAGGAAAACGGCTTCCCACTGAGCAGAGAGCCCCAGGTGGGGCTTGATCCCAGGACCCTGGGATCATGACCTGAGCCGAAGGCAGAGGCTTTAACCTACTGAGCCACCCAGGCACCCCCCACTTTTTTTCATATTTAATTTTTAAGTACTATGCTGGAAAGGTAAAACATACATGAGCCAAGTCTACCTGAAGGTACCATTTGAATTTGGGGAGGGTATCCTATTCCTTCTAGCAGATGTGGGATCTGTTTTAGTTTTTTCTTTCTCCTTTTATTTTTACTTACTTTATTCCCATATTACAAGTCTCAAGATGAAAAGATACAAAAACAGTTTTGATAATCTTGTTGAGGGGCATAGAGGCCACAAGACCAATAAGAACTTCTGCTGACTTCCTACAACAGATAGTCATCTGTCAAGATTTAGCAGCCCAATGACCACAGCCTCTTTTTTTCCTGATTTATGCATCTAGATGATGCATTGCTGATATTTCCATTAGTACTTAAACATGTTATGTCTAATCTATATTTAAAGTAATCACTTGATCCTGCCATCTTCCTTAGATGTTGACTTATCTTTCTCCTACCTCTAATATCCAAGCTTAAATGAGTTGTCCACAATTACTATTTTCACATTCTCATCTGTCAGTCACTTTATAACCTACCACAGCCTGACTTCCACACAAACTACTACTAAGATTCTAGAAACAATTTTAGTCTCAACCAACATAGATTAGTTAAGACAATGAAGGATGACTGTTATCCCAGCAATTTAAGAGGATAGTAACACACTCATGATTGTATTTATTATGATGTGGACTTAAGGAAGAAGCAGTATATCTGAAACAAGGAGACCTCTTCCTTTTAAAACACAATTTGAAAGATTTTGGTACCAAAGTTGTATGTATAATGAATGATAGGTATAAGTGAACATGTAAGAACAATGTCAAAAAGGCCACTAGCCCCAAATAAACTGATGATTGGAAAAACTGTCCAGACTAGAAGGGGACTTCCCATTATTATTTTTGTTTAGTAATTTTAAAATTTACAGAAAATGAATAAAAGTAGGGTTCGCCATATGTGAACAGTGTATACAAATAGTGTATACAAATAGTGCAACTATTCAAAAATTCGTTTTTGCTTTTGCTTGCTTAAGGAGAAAGATTTGACCCAGAAAAGAAGCATTAACAAGAGGGAATTGAAACCCAATAGGGTTGAGATTTTGAGGGGAAAAAAGAAAAAGAACACAGATATAATCCAAAGTCATTTCTGTCTTCTTACTTTGGAGTGAATAAGCCCATGTGGAGCCACTCTTAGTGTAGAGTGCCAACCATGGACTTCAGTAAAATGGTGAAAGAAAGCATAACTGTTGGCATCAAGGAACTTCCAGCTTATTAAAATAGAATACATAAACACAAAAGTTCTTTTATTTTAAATAAAATCTTCAGTACGTTCCTGACTCAGGAAAATTTTACCTGCTACATTGTCTATCCTGCCCAGTCTGCTAGGGACGGGGATTTTGAACCCCATAATCTAAGATTATACATTGGTTATTGGAATCCTGACTGGCTTGCCTTTTAATTCTATCCGAAGGCACTAACCTATTTTGAAGGAAAGCAAATTAACTGTGTTAAAAATAACCATGTCAGATGACACGAGTTTGTTTTTCTGACAAAGTTACTCAGTTACAGAACAGAAAAGGCAGTGGGTGAGCTGTGACTCATGGCATCCCTGTGGACAAGATGTCAAAATGGGGTCTCGGTGATGGAAAAATTCAGTGGGGTTTATAACTGGTTGAATAATCCTCCTATTATAGTGCTAACGAGTGGAGTGATGCCACCTTGGATCAAGATCTCTGGTGGCATAACTAGGACTCCTCTGTTTGGTCAATACATCCCCAGTCACTTGACATGAGTATTTCAATAACACAGGTATCTGATTATGGATTACTGATATGGACAGAAAACACAAATGAAAAAAAAAAATAGAGTTGTTCCTAAAAACTATTCTCAAAAATATCTTTCCATATGATCTTAATACATTCTTTGGTTTACTACCTGGGAAACACCCAACTCTCTCAGGTCTTCATAGAACCCCAATTATAATGACTATAAAGAAAAAAAAGAACAGAACACACATGACCATCCTAGCTGATGTTAACACTGAATGATAAGGATAAAGAAAAGAGGCCATTGACAGACATTGTAAGAGAGATGAAAAGAAATCAAATGAAGATATTTTCAAAAATGGAGAATTGATCCAATAGAACCAAATGTGACAAAGCTGTGGGAAAAAAAACAAACAAACAGAAAAATATATTAAATTGGAACAGGCAATGTCCCCAATTTTGGGTGTATAAAGTACATATATAACTGAGTGAAAATAAATACCAGATAGATAGATAGATAGATAGATAGATAGATAGAGGCTTCTTTTGAGAATTTCCTGAAGTGAAAAGCAATACATTTTCAAGAGATTTTTTGCCTCCTAAATTGCAGTTCTCTTTCCTTTATGGTCATCTGCCAGATTGTATTATAGTTGCCTGAACTCACTGACATACTATAATTAGCATAATGTAGAAAATAATGACAAAAAGAGCATCAATATTGCGCCAGAATTATTCAGCAAGCACCTTTCTACACATGAAATTTGGGCAGATTGTGCTGGCCTTTACCCCAAAATTTAGATTTTCCTAGATGCTCTGGAGCCAACAGATACAATAGAAATTCCACAAAGTACCAATTACAAATGACTCATGCTCTGCATGGTGAAAGGGCCTTTCTTTGAAGAAAGCACTATTTAGCTTTCATCGTGAGTGTATTTATTACACTTTATGAGCCAGGCCCTATGTCTAGGTGCATTTTTCAGAGAGCTAATAGGCTAACAGATAGAGAGCATTTAAGTAACCGTTTATAAACTCAAAGTGTATGTAAATCCAAGTGAATGCTATGAGTTAATATTAAAGAGAGGTCAGATGAAAGAAGAGATGAAGCCACCAGTGGGCAGTTTCTCTCTGGAATTAGAGCTCCCTTTTTTAAATACAAGGACAGAGACATCTGTTGGACAAATGGAGAGGTCCAGGCCTTGCAATGCAGGTTTTGGCTAGAAATTCCTATAGACTTGTACTTCAAGGGCCAACCTGAAATAAATTAAGTTGAAAGGAATCTAAGGACCAACCAACATAGAGATATTTGCCCTCATAGTTCAGATGAACAGATAGCTGCAACCAGTACCATTCATAGATCTAAGTCTATGAACGAGGGTCCTTTACTGAATTCCTTAGCCTCCACTTTTCAATACCCTTCTTGGAATTTTCTGTTATCTCTCTCTAACTGGGAGAGTCTGGAGCTGGCCGTGCTATCTGGACAGGACACTCTTAGCCAAGAAGCCAAGATTTGGACCTGTGAGTCTAATCACTGGAAGCACTGAAAAAAAAAAATTTTTTTTAAGCTTTCAGACCCTGGGAGAAACCAGGGAGGTAGTGCCATCTGGGCATGGTGCCTGATCCAAGCAAACAATATGGATCTGAGTCCCTGTTTCTCCCCTTCAGACTGTACCTTGAATCTCTTTCCCATGTTAGGGTTCAGCCAGATATCCCAGGGAGCCCAGAGACTTATACCCATGAGGTGGTTCCAGGCCAGTGGCCCAATTCTGGTTGCAGGAGGGTGATCTGACAAGTGAGTCACTCACTCCTGCGGTCTAGAACGCTATTGTATGATGTTGGACCACTAGGGTGTTGTCCTGCTGATTTGGGGTAACTAAAAGTTTATATATAAAACAAGCTGGAAAAAAATACTTGAGTGGGACCCTCACATCCTAGGAGTGGTCCTGTGTCCAACAATTCCAGCTCCTCAAAGACCTCACCAAAGTAAGTATGCTTAATGATACCTTAGAGAACTTAACTGAAGGCAGGGATTTAGACTTGGGTATTTGCATGCACAGCTACTAGGTGACCACTGACAAAGTGATAAGCAATTTATCATCTGAGGAATCCAATGAATCATGAAACTCAAGCCTTCAATGCCTGAGCACCTCGTGCCACGAGAAGGTAGAGAGTTAATGATGCTCTCTTCACATTCCTAGTGAGCCTCCCAGAGAGTGAGTAACCCCTAGCTTCCACAGACTAGAGTTTCATATCAGGATCACTCTTGACATTTTAAGGACAAGCTAAAGGATTTTCTACTCATTAAAGAATTCAGAATCCTAGTTCCCTAACTGATATGTGTCAGTTTCCCTTTGCAGTTACTGCGACATTGGAAAATGTGCCTTCCTCCCCCCATCAACATACACAAGTACTGATTTCCTTCTGGAGATCAGTACTGTCTCCAGTTTAGGACAGAACCATTTAGAGAGAGCTGTCCAACAGAAATATAATTCAAGCCACAGATGTGAGTCACATGTATAATTTTTAAAATTTTCTATGAGTTAATATTAAGAAAAGGAAAAAGAGGCCAGTGAGATAAATTTCAATAATTATTTAAGTAAGTATATCAGAATATTTCAACATGTAATCAACAAAATTATTAGATAGCTTATATTCTCTCTTTTTTTTTTTGCATTACATTTTCAAAAGCCTATGTATATTTTATACTTCCAGCAATTAATTTGGACCAGCCACATTTCAAGTGCTTCATAGCTCTGTATGACTAGTGAATAAAATTTTGGTATAGATAAATGGGCAGATATTCCTAAAGTCCATACAGCCATATGAACCCACTACCTCCTAGACAAGGATAAGACAGACTATCACCAGAGCCAGATGATCATCCATAGAGTTCATCAGCTGGTTTGGCTGAGATTATCTTTTTCAATAGTTGGAACCTGAACTTGGCTGGATCAGTTCTATGAAAGAAGGTTTTTATCCAGAAATATTTTAATTGGGTTAAAAAATGCACCTGATTATACATTTGCTCCTGCTTAAGGGTACTGTCCTACATGTGATCCTTAAAAATAATTTTACCTACTATGGCCATAAACGTTATTTTGAAACAGGAGATATCTGTAATTCTCTATTACATGCTGTATTCAAAGGATATTAGATTTTGATGTATTCATAGTATTTCTAAGCTCCTCATGCTTTTTATTTTTATGGTTTTATTTACGAGAAACAAATTCTGTTATCTTTTTTTCTGGGTCTAGATTTGACTCACGATATTTTTCCAGAGCTGTCTTTTTTTCCCTCCCAGAGCTATCATATGTTTAAAAATGTTATTTTTGCTAATTAAAGTGTTGGGTTCTTGAAAAAAATAATTTAGAAGTTCTTCTTTGCTCAGAAAAAATAGAAAGCCTGATTCGTACAACCACTTGGTGGTCGAAATGTCTTGTCTAACCTAATGGGTCTACTTCATCAATCTCTATGTTCCCATCTGGACTGATCAAGAATTTTGTAATTTTTAAGTGAATCATTCATTTCCATTTCCATTTCAAGAGAACAATTTTATTGTTACTTGCAGACTGTGTATAATAATTTATGGATATATAGTAAGGCAAGTACACTGATGAGAGAAATAAAATGAAAATACCCACTCACTGTGCATAAGTGGAAAGTCTCACATTTAAAAATGACCCCCAAGAGTCCTTCAGTTAGCTAGTGGTTGATTCTCCTAATGGTACCAACAATGACATTCTTTCATAATAAAAGTTATTTAGGTATTAATTGCACATGCGCATAACTGAATAAAATAAACTTTGGTACCCAGATTCAAAATTATTGACTAGATCTAGACAACAGTCAGTGTGTTTTCAATTAAAGAGGACTTTGTTATAATTTTACAGTTCAGTAACAGTTACTAGGCTATGAGATTAACATTTATACCAATGCTCCAGAATTTATAGCATCAAGTATTATAGATTGTTTGCTAAAATAAATTATGAAAAATAGTGACAACAAAGTTTGTCACTAGTGCTTTAATAAGATATTTCATTTCACTAGAAAAACCATTACCTGGTCAAACCCTGCAAATGTGAAGCTGGGAAATTACAGTGACAGAATGGTAAAAATTAACCTTAATAATTGTATTTATTGATGTATTGGTGATATTTGTGTGTCTGTGTAGTCTTTGTAAGGGTTAGTATTAGCTTGAGTCTTTCTACCTAATCTTGAGCTTAACTGGAATTTTTAATCCCTTACACTTAAAAAATATGTATACCTTAACCCACTTAAAAATAGTGAACATTTTTTTCATTTACCTTGGCTTCATGTTTTTTGCATATAGTAAATAACAAGAGAAAATAGAGCTCGGGATTAATTTCTTATTTTTCAATTTTAACTAGAATTTATGAATTAATTATGTTTATGGGTCCTGAATGAAATAAGTACATTGTAAAATGTGTAATTCTGTGTTTCGTGCCCAGCATACTTTTTTTTCTTCCCTCTTTTCCTTGCAATGTAATGTATATTGCATATTTTCCAGCACTAATAAAAATGACAGCACACTAAATAATCTATGCCATGCTGGGTAAAAGCAGTTCTTACTAAGATCTTCTAAAGACATGATTTTTTTCCAGGTATAATTATAAAATTTACAAAACAAAAGAAAACCTGCCAGAACATAAGAAGTTCTGGAAGTAAGGCTTATACGGAAGGATTTAGGAGTCAGCCAGGTGAGGAAAAGAGGATTCCAAAAGCAGGATAGGAAAAATCTTTAGAAGTCAGCAAATGCCTCTTCATTTCCTTGACTTGGAATTAAAGACATGCTCCTGATTGGGTTCCTTGGGCTATCATTTATCCCATTATACATAAAATGTGTCATATTTTTCAAATTTTGAAAAAAACCTCACTCATTACACCCATATTTGCTCTTGTTTTTCATAAGAGGAAAAATGGACCTGGAAACCGGCAGACTGTATTTGTCAATGCGTTTATTATGTATCATGTTGCTACTGGGCACAGTTGAATAGGAGGCTAATAGGGTACCTTTTCCTTTCATTCTCTCAGTGTATGTTCATTTATGCACCCATGCCATTTTACGCATGTTGGGTTGGAAATATAAAGACGATCTAAGAAAAAAAAAAAAAAAGAAGAATATGTAATACTGAAATGTTGACCAACTCACTTTTAAAAATTTATTTTCAGAACTGACACAATGTATTCAACCCTAATATGAATAGTTACTTCTTCACAGGAGGCTTTATGGAGACAGAGGCTGCCGCTCAGGAGTCCCTGGGGCTAGGCAAACTTGGAACTCAAGCTGAGAAGGATAGAAGACTGAAGAAAAAGTAGGTTTGGAGATTTCCTTCTTTTTTTTTTTTTTCTAGCTTTTACTGACTCTGTTATTTGTGGGGAATTAAAAAGAGGGTAATTGGAAACCATAGACCAAAGCCACGATTGTCCTAGTGTACCCTAAAACTTCTCAGTGCTGGAATTTCCTAGTTCTGCTGAGTTACAGTTTGAAATAGGTATACAGATCTTTGGCCTATAATAGAAATAAATGGTTTATTCTGAGAGACCAATGCATTTATTGCAAAACCCTTATATATTTAAAGTATTTAAATGTAGCCTCATAAGTAATATAATAATCTATTGATGTTAAATTCAGTAATGAATTGGTACAATAAAATGAGAACCTATACCATCCAACTTTGTGTTTCCTCTTACAATTCAAGTACCTCCTCTTAAATTGGAGTATTTAAAGGGAGAATATTTCTCTTTTTGATTGAACATAAACTTATTTTAGACCAAGAGCAGATTGTTTTGCATCTGTCAGGAAACTGATAGTGTATCTTTTCATTCACATGTAATATGGAACATTTAAATGACTTGCAAAATTGGCAAATTTTGAGTCCCAGCAGCTGTTAGAAAGCTAGTGGGTCTATAAATAACATATTTTTAAAATACAAAGTAGCATTTTCAGTGATGAAATAGTACCTATAAAACATGATGTCTCTATCCCTGAATCTATTGGTTACTCCTTTTCCTCTCCTCTTTCTCGAGTATTTATTCTTATGTGTTTGTAGTTTTCATGTTTACCTTCTTTCCTATGAAATAATATTCATTGCTCTAGTTACCATTATTTTAACAGATATGCTCATATGGTTATAGTATTTGGGATAATCAATTGAATTCATATTTTACCTTTTTATTTGCTTTACAGATTACAGATGTTTGCTAATAATGAGGAAATTGCAAGTTGTAGAAGAACTCACTAGCCTAATTGTTTCATTAGTTTTCTACTTAATAAAACTATATATGTATATACGTGTATCCAAATTTAATAGAAACACTGTGCAGAAATAAAGAAGTGACCTTGAGAACATTATTTCTTGAATACAATCAAATGCTCATTGTATTCAGTAGCAGTAAATACAACTCAGTAGCAGTTGTATTCGGTAGCAGTTTGACAAATATGGCAAACATTTCTTCTTTCATTATTGATCACTCAAAAATATAATTAAGTATTATTACAACCTGTTCAAACTCTCTTAATTTTATTTATTATCAAGGAATGCTTTATTCAATTTTATGGCTTTTTAATGAGAAAAACTAGATTCTTTAGAATTTGTTTCAAGTTTAAAGAACTTCCAATTTTATTTATTTAAAATTACTTCAAGTCTAAAGGAATAAGAGTAATTAAAATCCAGACTGGCAAATGAACTTGGTCTGTTTCACTTAAAAGGTAATTTTGCTTTTTCCATAATGAAATATTTATATATAATGGCAACTTGACCAGTTTTCACATTGCATAGAAGGGTGATATTGAGACAAATAATACATTTCATTGGTTGTTTTTGAACCAAATTAATGTTTTTTTAAACGGTTATGAAGTTAAACATTTCTCATTATGTGGTAATTTTAAGACTAATGTATTTAAATTTTACCTATTATTAGTTTTAAACACTGTTGGATTGACTTAATGTTAATTTTGTGGAATTATTTCTCAAATCCCAACTACCCTCTTAGTCAGAAACCGATTTTAGTTCTAGATTTGTCTTTAAGATTTTACTATGCTTGACTTTTGAGTTTTATTTTGCAAAATATTTTGGCCAAATATAACTTTAAAATGTGTTAAAGAAAATACTTGTCTTTAATATTAAGAAGAATATTAAGAACATTCTATGTTATAATAAAGGATAACATTTCTCAGTACAGTTATTTCCTATAGGATAATGGTATATGGGTTAAAATGAATCCAACAAGACAAAACAGAGTTGATTAATGGAAGAACAGAAGTATTTATGTTATTATTGAGTATTCCATGACAAGAATCTCAGGAGTATAAATGTGTAACCAGTATTTATGTGATGTGTATAAGTGCTAACCCTTATCAGGACTTGAATGACCCTGCACCTTGGTTTCTAGATTACTAGAGAGTGAAGTGTCTTCATGTAATGAGTTTTATAAGACAGACAAGATCAATTGTTTCATGTTTATTGGTCTTTCAAGATGGAGAAAAAATTCAGGTACATTTTACTGAAGAAAAAAAAAAACTAAAGCAAAAATGGAACAATTTCTTCCAAAATAGGCAACACTATAAGTTTATGTGCATAGTTGCAATGACTGTAGCTTCCTAACAATTGTTTCTTTATGGTCTATCCACTGACCAAGCCAAATGATGATTCCAGGACAAAGTACTTAGCTTAGACCTATGTTCACTGTCCCAAAGTTTATATCAGAGCTTCATCAGTCTCAGTAGCAAAAAGCAGAGCTGAAGAAAAATATTTCTTTCAACTTTGCTAGCATATCGGGTATCTACAATTGATAATCTGCGAATTTAAACTTAATTGAGAGAAATCTTATCTCAAGAAGTTAGTTATGACACATTTTTAAAAAACCATATGTGGGAGATACTTTCAGAGAACAGCATTCAAGATATTCCAAATTCTTGCAAAGTTCAGAAATTTGTGATGTTGGCAGTTCCAAACAAAGGTCTAATTTGAGGCACGTTTCCCATCTAGCGAGTTAAGCACACACAGGTTTGAACGGCTTGCTGGATCTGGGTCCCTACTTCATTTTTGCTTTTACTTTGCTTTGTGATGTAGCCATTTTTTTTTTCTTGTGTTTCTAGTTATTTCCCTATGATTAGACATGGGAATAGTACAATGGTGAATCTTCTAAAGAAAATCTTGTTGACCTTTTCCTTCCTGAGTTGGATATTATCATGCAGGTGCTGTTCCATCAGAGTAGCATCTTAGCTAGGCCTGAAGTCCATCTACTTTTGTTCTGTCTGGTTTGCTTTTACTATGCCTTATCTTTACTGTTCTTTCCTTTAAAACTTCAATTACATTAATTATTCCAGTAGGTTTATGTAGTGTACAGTTAATACCTACAATAATTGCATCACTTTGTAACTCATCTAGTGATTCTTCAGGTATTTCACATGAGTTTCTGGTCTTCCCCACTACAATTTGAACAGTTTTCCTGCAGCCTCGTGATATGGCTCTCCTAGTCTTTAAGCACTGGGTCGTTTATTATTCTCAGCATGTTCTCTCCACATGAAAATTGTGATTCTCATGGTTCTCTTGATATGGTCTTCTTCTGGAGTATCACAGCTTTCTGAGATCTTGTCCATCATCCTTTGTGTGATTTCATGGACTCCAGGCACCTTCTCTGACTTAACACATACTAAATGGCGCCTCTATTTCTAAAATTCACATTATGAGCACCTAGACCTGAGAAATTCACCTCTCCCCTTTTATACCTGTCACCCTAATCTTTAGGAACTTATTTATCCTTCTTAGTTTTCTACCCATTGTTCTAATCTAAGATCTATAGCTACTTGCTCAAGATGGCCAACTAAAATCAACCACACCACTACAAGAGGTAACTGGGGCATGAGAGAAACTATTGCAAGGCCACAGACTTACATGGCCCATCAAAATCTGAATTCCTTTTTATTGTTGTTTTGTCTGAGCATAATATTTTTTGAAGTATAACTAACATACAATGTTATATTAGTTTCAAATGTACAACATATTGATTCAACAATTACATAGATTATTCGGTGCTGAATTTTTAAATGTTATTTAACTCCCCAAATTTTCATTAGAGGTTGTGGGTCTTTTCAGGACCCAATAATTAGAAACTCTGTTCTTCGCCTCTGTTTAGAATTTGATAACAGACAATGGAGTCAGGCAATCAGATGTCAAAATGTCAACTTTATTAACAATTGAGCTGTTAGAATTTAACTGACAAATATGGCAAAAATGGGGGCTTCCCAACACTGAAGCCCAAAATTAGAAAACCTGACATGGAAAGAGCTGGATTGTCACAGGCTTCCAAAGTGTGCAAGTATAATCCCCACCTATCCAAAAAATAGCATATTATGATTAGGTAAATGTGTCTCTTAGCATCAAGGACTATGAACTCACAAGGAAGGAAATGAAATTTTATGCCATTAACATCTAAAAGAATTTTCAAAGTGTAACATTTCAGTGTTAAATGTATTAATATCTCATCATATTTCTTGCCTTTTTTTTACTGGAATATACATAGCTGACAGTTTTCTTTATCACCATCACTAGAAAAGCTATGGTAGGGTGTTTGGCAATCTCCCTGAGTGTTTAGAGATCTGGAAATATATGTCACATATAACATTAGATGATAATTGCCAAAAGTGTAAAACTATTGGTTCAAAATAACGTTTCCTCAAAATTTAAAGGTACTATTCTTCTTGCTTCTAGTTATATCTAATATCACTTTATTGTCATTCTTTTGTATATAACATGTAGGGGTTTTTTTCTCTCTCTCTGTGAATGAAAGTTTTAAGATTTTTTTCTTTATATTTGGGGTTCGGAAATATCATAAGTATTTCTATTCAAATTTTTTGTTTCTTTTTTCAGCTTTATACTTGCAGTCTGAAGACTAGTTAGTCTGAACTGTTTTACATGTTTTGACTTAAAAATTGTTCATCTCTGGACTCAACTTTAATTCCAAGAAGCTTAGAGACTTATAAGATTAAAGATGAAGTTATCTGTTTCAGTAGTAATACACTGGTCTAACTCTCATGACAGTCCTTGATAGGCAGTGAACATATTAAAATGGAAAGAATACCCTGTGAATGGTTACTTATCTCCAGAAATATAAATTCTGAAATTTTTATCTTAATTTTTATGAGAATTTTCCTCCTGCATTTTACACTACATATTTTTTTATTGAGATGTGTATGCATATTGAGATCTTTTGTATCTTGAGACATAAATTGAAAAATTCCATATTAATATTGATATACTAATTTATCATTTTCAATCTTTAGTTATAATATATGTAATGCATTATTATTATGTTAAGTATGCTATATTCTTCCAAGTGGATATCATTGCTAAATGAATATGGATTTGAAATCAATTTTTCAACATCATTAAAATGAATTAACATTCCAACTCAGCATCCTCCAGAGAAGCGGTTTTATCCTTGGAGCATGGCAGTCATAGTTAATCATTACCAGTGAATCTTTATGTTAGAACTTCAAAGACATAAAAGTGAAGCTCTGTAGATTTAGTTAATTTATTTCCATTGCAATCCTAAGGGTCTTCCTCAGTGCATAATCTTTAATGTGTTTTGAGATTCTGCACTTTTAATCTTTGGCATTTGGAAGATTTAGAGTTTGCATATCTCTAAGTAAAGTAAATATCACTGAAAATATTCATAATGAAAGGTATTGCATAAATTCCATAACATTGATTCATTCAATAAGTATTTATTAAATGTCTGTCTGCCAAGTTAAACTTAAAAATGAGTTGTATTCCAGAGGTTAATTTGTAAGACGTGTGTTAGAAGCTTTGAATACATTTTGCCATGTAAGTAATGTTATATATATGGAAGGTAAATGTCTTTGCTTCCTCTGCAAAAATCTATTCTGTAAGCATGCTATAGGAATCGAATCTGACTAGAGAAAGCAAAGGGGGAATTTGTGGTAAGATATTAGAGAATCTCAGAGATTTCAGAAACAACAGAGACAGGACAACTCCAAAACTTCAACAGTAAGAGATTATGAAATATTTCTCTAGAGGGTTGTCAAGAGCTCATATTTTCTGTTTCACCCCATTCCAAATTTTCAGTTCCTGGGAGAAAGCATGTAATTGGCTCCATGTGGAACTGATATTTGTACTTGGATCCATCAGTTATAGTCAAAGATTCATTTAGTACAGACATGACCATAGGAGAATGACTCTGGGGACTCAACTCAAAAGAATCTAATAAAGTAGAATAAAGTAGAATATTTCAGAACCTAAACCTAATGTCCTCAATATTTCTCTGAGAAAATGCGTCCCAGTTTCCAACTTGAAATTTTGCAAGCATGTCTTCTCTACATACGCTGAGCGAGAGCTACTATTGCCTTGTCATCCAATTCTATGTATGTAAATACTTCCAAATACATATGTATTGATAATAAATGCTTAAAGTTAAACTGATACATTAAAGGCTAGCAGTTTTCATCTTTTTTTTAAGATTTTATTTATTTATTTGACAGAGAGATCACAAGTAGGCAGAGCAGCGGGCAGAGAGGGGAAAGCAGGCTCCCTGCTAGCCAGGGAGCCTGACATGGGGCTCGATCTCAGGACCCTGAGATCATGACCTGAACCGAAGGCAGAGACTTTACCCACTGAGCCCCCCAGGTGCCCCAGCAATTTTCATCTTAAATAAAAATTAGACTGGAAGCTAGTTCACCAAAAAAAGACATTTTCCTTCTCCCTACTTTATGGAAACTTATCTTTGTCAACTCAAACTATTGTAAACTGTGAGACAAAAATTCTTTATTTTCTGAAAAATCTGGTTCTTCAAAATATCCACTTACACTTACCAATTTTTTAATATTTATTTTCTTAGACCAAAAAATATGTTAGGCAAAGAGTAGCATGTGTGTGTATGTGTGTGTGTGTCTGTGTTGGGGTGTATATACATGCATGTATATATTTGTGTGTATACATACATTTTTACATGTACATACATACACACATATATATATATACATACATCTATACATGTATATTACCTATGTCTATATAAATATCTTTTAGATTTCAAGTTAGAAAGGCATTTCTAAAGGACAACTGAATACTCAAAATATTTAGGAGAATGGAAGAATTATTATTATAGGGAAAGAGCTCAAAAGTATTTCGGAAAAAAAAAAGAAAAAAAAGTATTTGGAATAGATAATGACAACATTTTAAAATTAAATATTTATTTCTACTAATATAAGCACACTTTGGAATGCTGAATGAACCATTTTTCTTTTGAAATAATAGAAAAATTTCAAAAAACAAAACTAAGAGCAATAATAAATACTAGGAGACATGTATTTTATCTAATGTTCACCTATAGTGGAAGAAATTATAGATATAAGAATAAGCTAAGTAATATTTTTATTTACACTACTATCTATAGGTTTTAGTGTTTTCTCTTGTGTAATTGTGGATGCATGTTTTAAGAGTCTGCAACTATGTAGCTTAATTTTGTTTTCTTTTAGAATAATGAAGCTATGATTTTTTTTGCTTTGTATAATCAATTTCATTTACTTGTTAATCTGCATTTTCCTAGAAAAAAGCTGTAAACACAAGATACAGACAATACATTTCAAGTCTAAAACAGAGTAAATACACAAAATAAAGATAATTTAATGATGTTTCAAAAAAAATAAAAATAATAAAGTGCTACAAGCCTAAAGCCACCTCATGTTCTTATTTGAAAGTTGTTCTCCAAACTAAAGACTGGTCACCTCATTGTTAGATTCTAAAATAATGTATAACTTTTATTAGATTATTTTTGTTCAATAAGAAAGGAGATTACTGGTGACCAAGAGTAAATGGAGTCCTTTAAGAATAAGCTAGACATGTTAGAGGAAGAAAAATGCTGTAGAAACACTATTTATTGAGTTCAGAAAGTATTTCATTTACTTTGTAAATGACACTTCTGAACATAAGCTTGGGTTGAAACTAACAAAATGGATTTATATCTGATGGGACCATTGTGATCAAAGGGCCTGAACAAAAGAATTGATAACACAGAGAGGGCTAGACTCAGCTCTTTCACAAGTGATTTAAATAAGTGTATCAGATTTGTGCAGGAATGTAGCTAGAAGGCATAGTTAAGGTTTTAGAGAAATCATTTTGTTTAAGGAAGACCTTTACATAGAGATCCAGATCAAACAAGATAAAGCTTAATAAGGATGTTTATATAATTCTCCAACTAATTGCATGACTACCCTTACCAGTTACTTGTGTATAGGAGACTATGGTGTGTGTCTGTGTATAGGGGGATCTTAACTGTAACTCCTGAGATAGCAGTTTCTGTTAAAATAAGTAAATAAATAAAGACAACTCTGCAATGTCTGACAAGGAAGGTAATGATTTTCAGTGTCCATAAAAGCAATTGATAGGGCCCACATTCTATGCACTGCGCAGATCACATAGCTGGGTATTGTGTTAATTTCTGAGAAATACTCTTCAAGTGAATATATTCAAACCAGCATCTATTCCAAGGAACATGATCAACATCTTTGTGATAAGACCTTGGGCCAAAAGTCAAATGTTGTTATGGATAAATTTGAGCTGAATCTAAGTGAGACCGGTTAGCAATCACATATCTGAGAAGAAAGAACCACCTGGAAAGAGAGTTTTTCCTCATGATTCTGTCCAATGTAGAGCTGCCAAGTATGTGTACATGGCAGAATTATTATATGGGGGATTTAGATTTTATGAGAGATTGACTTACATGCTCTTCAGATTGTCCCTACCCTGGAATTCTATGATTCTCCATGTAATTCAGAGAACAGAACTCAGGAGAACCCTTTTTATCTTACTTTTTTTTTTTTTTTTAAATATCGTAGTGCCTGGCATACTAGGAGTACTAAAACATATTTTCTGAATAGCTGAATGCCTGAATAGAAGCTGCATGGGGAAAGAACTCTAAAGAAAACCTAAGGAGGGCACGTGTTACATGGAGCACGGGGTGTTCCATGCAAACGATCAATCATGAAACACTACATCAAAAACTAATGATGCACTGTATGGTGACTAACATAACATAATAAAATATTATAAAAAAAGAAAGAAAGAAAGAAAACGTAAGAAAAGAACAGATACTAGAGCAGTGATTTCTACTCAGATGAACAAACCAGGAAACTGGACTTCGTCTTCGCCCTTGGTCTGTATTGTCCTTATTCTACCTCTGTGCACTTCTGTTTACTCATATACCATCTCTTCAAAATCTCTCCAAGGAACTGATTTTCTTCTTTCTTTTTTCAGAACATCGTAGTAAAGCCATGTTCTATTCTTGCCTTCCTATGATCCATTCTTCACACTTCAGCTAAAGATATCTATCTAAATTAAGCTTCTGAACCTGCCTACATCTCTCAATTATTACTTAGTCTCCTTAGGATAAATTCCAGATGCCTTTATATGGCCCATACGTCCCTGCATCATCTGGTCTTTGTTTATCTCACCAGCTTTTTCTCTCTCTACTTCCCATCTTGCATGTTATGGTCTTAATATACTTAATATCTATTACTTATTTATAATTACTCCTCTCTCCCTGTGTGCGTATATTGTGTTCCCTTTTCCTCCTCATTCTTTGTATAATAATGATAATCATTATCTATTATATATGTAATAACTCATAAGCATATGGGGCAGTGACAGTATTCTAGGTGGTGTTCTACACATCTCACATGCATTATCTCTTTCAATTTTCAAAAAGCCTTCAAGGTAGCAGCTGCTTTTTTCCTCCACGTGTGAGGAAACAGCTTTCTAGGGCCTGGGCCATACAAGAGGCTGGACCTCCAGAGCTCAGCTTTCCTCTGAATTATTTGGGATCTCAGGGTAAAGCTGCAATTAAAAGCATGTGGCTGTCTGTCAGCTGGACCTTGAATATCCTATATAATTTTGGATGCTTTATATAGGGAGTCAAAAAAGAACTCCTCACTCTCTTTATACTCTAAAAAGGGTAGCATATTTTTTATAGAGAATAACTAGTTTCTCATCTGACCCTACCCCGTCTTTCAACACGAGCAACAAATACATTCAAACCGAACACCTTTTTTCTTTTTTTTTAAGACTGGGAAGGGGAAGGTAGTTTCAAAGCACAAGACATAGCTGTGTTAAAGATTAATTTTATATATATATATATATATATATATATATATATATTATCTCCATATATAATATATCAAAGTTTGGTAAAAGAATAGTAATGATCGCTTATAGATAAGCTATGTAAGAAATTTCAATCTGTGCTTGAATCAATCTTAGGTGGTTTATTCCAATGAAACTTACAAAATCAGTATCAAACAGCAAGGATAATTAACCTCCTTTTTTAAAAGAAAAAAGTGACTAATTAAGGTACATTTACATATAATGCTGGCATCTTAATCTGGAAAGACTTCTCCCCATTTATTCCGGCATATATAGGATCTTTTATTGGCTCTGCATAGGGTTTTCATAAGGTCTTTGAAGATGCTGTCTCTTCCCGCAGTTTTTTAAAATTAGCCAGCCATCGAGTGAGCTTGTCTTCCTTGTTTCCATGTTCCTAAGAAGGGCAGTGGTTATCTATATCTCACTGCTAGAGTTTTATTTTAAAAATAGTTCTAGACCGAAAAATTTCCACTAAAAAATATGTTTGTTTTCTGCACATGTATATACAAAAATAAATGTTTTTGTTTCAGATTTTACATAATCAAAACTTTAACCATGGGCCTAACTGGGTTAAATTTACCAGACAAATGAACAGCAGAATTCTTAGAAGAATAAAGATTTCTTAACCTCTCTTAAAGAGTCTCCTGAATCTCAAACTTTAGGGACATCTGGGTGGCTGAGTCGGTTAAGCTGCTGCCTTTGGCTCAGGTCATGATGCTAGGGTCCTGGGATTGAGTCCTGCATCCAGCTCCTTGCTTGTCAGGGAGCCTGCTTCTCTCTCCGCCTCTGCCTGCCACTCTGCCTGCTTGTGCCTTTCTCTCTCTCTCTCTCTGACAAATAAATAAGATCTTCAAAAAAAGAATGTCAAACTTTAGCTATTTGAAATCAATATTAACATTAATGAAAAGTTTTCCCAAGTAGGGTGATGATGATCCCTACTGAAAACTTCTTAATCATTTCCTTTTAATTATAAAGATAACGGAAAATGTGCCTGAACATATATTTTATCTTTACCCCAGTACACTAGCCCCTTTCTGTCCTCTTCTTGCTTCCTATTTAGCTTTGACTCCATGTGCATAATTTCAACACACTCAAAAATGCCCAATTTTTTTGCACCTCTTTCATTTGGTTGTATCCAAATGTCATACTCACGGCCACCAATGAATTTTCTTCATGTCTGTGTTTGAACACCTCTGTGCTGCTGGAGGACATTATAGCAGAAGAAGTTGAGCCAGCTTCATTTAGAAACTCAGCAGTGCCCAATAATTGCAATATTTTCCTCTTACCAATCTTGTTTCTACTCTCTGCAACTTTCGTTAGAGACCTCCACTGTCCTCAAACCTGCATCTTCTGCAGATGAGCTTGCAGTCTGCCTTAGAGGGAGAGAAAAAGAAACCAGCAGGGCACCCTGAATTATTTGCTGCCAAAAACTAACACTAGTCCCTCTCCCGATTTATTAGAGGAAAGTAGGATACTCTCTTCTTGCCCGAACCTATCACTTCGCAGTTTCTCAGTCATGTTGTGCTGACTTATTTGCTCTTATGCCTTCAGATTCTGCTCTCTTCTGTGTTTTGGCCATCAGCATTTAAGCATTCTCTAGTTTCGCCTATTAAGAGAAATCTTCTCTTTATTGCACATTTCCCCATCAGTTACT